>NC_069661.1:198128560-198431590 GCF_027244095.1 Hemicordylus capensis
AGGAAACTAGTCCTCCAATGCCTGCATCTGTGCCTGTTTCTGGCAACCTGCCTGCTGATTCCGGATCAGGTGGGACCCCTTCAGGGATGTGGCCTTGGTCAGCTGTCTGGTATGGGTTTTACCCACCCACCTTAGTGCCAGGTACAACAGGTTTTCCACTGCCTCCTCAGCAATGGGGGCAGCTGGTTCAACCCAGTTTGGTGTGCTGGGACTTTAACATGGGTGTGCAGTGCACGTGCTCCTCATGGATGTTCTGCCATGACTGTGAATTCTGTGGGGGTAAGCATCCCAGCACCAGTTGTGCCAGGATTAAGAACTTTAGAGAAGGAAAAGAGTCAGGTCTCAGCAAGAAGGGTGGACCAGGTACTGCACCAGGAGCTCTTGGAAAAGGGACCTAGCCCCCAAAGCGTCAATGTTTTTGCATCCATGGAGCATCACGGTCTGAACAATTCTAATCTTTGTAGGTGTACACATGTCACGGCATCTAAATTTCCTTTCCAAGGCCTTCACTGCAACCCTACCAAGTGCTAGTCTGTGGCGTATTTCTTGGCTGCTGGATCCTTCACTGTTGATGGTCAATCCTAAAAGGCAGAAGATATCCACCACTTCAATGTCTTCATTATCAGTTCTGAGGCTGGTTGCTGTACCCCTTGTCATTAGTTTAGTCTTCTTTACATGTAGTTGTAGTCCCATTTTTTCTGTGCTCCTTGACTTCCATTACTAGAGCTTGCAGATCATCTGCATTCTCAGCTATCAGAGTGGTGTCATCTACGTAGCATAGGTTATTGATGTCTCTTCCTCCAACATTAAAACTACGCTCATCTTTGTCCAATACAGCTGTCAGCATATGTTCAGCATATAAACTGAATAAATTAGGAGAAGGTATACAGCCTTGTCTTATTCTTTGCTGATCTGGAACCAGTCTGTTTCACCATGTTCCATCTGGACTGTGGCTTCCTGTCCTGTGTATAGGTTTCTCATGAGAACAATGAGATGTTCTGGGAAGCCCATTTTCCTAAGGATGTTGCACAACTTGACATGGTCAATGCAAATCAAAGGCTTTTCTGTAGTCAATAAAGCATGTATTGACTTCTTTCTGGTATTCTTTGGCTTTCTCAATTATCCAGCAGGAATCAGCAGTGATGTCTCTTGTTCCTCAGCATTTTCTTTAACCAGCTTCAACCAGCATTTCCCTTTCCATGTAGGGCTCTAATCTGCATTGGATGATCCTGAGCATTATTTTGCTAGCATGTGAAATTAAGGATACTGTGCGATGGTTTGCACAGTCTGTTAAGTCTCCTTTCCTTGGTATGGGTATATAGACTAACCTCTTACAATCCATTGGCCACTGTGTTGTTCTCCAAATTTGCTGGCATAGTTTGGTTAGAGCCTTGACTGATTCGTCTTCTGCTGCCTGCCATATTTCTGTAGCTATTCCATCAATTCCTGTAGCCTTCTGACTTTGTAATGACTGGAGTGCTGATCTAACTTCATCTTCCCATACTAGAGGTTCTTGCAAATATGGAATGTCTTCTAGAGTATCTTGGATGTTGATGTCCCTGATGTACAGATTTTCAGTATTCTCCTTCCATCTCTGTTTGATCTTCTCTGAATCAGTTACTATCTGTCCTTTGGCATCATACCAACATACCAATTCGAGGTTGAACCTCCCTCTGCGTTCCGAGATCTTTCAGAAAACTTTCCTTGTGTTTCCGTGTCTATTTCCATCCTCAGGGTGTTTACAGATGTCATTGTAGTATTGCTCCTTGTCTCTTCTAACAGTTTTCTGAAATTCCTTATTAAGATCCTTCCTGAAGTCTTTATCTTTCTTGACTTTGCTTCTCCCCTCTTCTGGGCAATTTCCAGCATCTGTTCTGACATCCATTTTGCTTTCTTCTGTTTCTTGGTCTTTGGCAGTCTCTTTTCACATTCATCCTTAACAACTTCTTTGATTTCATTCCACAGTTCCTCTGGTTCCCTATCAATGAGGTTCAGAACTTCAAACAGTTTCTGATGTTCTCCTTGAAAATTGTGGGTATATTCTCAAGATCATATCATGGAAGCTGGATAGTTTGTTTTTCTGTTTTAGCTTGACTTGGAGCCTGCACATGAGCAGTTCGTGATCGGTTCCACAATTGGCCCCCAGCCATATTCTTAGCAATGAAAAGATCATTGGCTTGGCAGAAACTAATAAGTTATTCTCCTTCTTCGTTTCTGTTTCCAAGGCCATATAGGCTGACTGTGTTTTCCTCCTTACCTTTTCCAACTTTGTCATTCCAGTCTCCAACCGCCAGCATCACATCTTGTTTGCATGTTCTGTCAATTTCAGACTGAACTTGAGCATAAAACTCTTCTTCTTCTTCTTCTTCTTCTTCTTCTTCTTCTTCTTCTTCTTCTTCTTCTTCTTCTTCTTCTTCTTCTTCTTCTTCTTGGCATAGACTTGAAGAACTGTCATGTTAAATGTTGTCCACAAAATCTAATTGATATTAGTCAGTCACTGACTGCATTGTACCCAAGTACTGTCATTGCAGTACTTCCTGACTATGAAAGCAACACCGTTCCTTCTTTGGTTTTTGTGTCCTGAGTAGTAAACAGTATATTTTTCTGACTGAAAGTGTCCCATTCCAGTCCATTTTAATTCACTGATGCCCAAGATGTCAATCTGTAGTCGATTCATTTCACCTTTCACTGTGTTGATCTTTATTCATGCTTCTTCTGTTCCACGTTTCCACTGTAATTCTGTCTTTGCAGCTTTGGATTTTCTTTTCCCACACGGAAACACCAGCTGCTAGACGTCCAAAAGGCTTTAGTCTAAGTGCTTCATAAACACCATCGGTTCTCTGAGAGATCCTCATCTCTTCCTCAGTAGCATGTTGAGTACCATCCTACCCGAGGGGCCCATCATCCGGCACTACATTGACAATCATTCCATTTTTTCTATCCATGTAGTGTTCTTGGTAAAATACAGGAGTGGTTTATCATTGCCTTCTCCTGTGCAGTATGAAATGATGCAGATGTCATTGTCACTGAAGTGATTGTCTGCCTCCAGCACCTTCCTATATTGCTGCTGCCCAATATAGGTGCTTGCTTGCTTGCTTTAGCTGGGCAGCTGGGATGACCTTCATGCTTTGGGTGACCCTACTGGGAGTATATCTCCCAATATACATTGCTCATCTGTCCCAGGAACACCCCCCTGCCATGATGAGGCTGCATAGCAGGACTTGGGGGGACAGTACTGCTAGGCATACCCATCATTAATCCCATGTGTGGCAGCTCTCATGAGAGCAGCTGCCAGGGGGATAGCAATGGGGATGGGGAGACAATGGCAGCAGCAGCGGGCCAGGCCTGCCTGCCTCAGGGAGCAGGAGGTGGCGGGCTGGCCTAGCCTGGCTGCCAAGAGCAGGAGGCGGCAGTGGGCCAGCCTGGCCCAGCTGCCGAGAGCAGGAGGCAGCGGCAGGCCAGCCTGGTCCAGCCGCCAAGAGCGGGAGGTGGTGGCAGGGTGGCTGCCGGGAACCGGAGGTGGAGGACTAGCCTGGCCCAGCTGCCAAGAGCAGGAGGTGGCAGCAGGCTGGTCTTTCCCCGCCGCCAAAAGCAGGAAGTGGTGGCAGCCTAGCTGCCAGGGACAGGAGGTGGTAGGCCGGCCTGGTCCAGCTGCTGGGAGGAGGAGGTGGCGGCAGGCAGGCCCGGCCGCTAGGAATTGGCAGACGGGTGGGAGAAAGTAGCTGGCTGGCTGGCCCGCCAGCCAGAAAGCGCTGGGCATGGAGGGGAGGAGAAGCGGGCCGGGCATGGGAGTGGGAGGAGAAGCAGGCAGGGAGAGAAGTGTGCCAGCAAAGCAACAGATGCTCTGCACCCGGCCAGCTAGTTATAATTATTCATCATTACACATATCCATACAGTATATCCATACAGCAACAGAAACATTGCAGAAGTGCAATAATGTATTTGTAATACAAAACTGTGGTATTTATCTGTGCTCTGTTTACAGTGAGTATTCATGGTAGTCTTGTGAGTTTCTTTTTCTTTGAAAGAAAACTCAATTCTTATATATACCCCTCTCTTTCCTTTTTAATTACACAAATGGCATAGTTATCTAAGCTTACGTTTTGTTGATTTTGGAAGAGGGCTTTGGAGCTCATACAAAGTGTATACTTTTTTTGTGTTACTGTAGTAATGAAGTCCTTGGCATGATCCCTTTATGAAGTAAAAGAATCAAAATGTCCTGTCAGCATTTATACTGGCAACATTCACATGTTTTTGATAGCCATTCACTACTATAAAGTTGCAATTTTTAAAATACCTTACTTTATGATTTAAAAATCATATACCACCCCTTTTTATTCAAATAGTGGCTATTCCATGATTGGTGATGGCAAATGTAATTATTACCTTTGTATAAACCAGTAGCCAGGTGTGCATGGCCAGCATGAGCATGCAGAGAGCGAGAGGGAGAGGGCGAGAGAGGGAGAGGGAGAGAATCCAAAGAACCACACACACGTTCTGAATGCCCTAGTGGTCATTCAGATCATACTTTTCTGGGCCATGTGATTAAAAGGGCAATGCACCAAGAGACCCATCCTGACATCTTTAGCGGACATTCCCCCAGTGTGTCCCTTTATCACATGGAGAGAGCAGTCTAAACGGCTGCTCTACATGTTACCCCAATACCAGTTTAAATACCAAAGTAATTTTAGGTCATGTGAAGAAGGGTGGTTCAGATGAAGCCCCCCCCATGTGATACAGGA
The DNA here is from genome assembly GCF_027244095.1 of Hemicordylus capensis. Lineage (NCBI taxonomy): Eukaryota > Metazoa > Chordata > Lepidosauria > Squamata > Cordylidae > Hemicordylus > Hemicordylus capensis. The sequence goes on from NC_069661.1 coordinate 198,133,303, forward strand.
CTGTGCTGGGAGGCAATGGCAGCCGGTGTGGGCACCTCGGGGGTTGGGGACAGCGAAAGGCACGTATAAGCATAAATTACTAGGTGTTTACCTCCACTCCAGACATACCTACAAGCTGCTCTGAGCAGCAGCATCTGCCCAGAACTCCCTGTGGCATCAGGGGCAGAGCCACTATTGGGCAAACTAGTTCAAAGAACCTGGGCTGCCGCCACCAATCAGGGGCCGCGAGCGTGGCCTCAGACATGCCCCCCCATCTGACCTCAGATGCAGGGGCGTTATTTCAGTCCCAAACGGGCCATGCAGCCACGTTTGGAGCCAAAATCAGCCTGCGCTGTGTTGGCAGCACAGCCAGAGTGACGCTTCCGGAGAGCCACTCCTGGTCTCGCTGCCAATGCAGCAGGGCCAATCGATCTCCCTCTCAAACAGGGCCCTGCGGCCCCGTTTAGAAGCAAGATCGGCCTGCACTGCATTGGCAGCACAGCCAGAATGGCTGTCCCTGCCAATGCAGTGCGGGCCAATCTCCTTTCCAAATGGTGCCATGCAGCCCTGTTTGGAAGGGAGACCACACACCCCATGTTTGATGTCAGATGCAGGGCATGGCTAACCGGGCCCTTGCGTCTGATGTCAGACATGGGGGTGGAGCCAGGGGGCTGTGTCAGTGGCCACACACGGGACTCCACCAGCCTCACTCTGCTCCTGTGTGGCAGGGATTGGCTCTACCAATCACTTGGCTTCCACAGAGCACCAGCAGCCAGGAGAGTGGCAGAGCCAATCCCTGCTGCAGGGAGTACTGGGTGGCATGCTGCTGCTTGGAACAGCTTGCAGGTGTGGCCGGAATGGAGGTAAGCACCTACTAATTTATGTTTAAAGTTCCCTGTCGTTGTCCCCCCAGCAACGCCTGCTCCAGCCTCTACTGCTGGGGGAGGGTGTCAGGATATTCATGAAAGACACCATCCATGAAAGAGATGCTCTTGGCATACCTGGCTTTTAATTCCATGGGCTGGGAAAGGATTGTCTGAACCATCTCTAGGGCTTGCGTTTCTCTGACGGCATCCCCTCATGCTTCTAAGGATTTTTTGAGAGTATGCACAACCATATAGATAGGGCCTATAGATTATATGTTTGATCTTCCAACAGGCTCCATTTGTTGTCTATGTGACTGTAGTTAGAGCTGGGGATGGAGTTAGGAAGCAGCTTTTATCATATCAGACACATGGGCTATGGATAAGGCTTACATTTAATAGAATCTGCCTAAATTTTAGCTCATTTTTAAAAATATTATTTTTTTTTTTTTTACATTTTATATCCCGCTCTTCCTCCAAGGAGCCCAGAGCAGTGTACTACATACTTAGGTTTCTCCTCGCAACAACCCGTTGAAGTAGGTTAGGATGAGAGAGAAGTGACTGGCCCAGAGTCACCCAGCTGGTATCATGGCTGAATGGGGATTTGAACTCGGGTCTCCCTGGTCCTAGTCCAGCACTCTAACCACTACAACATGCTGGCTCCTTTTTATGGCTCCATTAGGAGCTGTATTCACCCCATAACCCTGTAGAATGTACACCATTGCAAATGCTCCCTATAATGTCCACTCCTGGGTTGCCATCTAACCCCATCTCACCCTGTTTTCAACACTCACCGTATTTGTCTGAAGAAGAAGTGCTGTATGCAGGGTGAGAGCCTTCCTGTGATAGGAACACTGGGGTGCCAGCATTTGTCGTCGTACATGTCTCCTCAAGTAGAGTGAGTGTCTCTTCCGATAAATGCTGACCCCAGAGTGAGTGGGGTGAGGGTGGGGAATGATTTTTGTAGACTGACATATCACACCAGCATAGGGGTGAGGCTTGCAGAGACTGCTTGTAGCAGTGCACACATGGTTACAGAATGAGTGAATAGCGCTTTGGTCAGGGAGATTTCTTGAGGAAATATCGGACAAGCTCAAAGATTTGGCAGTCAATATAATAAGGAAGAATACAATATACAATATTGTATGTTGCCTCACCACCCACTCTGATGTTATTTGCCAGCCTACCTACTCATTCTCCCTCCCCCTCACCATGAGGACAACATTTCCTTTGCTTCCTCAGAAACAGCATTTCCTGTGCTCCCTGCAGTTCTATGAACCTCAGAAACAGATGTACAGGTGGACCTCATTATCCATGGTCTTGGCACCCATGCTTTCACGTATCTGTGGTTGGACCATTTAAAAGGAGCTTAAAAGGGTAACATTTCTGCTATCTGCAGTTCCTAGGTGGCCAGAAATGATCTCCGAGGGCATTTTGCTGAGCCATTTTGAGGCTCTTTCCAGACAAATGCATTTTTGGGGTGTGGAAAATCAGTGCAATTGGGGCTTTGGCGGGGAGGCATTGCTGGACAGATGGAGACCTGTAGAGCTTGGCATGCTACATCATTTCTCCAATTTCTGCCATTTTATTGTTTGCTTGTTTGTTGCTCTTTTGCCATCCAGGAACCTCCCTCCCTCCACACACTGGCAATTGCCATTGACATAAGTTCTCATTATCCATAGTTTCATTATCCACAGAAATTGGCAGGAACGGATCCCCCACAGATAGTGAGGGCTACCTGTATACAAGTTGAAAGGGCTTTTGGAGGAAAGGGAGAGATGCAAAAATTACTTTCCCCCTCCCTGTTTCTAGTTCACTCACTGTGGAAAGAAGTCTTTAACACAGGTACACTGAAGGCTCCTTGAGGACTCATAGCCCTCCTTCTGACTATGGAGGCTTGCACATCATGTTGCCCAATGTGCAGAGCACCATTTCCTGCTAGGAAATGATCTTTTATGCTAGAAATTAATAAGCAGCATAATGCTAAGAAGGAATGACCATGCTAAAGAGAGGCCTTGTGGAACTCTCCTGTGCAGAAGTGAACCCTGCTTGCCACTTGCTATATCCTTCCTCTTTTTTGCTTTGGGGAAGAGGAAGGGACTGGCAGGGAATTGAGGAACTAAGCATTGAGATTCCTGAGTGTCCCTACTGAATCCTAAGCCAAAATCATTTGAGAAAAATGTTCAAAAGGGCCATTCCCCTTGGGGGAGGGCTGAAGGAGGCTTGCACATCTCTAGAACTGTCCACAGTAATTCATGCTCTAGTCACTTCTTGTTGGATTACTATACTGTGCTTTATGTGAGGCTTCCCTTGAAGATGGTCCAGAAAGTTTAGTTGGCCTAGACTACAGTCATTAGGCTTTCATTGGGGCCCACACATTGGAGCGTATTGCTCAGCCGGTTACTCAGCCAGAAGCATAAACATCAAAGGGACATAAAGCAGCTAAAAGACAGCAACCATCCCTTCAGTTTTTCAAGACAGACAAAGCCTTTAATCAAGGGTGGATGACCTGTGCTTCAAGTCTGCACTGGACCCAGAATGTGGACATTTTAAAAAATAATATAGTTAAGAACGGAGTAATATGGGAGCTTATAATATTATATAGAGCTTGTGTTTTGTTGCCTATTTCTGTATGTTTTGTTACTTTAACAGTTGAACAGCCCACAACAATCCAGAGGTAAAACTAAACTTTTCCTGATATGGAGATGCAATGACAGGGAAAGGTTTCACATATTCATTTATGCCTGTCCTGCAGCTGTTAAAGGCTCTGTCCACACAAAGATGCCAAACTTATCCACAACTGCTTAACACAAAAAAATCCTTTGTGGTAAAATGAACTTGGAAAATTGAAAAAAGTGACAAGCGATGGGTTGGTATTACTTGGATACGATAATGCTTAGACTAGCATTGTGAATTGTTTTTCTGTAAACTGTTCCCCAAATAACTAAGCAGCAGTTTCACTGGGTTTACAAGGTGAAGAAAATATTGTATCACTTGAGGTTTGGTATCTTCATTTCTACTCTCAGTGGATGTATAAGTACAACATTCTATCTGGCATAAATCCAATTATGGCAGAGGTCTTTTGCAGGAGAAACAACTCTGTAATGGAAACTGACTCACTGATTCAGGACTAGGTTTGCAATGGTGTTCCTTTTCTTGCTGAGGTAAGCAAAAGAGAATGTCACCAAGACAAAAACCAAATGGTGATATTTGCATTATAGAATGTATGCTAAGTCTGACTAGCTTACTAGATGGCTAATAGACTTTTTCCAGCACTGGTACTAAAATGCCCCCTCATCCTCACTGCCCAATTCAAGGTGGCAAAAATGGCAGCAATTTTTGGTGGCTTTGAGAGGATAGAATGAATGTTTTGTTAAGTTTTTGGGTGGCCTTACTGTGGGAATCACTACAGTACAGATGTCCTTATAATCTTTCATGCAGGTGGCGGCGAGAAGCCATGCTGGAAGTGCTGTAAGCCTTCCAAATGGTTAGCTCCTGCTGGCCATCTTTTCCCCCTTGAGATTGAATAACATATCACTACATCATGACTTTGCATAATTGCCATTCATTCTGGAGGGAAATGGCAGCCCCCACATTGCCTTATTATATTCAACATATATTCAGTATTTACAAATGATGCCAAGGATTTGTATTCTCCCACCCCACAGTTCTCTCTTCCTACTGCTTCTGCTGGCTGATGTCCTGACGAAGGCAGTAACAATTCTCTGGGAAGATGTGCCTGCAGTGTGAAAAGCTTTCATATTTCTACAGCATGCAGTGTGGGGTGGGGGGATTTTTGTTTCTCTCTGCTTCTGCCATAAATGCCCTGTGTCCTCTGAAACTATGTCCCTGAGAGTTCTGCAGCCCTCAAGTACTTATGTTCAGAGGCCTCGGGGCACTTCTGTGGGGAAGCAGATATCTTGAATATCATGCCACACTGTAGAGCTCTGGAAGCCTTCTACATCATGGTTGCATCTAATCTTTTTGTCTGTATCGAGATGACAGCAATCACACTTTATTATGATTTTTTCAACACATGTATTTTATTTTCCACAGCATTATTGTTCTTTTACAACTTGTCAATGTGGCTTTTACATTTTAAAAAATTGTGTTAACAGTGAAATGATCTCATTTTGAAGTTGTCCAGGCCATGGAAACTGCTATCTCTCTTTACCATCTCACAAAGCATCTGTTAAATGTGACTTTGTCATTTGTAGAGGAAAGCTGAATACTGAGTAAATATTATGAGATACTCTGTATTTTGTTCAACAATGAAGAGAGAAATTCTAACTAGAGGCAAAAAATATGTTATTATCATCAGCACAGTATAATTCCAGGGGTATTCCAGGGAAAATAGGACCCATGCATCCACCAGGAACAAACAAACAAACAAAAACTAGGGGGTGGGGTGAAGAAACATAACACCACTATGGAATATGGAGAAATGTCTGAAAAAATTATCTGATGCTTTTCCTTGGGACACACCCTGAAATTCTTCATCAGATTTTAGTTTCTTCCTGGAGAAGCACTGATGTTTTCTTTCAGATTTCACTTTGGAGAAATTTCAGTACTCCGGGGCCTACCACTTCCAAAAACCAGTGATCAGCTGACACTGATACTTGGAGAATTTCACACCCACCCATTCACCTCCATTCCATCTCTCCCCTCAAATCCTATCAGCGCCCTGAATTCGAGTTGAAAATAATTATTTTTAAATGGTTCAGCTGTGTCTGAAACAAATAAGATAGAATAGCTTCTTATTTGATTCAAAGTCAAAAGTCAAAGATCTTTATTATGATCCTTGACCAGGTTACGTTGCTATAGTACAATATTTACACTCTGTGTACTCAGTACAGTTTGTCTGTCAATTGTCATAGTTACAGTTAGCTAAAAGAAGTTTACCCAAACTGGGAGCAAATCCTTACTTCTTTGATCCTTTCATGCTTAGAGAGAATTTCACAAAGCCCTTGAAAATCTTGATAAATCTATTCATAAATATTCATAAAACGCATCAAATGTAGGCCATGCATGCACAGCTGAAATATTTTGACTGTTTTAAAGACAGAAGTAAATACTTGATTACTTTGTAGCTAGTCTGAATCCAGCCTCTTGTTGCCCAAGTGGGCAGCATGGTTTGTTTGACCCAGCCCCCTGCCTGAGGAGCACGAGGCAGGGGTCGGAGCCCATTGGCTCCTGTGTTGTGAGGGGGCATGATTTCTGACCCTCAATGGCCATCGGCGTTTTCCCTCTCAGTCCATTCTCAACAGGCACCCTCCTGCCCTTTCCTTGGGTACAGTCTGGGCTTGCTGGTCACCGTTTGGGGCCAGAAAGGAATTTTTTTGGCGTTCACTGGATTGGCCATTGGTGCGTGTCCTTTTTTGCCTGCCCCTGACTGTATTCTCTAGTTAGATAAGTTTCCCTTCCTGGTCACAACTGGGCAGGTACAGTGCAGTGGGAAGTAATATCTAAGCCTTGGTGAGCAACTTCAGGTAAGTGTTCAGTGATAGAATGGCAGGTCAGATCCCTAGAGGCTTACCAGATCAGAGAACTCTGACCTGGTCTGCTCTACTCTGTCAAGTGACATCCCCAGAAAGGCTCCTTGGGGCTTTGGATGGGGGGTGCTGCCAAGGGCAGAGACCTGACCTTAGGTCAGCTAAGATGGGCAGCCTATGCTTTAGAGCTATGGGGCTGCCTGGAGCCAAGGTGCTTTCACCCCTGTGAATTAGGCTAGGATGCCATGGAGGTGGCACGTCTTTAGGTACCGCACTGTGGGGGTGGAGAGCCAATCCCTGTTTCCATTTCAGTTTCACTTTAACATTAATAAAAGTTAACATTAATAAAAATTGTGGCCCTTTTCACCATAATTTTCTGTGTCTCGTGTCTTCTTGGGGTGTGGGTGCAAACAAATAATACCTGCAGTTGTGCACCATTCTGTGCTTCTTTAAAAGGAAGGTAAAAGATAAAAGAGAAATATGAGCTTTTAGGGCATTCAATAAACCTACGACATATATCCATTTTGTTTTGTGCTGTATCTTTGACGAAGTCAAGGTCTTCTTTCAAACAGTCACAAGATATACTTTCGATACACATGATTATGGTTTATACATTCATGCTGAAAGGTTATCCAGCACTCAATGTCTTCTTTATAAAGTAATCCTGTTTCGTGCTAAGCTGTCTTTTCAAACTTCTAATTTGTATATGGTTTAAAGGAAGTATGATAACTTTATCTGGGTTTCTGCACCTTTAAGATTTGAAGGAAAGAGTCACTGCATCGTAGATAAGAAATAGTGCGAAGTTGAGATGTAAGACTGCTTTTCAAGTTAAATGATTGTGCCGGGAAATCTATAGCTATAGTAGATAGACCACTGACCTTTCCTCCACTACAATTTTTTTAGCATGTGTCATTGCTGATTTCAAATACACAAAACTTGCATCTGAGCAGTGTTTTCTACAGTGACAGCATCTGAAAACGTCTGTCGGTTTGCTGTTATTGCTCTGACAATTGTACTGGTGAAATGGTGACATGCTTCCCTCCTGCAACATATTGTTCATCAGAAATGTGTAAGGATGCAGTCTCATGAATTGAGCCTCATTTCTGTTTTATGTGAACGAAGGCTACTATGTCATTGTCAACTTGATGAGTTTTTTTACATGCATTGAAAAAGTGAACTAAGAAGGGCTTATTTCCATCTGCTTAATGATTCCTCTTCCCTTTTGGCTCATTCATTGCACAACTATAAAACCCTTCAGATTGCTAGCTGTGTAGACATTACACTAATGCCACTGGACACATGCATCAAGAAAATACTATTTTGGGCCAAATAACACGTGACACTAAGTAGCATGTAGGATTTTTTTTTTGGTCATGATATTCAACCATGGAAGCTGTAATATGAGACATAATACCAATCTGCAGGGGAGGGGCTTCCTCCCTACTTATATTTCTGCTGAAAACCCACCCTCCAGCTGCTTCTTCCCACCATGGATAAAAATATACTAGTATCTTGAAACATAAGTGGGAGTTGTGAGATTTTTGAAGGGGAAAAAACCAGCAGAAGGCAGATTTTAAAACTTATTCACCCCTATGTTGGTCTTCTGCATCTTTTCTTGGTCTCCTGAAGGGACCCAGATGGTCTTCAGGACCGTGGAGACTTGGAGAGAAAGAGATAATCCAATAGAGTCCCAGTTCAAACTGGGCCCTTTGTTGAATTGAATTAATGATTGAATATATTTTGGCTCTATCTTCTTCAGACTCCACCCCTTTGTTGCAGTGGCAATTCTCAGGGCTGGAGCCAATCATTCAGCTGCCTCTCAGTCACCCGTGACTGATGTGTGTCCTGTGTCAGTGAGGGTGCACTGCAGGGTGAGGGGATTCTGGTAATCTGGGTCTGACCCCTTGGATGAATCCAACTCTGGTGGGGGACCATCTCGGTGTTTGAGTTCCCAGGGTTCTGTGTTACCTGGCTCATCCTTGCCACTGCGCCTCAACAACTGGTGATAATGATGAGATTTTCCTGGCTCTTCCCCTCATGATCTGAAACCTGGCTGTCCCTCAAGGTCAAGGCCATGACATTTTGCTTGATCACAGTCTCTGCAACTGTACAGCTGCAAAAGAAAGAAAGAAAAAACACTGGGTTTCAATGGCATGTATTGCTTGGCCCATGGATGCATCATTCTGTTTTGAAAAATAAATGACCACAAGTGGGACTGTCCAGCAGTTCTGGCATAATCTTCTATGTTTAAACACAGAATATGCATCAAATGTGAAAACCCAAGATATATATCCTTATGGTGGTGGGGGTGGTGGAATAATCTTGTTCTGTATCAGTTGCACATAATGACAAGCGTATAATTGATGATTGGATGTGTGTTTTTTATGCTAAGGAGGGGTCATATCGGAGTCACAGTATGGAGAAGAGGGGGCTTTAATGTCCTTGCCATAGTTCTGATCCATATCACCTTCCCTAGGCTGCTATTCCCCCTGTGGAAAAAACAACAACAGATACCACGGGCCCAAGCTGATTTGGGAACATGACAGGGCAAAGGGTTAAAGTACACCTCCTTACTCCCCCACATGCCGTCTCACCACACCACAGGTCCTCCCAGTGCTGCTGTTTAGTTCAAAAAACAAGCACACAAACATCAAGTGCAAACTTGCAATAGAGAGCTGGTGTCGTGTAGTCAGTGAGGTAGTATAGCATATTTGCTCTGAGACTGGGCTATAAATCAGGGGCCAACAACCTAACTAATTCTGCACGCATGTAGCTCAAAGCAGAACACATGTAGCAGATGCCTTTAGAGACATATTTGTGCTTTGCACAGAGCACTATGGAAGGGAGCGCAGGTAACCAAAAACCACCCCTCCACCTGCAAGCACATGTGCTTCAGAATTGGAAGTGCATGCACTGCATGCGTGCTTCTCTTAGCTGCATGTGTGAGCAGTGTTAGGGTGTCAGCCCGGTTATAACTTCACCTCTGTCATAAACTCACTTTGTGGCCTTAGGCCATCACAGCCTCTTTTCTCCAATTGCAATCTTACTTTACTAACATACTTACCCGGAGTCTGTTCACACAACCAAAAACTGGATAGGACAGGTGTTCTACCCAGGTTTGGGATCTGTGCGCCCTCCCAATTTTTGATTGTGTGGGAACAAAGAAATGCATAGAAAGAGGGAGAAGTGATTGTGTGGGAGACAGGTGCTGGATAGGGCAGCTTTTTCTCCTACCTTGGTCAGATGCTGGGTATGAAAACTGAGTAGGACAGTACTGCCCTACCCAGCTCCTATCTCCCACACAATCACTTCTCCCTCCTCCTACCCAGTTCTTTCCTCCCAGCCAAAAATTAGGAGCGTGCACATTTCCCAAACCTAGGTAAGATGCTTGTCCTACCCAGTTTTCAGTTGTGGGAAGAACCTCAGAGCTGTTGTAAGGATTACAAGATAAGACATGTGAGACACTTTGAGCATTTAAAATCACTGCCAAATTCTCATTATCAAAGCCTGAAATTTGACCCCGGATGCCTATAAGCTCCTAGACACAATGGCCAACATCCAGTGCAGCATCCCATGTTTGTAATGCTGCCCTTGGGGCTGCTGCACCCTTCAAAGGCAGCACTGGGGCTGCAAAATATGAGAAGTAGCACAAGCAGCGCTTCCATAAATTTCTCCATTGTCACAAATTGAGAAATCCGAAGAAGTACTGCTTGTGCAACCTCCCATTTTGTCCAGCCCCACTGCTGCCTTGGAAGGGTGCAGCAGCCCCACAATGCTCGGGATGTCAGTCAGTTTAAGGTAGTGGCAATTAAAAATAAAGATTAAACTGTGATGCAAACTCCCTTATTCTTTAAGACCGCACAAGAGGCCTTGCTTTAGTCACCACTGATCAGAGAAGTGATATGAATGGTCAGCACAAAGAAAAATGGCTTTAGTGTAGTCCCCTGTTTATCATCGGACAGGCTTTCTAATAGAAAGTCTGGCCATATACATGGTTAGAACAATATACGGTTTCTAATTCAAAAGAATTTTACCAAATGAACTTGATTTTTATAACATGACATTGTATTACTTTGTTTTTAAGAATAGTTTTTATTGAATGTGACTCCAATTGTTCTGGAATATCATCAGTAGCTGTGTAAGCAGTTTTGATTCATTGAGAAAAGTGAAATAGATGTTCTTTAAATTAATAAATCAACCATCCATGCTCAGTAATAGCTCATTTGCTCTGGCTTACCCAACATATGCAGACACAGGGCCAAAATATGTGCTCCCACAACCATGTGTCATTGAAAATTGCTTCCATGTGCCTATGGCTTCATGGAACTACAGGATCTTTGGATCAGGTTCCCTAATGGGTCAGTCAGATCTTATGTTAAATGCCCACAAGTGCTTCTAGCCCACTGGGAGTGCAGCACTCTTATGGGTACTTACCAAGCAGTTTGGATCACCCACACAGGCAACCAAATTGAAGATTCCCACAGCCATGCGGAACTGGAAACCTCACCATGCAGAAGCTATTTTTGTTAACGACCACACTTCCATGGAAACCAGTGAATCAGCCCACAGGATGCACCTTTAAAAGGGAACACTGGGTGGAAGAAATAACAAGAAACACATGTGCAGTTAAGCAATACAAACTTAATGAGACATCACTCCTGGTGCATATCATGAAGTTCTTACATTCTCAGTGGATGTTATCAGATGCCTATTGATGTTTCGACACCAGAAATTTCCAGTGATTTGCCATAGCTGCTTTAAGGCACCAAGTCAACTCTTCAGTAATTTTGTCCTGGAATCTTTCATTCCAGAACTTGCTTGCATTGGCCTATGTGTGTACCAGGTTTTGTACTGCCATGAAATCAAATGTTCCATCAAGAGCCTGCTGCATACTGTATTTAAAGGGCTTAAACTGAATTCTAAGGCAGACATATGAGTAAAACAAAAGTATAGTCAAATATATACCTCGAATTATGTATTTGCATATTTCCACAGATGTAATGTAATTTTATTTACAGTCATTGACCAAACAGAGAGTAAAAACCAGTAAACATTAAAATATGTATATACATATATTAAAATATGTATATACATATATTAAAATATGTATATACATATATTTATATATAAAATATGTATATACATATATAAAATATGTATATACATATTTCCACAGATTGCATGGGGGGTGAGGGTATGCTATATGGTTTATGAGAGAGAAATGAATTTACCCATGCCTGAGGGAATTCCCCCCCTTGACATCCAGACTAACAATGCAACAGTGCTTTATGAGAAGGACTAGTGCTGTTTTGATGCAGACTAACACAGTTTCACTGTTCATGCAATGGGGAGGTGATTGTTGCTGATTTTCTCTTCCGTGGAGTTACTCAATGTGACCCAGAAGTAGGTTCCTGAGGGCTGTGCATCCCTCATGGACCTACTTCTCTGGGTTGCACAGAGCATTTCCAGGGGAAGGGGAGATTGGTGAAAATTGCCCTACCTGTCAGTACAGTTCCAAGAGTTACTCTTGGAACACAGCAACAGCACCATGCAGCACCAGTGTTTCCTACAAAATGCTGTTGCTTCATTCATTTCCGTTTCAGTCCATTATCATGCAATACCTGGGTCAGGTTGGAGACCATTTTGTTTATATGGATTCCACATGCTACTTTCCTGAATCTTTTTCACTGCTGACACATTTATATTGTTTATCTGTTCTGTAAGCCTATGAGCTAGTTGGCTTATTGGCTATAAGGTGATATAGCATTGTCCTTTCAAAAGCTTAGATTTGTTTTTATAATAGTTCAGAGTAGTTTAATCTACTCCTTTCATCATTCAATGTTTATATGCTATACATCATCCAGTTCAAGTAGACCGAGCAAAGCTGGGGAATACTTTATTTATTTGAATTTCAGCTGAGTGAATTTGTTTCGAACAATTCTTCTCAGCAATAAAGGCACCACATTAAATATACTCCATTGGATAGGATTCTATAAATCTATAAAATAAACTTCCAAGACAGTCTGTCTTATCATGCCCTGAAGGCAGAATGTCTGTCATATTTCATTTGGTGCTATTTTGTCTTCACTACTCCTATTTCTGTTTTTCAGAATCCAAGTCTGTCTTTATTATAAGGAACCTGTTCTGTAAGCCAATGAGCTAATTTGCCTCAGACAGTGTGGAGTTGCACACTATCTTTTCACACATCAGTGGCAATTGTCCATGATGGTAAAATCATCTGATGCTTCCATCTCATGGTGGCTTCCTCCATGATAGCTCTATGGTATCCATGGCAAGCCAGGTTATTGGCCCCATAGCATGATTCTAGGGGAAGCAGAGAGTAGAAAGAGAAGGCAAGGTTAATGGAAAGTCAGAAAAATGCATCAAAAGAATCATGTTTAGGCACAGTCAACAAGCTCTAAGCAAGAACTGTTGACTAAACTTTGAGCAGTTTTTGCTGAGGGTCTGAAGCCAAAAAAGGCATACTATTCATTTGGTATAAAGTGAGCCTGCATCCTAAGGCAAGGCAGGGCTTAGGAGTCCCGTCCCAACAGAAGACATATTTTGAAGGCCTGTGTTATGCTTGTGGAACTAAAAAGATGAGCAGAAGAGAAAGCAGAGCTGTTTCTGTCACTTAAAACTTCAGTCTGAATTTTCTGCAGCATATGGGACATGTAAAGTTGGGTTGTATAGTTGTGAAAAATGGGAATAAAGGGAAATAAAATTTACTGGGTACTAGACCAAAATTTCTATTGAGAACTCATTTGGGCAAGAAAAAGGAACACAACTTGATCAAGCAAATGTTTTTTCAGATATTCTATACTTTTGAATGCACAAACAGTTTTGCAAATTTACTTCCGGTGAAAAACCTCAGTCACAGTGGTATTGGCAAAAGTGGTGAAGTGATTCCTTATGGCCATATTATTACATACAGTAATCAATATAGCTAAACGAATATGACATAGAACAATTCTGTAATTTTAAATGGAAAATGAATTGGAAATATAAAAATTGCCTCTCAAGATATGGCCTGTGAGTTCAAATTCACATATGGAATTCATTCTCTGACATCTCACTTTGGCTTCCCAGATCAACAGTACACAACCTCCCAAACTCCCTAGCCTGTTCATTTCCCTTAAGCCAACACCAAGAGCCCCTACCACCCCAAAGCCAAGGCGGGGGGTCTTCCTACTGCCCCAAAGCCATTTTTCTCTGTTGCCATTTTCTCAGCTGTAGCCCTCCTTGATGCATCTTTGCAGAACTGCAAGGTTGAATCTCTCCAAATTTGCCTTGGCTCATAATGTTTGTCACCAGCTCTCTCATCTGCCATTTCCCCTCCTTCTCCCTTTACCACAGTTTCACAAACTTACCTTATTGTGAGATGGAGAAGAAACAAGAAAGAAGAAACATCAGTTTGTTCCCATGGCACTTCAGGTATTCCGTGCTAAGATTGTGGCTCAATTACTTTTTGGAGCCCCGCTATGGATCCAGGGAGTGTCAGCTGAACTGGAGAGAGTACAGTCTATTTTTTTAAGATCAATCCTCGCAGTGCCTACCTGTAGGTGCATGTCATACTCTGTTCTATGCTTGGAAACTGGGTCTTTCTCCATAGCTTGTAAAGCCTGGGAGGTTACTTTTGCCAGATGGAGTAAACTCTGCTCAGAGGTTCAGGAATTTTCTTTTTTTAAATATTTATGGGTGGATTCTTATCCTAACCCTTGGCTAACATATGTAAATAACAAAATAATGCAACTGGACCTTTCTCCTTCTGAACTTCTCACTTGGGAATATAATAAGTTGAAGGAAACACTATTTCTCTGGTTGCATGATACTGAATGTCAGGAACTTATGTCTTCGACCGATAGGACTTGCTCCCCTCTACATTTTGGGATTTTGCCACCTAGGGGAGATAGAGGTGCCAATTATTTAACAAAGCTGCAATTTTCTAAATTTCGGGTTCCATTTGCTCAGGCTTGGTTAAACGTGTTGCCCTCTTCTCTTTTGGAACGGAGGTTTGCTAAAGATCAATCTACTACAGTTTTTTGCCCTTGTGGCGCTGGCCTCCTGGAAACCGTCACCTTCTGCTATATTGTTCTTTGTATCGGGATGCTAGAGAAGAACTTATTTCCCCTCTGTTACTCAAATTTCCTGGGAGGGGCGAGTGTTTTTATACATATTATTGTCTCACGGATGTAAGCTCTGAGATTACAAAAATTGTAGCTAAATTTTTCTATATTGCCATTAGGTTACGGTCTCAACTAAGTGCTTAATTGCGAGAGCTGTTTATGGTTTTTAAACTAATTTCTTATGCATTACTGTATTTTGATTTATTGTGTTTTAGCATTGTTGTATTGGACATGTTTGTTATTTCTATTTCTGCTGGCCAATGGCTATAATAAAATTGATGATGATGAAAGAAGAAACAGCCCAAGCTAAGGTCAAGGACTGCTTTTAAATTGTTATTGATTGTTATTTTAAAATTGTTATTGAATTCTAAGCAGTTCCAGGAGATATATCCTATGGGAAGTGTAGGGTTTTAATTCCCTTTTACTCATTGACCAGGAGCAATAGAATCCTGAGTTTGTTTGTGTGTGTGTGTGTGTGTGTGTGTGTGCATGCGTGTGCATGTGCGCATGTAGGGAAAACTTATGAGCATGCTCTGCAGTGCTAACTCTGAGAAGTGTAGTTCTTTACTCTTCCTGACTTGTTTAACAGGATGCTACATTTCCCAGGGTTCCTATGGATAATGGAGAGCATGTTGTTGACAGTCATTAGATATAAACGAGGGCAGCTGAAATGAATAGAGAACAGTTCATGTTAAAGGCTGTTGAGCATGACAATGGCCACATTCACATGTAACATGGAACCGCGAGTCCAATAGACCCACGGTTCTGCTCCCCTCCAGCTCTCCTGTCCACATTTGCATGCAACAGACAGAAGAACAGGGAACTGGCTTCATGGGTTTCCTTCTGGATTGAAGGACAGCCCTGGCAGCCGATCGCAGCTGGAGCAAGAAAGTAGCTTCCCCCCTCAATTCCAGTAGCAGCAGAGTGGAACTGCAGTGCAGTATCCAGACATAACACTGGCAACATCAAATTGCAGATAGAGGCAGTGAAACCCACTACAAACCGAAGGTTCAAATCAGAGTCTTGGGAGGGAAACCCTAGGCCCCTTCAACTCTGGTTTGGGTTAGGGTTAGGGTTAGGGCTCAATGTGTGAATGGGCTCAATATAGTATATCTAAGGCATAGAATCAAAGAGTAACAGGATTGTAGCCATTTGATTGTTTTTAACAAAGCTGAAAGTCTAACTCAGGAAACATGTATATCTGAAAGCACCCCTAAAAATGAAGTGATTGTGCACTATCACAAACAACTCAGCTGCACTTTTTCCAGTGCTGCCACCGCTGTAATCTTAGAACTAAACTATATTATATACACACATACTTCTAATAGTAATCAAAGATGTGGCTCATCTATGAGGTAAGGTGAGGCAATGAGCTGCAGTGGCACCTGCATCCTGGGGCTGTGAGTGTGGCTATTCTATCTTGTCTCCTACCTCATGGGTGTTGCATCACCTGGCCTGCTACTACTCCGTTGTTCCTTTCTACCCTTCTTTTTGCATCTCTATCTTGTTGCCCCCTGAGGCCAGCTCTAGAGGGTGGCCTCAGCCTCTCCTGTGTCTTTGCACTGCCCAGAGCCCAAGGCAGAATGTGTTTTAACCTATGAGTCTGTAGAAGGTGGAGGTGGCAGCAGCCACCAAGATAGAACTTCTAGAAGAGGTAGCTTTTGTTGCCACCATTTCCCTAGGTGTCTTTCTCTCTCTCTCTCTCTTCTCTTCCCTGTGCCTTCTCCCAACATACATGTATGATGCACTTTGTTCCCATTATGAAGCAAAGTGCACAAGTCTGTTGGCATGGAGTAGGGGGAGAGTCAGAGCAAGCTACTGGAACAAGCCACTTCTTCACAAGTTCCAGTCGCTTGTTCCATATTAAGCCTGGAGGATACCTTTGGAAAGATTTGGAGCAGAAAAACAGTGTTGATGAGAAAGATCCCCTCCCTCACCACTTCTCTGCTCCGGATCACATCTATGAAATGCATCTTTTCTGGATCAAAATGAGATATTGGGCTACTATTCCACAGTATGTAATATGTAGTTTGCCACACAATTTTAATTTTCCATGACTTAAATGAAATCTATCATGGGGATGGAGGGTGATGACAGTTAAGCCTGTATTACCATTCCAATATACTTTTCTTCTGCTGCTTAATCACTTCTTTCTTCAAGATGAGATTACCTGAATAATGTTCTTCTGAAGAGTGAATATATTAAAGGTGTTAGAATTTAATAAACCATTGTCTTTCATGACAAAGAAAGTTTCATGTTGAAGAGGAGAAATAATGAAAAGGTCATTTTCCAACAAGAGACAATTCCAATCAGATTGTGGTGGGTTAATGCATTCTTTTGTGTGCGTTTTGTTAGGCTAGATTTATTTTCTTGAAGTTTTGTACAAGGTCTTCTGACCTTGGAGGTATTCATGCAAAACAACTTCTGCTATAGATTTAGTAGTAATTGTAATCCTTGTGGAATCACAGCAATATGCTCATGCCATGTATATACATTCATGGTAGACATAAGAACATAGGAACATAAGAAAGGCCCTGCTGGATCAGGCCCAAAGCCTATCTAGTCCAGCATCCTGTTTCACACAGTGGCCCACCAGATGCCTCTGGGAAGCCCACAGGCAAGAGCTGAGGGCATGCCCTCTTCCCTACTGCTACTCCCCTGCACTGGTATTCAGAGGCATCTTGCGTCTGAGGCTGGAGGTGGCTTAAGCCCTCGGACTATTCATTCATTCAATTTCTATACCACCCTTCCAAAATGGCTCAGAGCGGTTTACATTAAAACAAAACAATTAGAACCAAATAATTGTTAAAAACAGAGATTATAAAACCCCATAAAACAAGTTTGACCAAGCTTCTGGTTGACTGTGAAATCTGAACCTGCCCATATTCAATATTAGGCAGAGTTCTTGATAGAGTTTACTTATAAAATTAGTGCTCCCATTTTTAAAGGACTGGTTTTGTTCAAATATTTCACTGGGCCCCCTTCTGGTCTGATTTCAGTCTGTGCAGCTGCTTCCATCCCCTGCCCTAGCTTCGTCACGAAATAAAATAAAATAAAATAAAATAAAACAAAATAAAATAAAATAAATGTTGGCATTGCAAATTGCTCACCAATAACCTGATGAGTGGTGGGTGCCTGAGGAGTTGTGTGAGAGAATCCTGAGAGAATCTTATTTTCAGAGAATATCTCTAAATTCACTTTGTTCAAAATTTGTGTGTTCCCTTTAAAAGTCCAGCAATTATTTAAAAAATAAATGGATTTAGTCTATTGAAAGGAAAATGTAATCTAGCAAGCCTTTCGCTACAACAGTTTGTCCACTCAACCCTATAGCTCCAGTTAAAATTATAGCTTACATTCTTGCAGTAATAACAATTCATGACATACATTATTTTCTGCAGTGAATGGCTTTTCTTCCTGCATGTGACATAAAGACTCTCATTTATAAAGGCTGAATGCCAGATTATTACTGGGTAGAAAACATTTTATTCTTGAAATACCAGATCTTGACAGTTTTCACTAGAATGGGTAACATTAAATCAGGCCCCTTGGACTTCAAGTTGTGCTACACTGTTACTAAGACCTTGATTGTGGGTAGAAACCATTCTGCTTTCAAACTAAGTAACAGGGGCATTCTGAACGTGTTTACTTTATTAAATGATGAAAGGACTACATAAATTTTATAGTGATGACGTCTCAATGTAAATAAATGTCAAGTATAGTCAATTGCCCTGGTGTAGCATTTTTCTTCAGGCAAGGAGTTGTGGTGCTGCCATAGTGCTCCCCTGCCCACAATGACGGCACCATTCTCTTAAGCAGAGCCAACATAACTGTGGGCAAGTTCCTTTGCACAGTAGAGATGTGGTGATCCTGTTGAAATAGCTGGACAGTTCACACATGCAAGAGCTCTAATGCCTCAGAATGTTGTAGGACTCTGGAAGGTGAACACTGGATGAAAAGGTACAATCAAAATTTGGCCCTGTGGCTGTAAAGGACTGAGATTAAATCCTCCATTTTATGCACTGTTAGGGTTATGTTGTATGTTTTCAAATGGCATAAGAACATAAGAACAGTCCTGCTGGATCAGGCCCAAGGCCCATTTAGTCCAGCATCCTGTTTTGCACAGTAGCCCACCAGATGCCACTGGAAGCCACAGGCAGGAGTTGAGGGCATGCCTTCTTTCCTGCTCTTACTCCCCTGCAACTTGTACTATTCAGAAGCATCCTGCCTTTGAAGCTGGGGTTGGCCTTTAGCCCTCCAACTGGTAGCTGATCATAGACATCTCCTCCATAAAGTTATCCAAACCCCTCTTAAAGCCATCCAGGTTGTTGGTTGTCACCACACCTCGTTGCAGAGAATTCCACAAGTTGATTATACATTGTGTCAGGGGTGTAACTATAATAGGGCAAGGGGAGACAGTTGTCTGGGGGCCCACTGCCTTCGGGAGCCCCCCAGAGGCAAGTCACATGACTGACTCCCCCAGCCATGCACCCGCCTGGGCTTCCTTCAGTTGTATTCATAAATTGATGTGGGTGTTAAGACCTGAAGCTACCAGAACAGCATGTCTTTCTCTAGTACCATTAAATGACTTGCATCATCCACAATTTACAAAACCTTTTTAAAAACAATTGATTTTACTATGCTTTTTGTTACCACTATTCAGCCTCATTTAAGATTTCTTTACTTCATAAGCTGAGCTTCAGTGAGGGGGTGCCATTTTAAAATCTTGCCTCTGGGCCCACTCCAACCTTGCTACGCCCCTGCATTGTGTGAAAAAGTACTTCCATTTGTTGGTCCTAGATTTCCTGGCAATCAATTTCATGGGATGACCCCTGGTTCCAGGGTTATGGGAGAGGGAGAAGAATTTCTCTCTATCCACTTTCTCAACACCATGCATGATTTTATAGACCTCTATCATGTCTCCCTGCAGTCGTCTTTTTTCTAAACTGAAAAGCCCCAGGTGTTGTAGCCTTGCCTCGTAAGAAAGGTGCTCTAGGCCCCTGATCATCTTGATTGCCCTCTTCTGCACCTTTTCCAGTTCTACAATGTCCTTTTTTAGATATGGTGACCAGAATTGTATGCAGTACTCCAGGTGTGGCTGCACCATAGTTTTGTATAAGGGCATTATAATATTAGCCATTTTATTTCCAATCCGCTTCCTAATGATCCCTAGCATGGAATTGGCCTTTTTCACAGCTGCCGCACATTGAGTTGACACTTTCAACGAGCTGTCCACCACGACCTCAAGATCCCTCTCTTGGTCAGTCACCAACAGCTCAGATCTCATCAGCGTAAACTTGAAGTCGGAGTTTTTCATCCCAATGTGCATCACTTTACACTTGCCAACATTGAACTGCATTGGCCATTTTGTTGCCCACTCCCCCAGTTTGGAGAGATCCTTTTGGAGCTCCTCAAAATCACTTTTGGATTTCACTACCCAGAAGAGTTTGGTGTCATCTGCAAATTTGGCCACCTTGCTGTTTACCCCTACTTCTAGATCATTTATGAATAAATTTAAAAGCTTTTTAATTAAAAATTAAAAAGCAGCTTGAGGGCAAAGGTTTAGTCTAGGTTCCCAAACAGGGTTCCTACAGATGTTACTGAATTACAACTCCCAGAATCCCCAGACACAATAAATTGTAGCTTGGGATGATGGGCATTGTAGTTCAGCAACATCTGGAGAAGTCCTGATTGGGAACTACTGGTCTAGAGAACAAGACATCTCCTGAGGAGAAACGGTTAGCCTAGGGAATAAGTCACCTCTTGAAGTTAAAAGGTCAACCTAAAGCAGGGGCATAGCTAGGGGAAAGGGGGCCCATGTTCACCTCTCTCCCTGGTGGCCCCTTGAAGTGAAGGAGATAATGAAGAAGATAGGGAGGGGTGGAACTGGGGGCCTCAGGAGCTTGGGGGCCTGGGTTCTTTGAACCCATCTGCTCAATTATAGCTGTGCCCATGACCTAAAAGGCAAGAGGTTAGCTGAGGAAACAGAAATCAGGAATGCAGAGTCTGCCCTCCTAATTGGCTACTTTAGGTGAGGGGATAATTTTTAAAGTATACAAAGGCAGAGTCAAAGAGAGGCTTTAGTCAGAAGAAATCAGAGAGAGATGGAAACAAGAAAGCCAGAGGAAGAAGGATCAGAGATGATTCAGGAAAAAAAGAAAGTTGCAGAGGAACTGGTGAGACCAGCTGAATTAGGCACATAGTTTTGGACAAGCTAGCTGGATGCATTTATCCTACTTTGCTTTATAATATTTTGCTCATATGACTTGTTCTATAAAACATTCAGAAAATAATTTCTAACAATATAAACTGGATTGTTTTATTTTTCTTTTAAAGTAAGGCTATAACTTTGTTGACTCTTGTGGTCTCTGGGTTTTGTTCCTTACGCCATGCTTACTTGCCACCCTACCCTACCTGAGTTATTGGAGACTAATAGAAACTGTGGGTTGTTTGGTGGAGGCAGCCAGGGAATAAAGACTTCCACTTGGTCAGAGCAGTAGAGTCCAAAAGCTGGGAGCAGCAAGAGGTTGGTTTGCTTGCCTTTCCCACGTATTTATGGGGCTGGTTACTACCAGTGACTGTGACTTTAAGGCTCTCCACACAAGCAGTCTGGAGAGCCTAAAAGGGTTCTGCGTGGGGAGCGGGCAAGACCTGCTGTCCCCACACACAAGTAGGCAGCTCACCTTGAGTGGCTGAATTGGCTGCCTACATGATTACTGGCTCCGTCATGGAGCCAGTTGCAGCAGTGGGGATTTGGGGCCCCATGGCCCCTGGAAGTACCAGAATGCCCCATGAGAGTGTGCAGGGCATTCTGGGGATTGTTGTAGCCTCCCCATCAGGGGTCTATTCATGAGTCGACACACAACCAGGAAAATGGGGTTAGGCGGAGCTAACCTCATTTAATGGGGTGGGGGCATTTAAGAGGGCTGGCTTCCAGGAGCCGCGTGGCTCCCATTGCAGCACATAACCAGCTGAAATTGGGCTGGGCACCCTTAGCCCAGTTTCGCCTGGTCATGCGAATAGCCTCAGTGACTGACACCAAGAGCAATGAAATACTTCTTTGGGGAAATGATCATCTAAGGCATTCTCAGGACATGCACCAGGGAGCTTCCTGACACACTTGCTGGAGGAGTGCAAACTGTTGCACCAGCAAGTTGTGCTAAGTCTAAAGCTTGAGGATGTACAACAGTTGTGCAACTGCCGCATACCTCAATTGTTTTAATGGGAACTTACCAAAGCGCTATGCCAGTCTTGTGCAAATTGCTGTTTTTGAGCAACTAGGCTAACATTTTCTGCTTGTGCAAAGTTGCTAGTTCCACAAGCGTGCCATTGCTCTGGATGTCAGCCAGCATTCTCATTAATAATCAATAACCCAAGTTCCATTTTTTCCATTATATTGATTACTTTAGAGGTGTTGCAAAGGTATAATTTGAGAGTCTGGTATATTTTGCTTTAATTGTATACTTTATATGAGATTTGGGGACAATTTCTTTTTGGACTGAATGCCCTGCCTGGACTGAATGCATTAATCAGACTATTCCCTACAGAAGGAGTCCCTATGTTGCTCACAACATTATTCCTAGGACTAACACATGTCCACTGTGGCCTGTTTTGTTTGTTTGTTTGTTTGTTTGTTTTTGTTGTTGTTGTTAGATTTTAAGCCCAGCTGAGATTTTTGAATTCCTATTTGAAGTACTGGAAATTAACCAAAGAGTCTATATTTATATAATTAATTAATTTATCTCTTCTGCAAAAGTAATCATCCTTGAATATTTTTATTTATTACATTTATATCCTGCCTTTCTCCCATTATGCAGCTCAAAACAGTGTACATGGTATTCTCAGGTGGTCACTCATCTGGATGTTGACTAAAACTAGATCTTCTGAGCTTCGGCAATGTGGCTGTATCATGTGCCTTCAATCCATACCCTAGGCTAGGACTGGATATAAGGTTATATAAAGAAAGGGGGTCATAGCTCAGAATTGTCCCAAGTGAAATAATAAATTTGTAAACTGCAGTACATATAGCATTTGAAAGCAGAATGTTGCATTTCCCCCCTAAAGGTAGCAAATTATGAAGAGACATGTCATGTTCTAGACTCCACTAGTCTAATTACTCTGCTGCATCCATAATAATCCACATGCACATTGAACTGCCCTCTGACCACTTCTCTAAACTTTTTGTGCATGTGTAAGGGAACCTATCTCCATAGTTCTTCTCCATGCTGTCAAGAACCTTGATTTCCCAAGTTTCCTAGTTGTGTGGAGGATTCCTACATTTGTACAGTGGAATATATGGTGGGCACTTTCAAGTGCCAAATCTGCATATTTTAGGGTGCGCATCAGCACTAGGAAGCATGGCCAGCAGGCATTATTCCAGTTTTCCTGCCATGTGTTCAGTGTACACCTGGGAGGACATAAGGATTGGATTCCAGTGGAACTATATCTGTAGTTTTCCATTAATGGATGGAATTCTCAGCTTTGAAAAATCAGAAGCTAGGGAACATTACCACAGTACAGTATACTTCCCAAATGCTATATTATAAATTGTGCATGTTCAAATGTAACTTAAGGATATAATCAGATGACTCTGCTATACATTATAACCAGATGCAGCATTTGTGGCTCTTAATTGATATAAAACGGCATCTAGATATAATTGACAAGAGCTTCCATAATAGCATTGTCTCAAACTAGGGGAAAACTAGCCATGAGCAATTAGTGACCTTTAACCATTGCATTAACACCTCTAATAGTGACTGGCAGAGTAATTAGACTGAAAATCATCCTAGCAGTATAGGTTGAGTGATTATGGTCATCCATTAATGTGACCATGAATGCTTTCAAATTAATCGGAAAGAAATTGTTCCCTGATTGCATCATGGAATGGATACAGAAGTAAATCAGTAAGGTGTATTGCTATCCTTGCTGGGTTTCTCGTAAAATTGGCACGTATGATTGCCCCAGGGCTGCTGTAATTTTATTACCATGGATTAATAGGTTTCAGTTGGAATAATGGATTTTCAGTAGTACTAATATTTGGAGATTTAAAGGTAATCCCATCTTTGTAAAAGGAAAAAAATGGCTTGGAAAAAGCAACTAAATATTCATGGGGAAATAAAGGAAATCTCTTGAAATAGGAATGCTGTAGAGTTTCACCTTGACCAGACTTCAGTACAGAATGACTGCATCCAATGCTTTTACACTCACACGAAGACTGGAATTTTGAAGTCGAGTAGCTTTCTCAATGTCTGCTTGCATTTCCATTTCAGCAAACATTTTAAACATTTTATTTGCGCATACATGTGATTATGTATGCAATGAAAATATGGAAGGTCTGTATGTGCCCTCAGTCATCCTGCCACAGATTGCCAGCCATTCCTCGTGTGAAAAGGTTGAGATGCATCAGGGAGGTTTGAGCCCACTTAGGTGGGCCTCTCTAATCTGTACCATATCCAGCAACACCTACATCTCACCCCACCACACAACAGACGTAATGGATCAGGGACAACTAGTGGAGGATGTGTTGGAGTCTGAAGTCAGAAACAAAGACTCTGTAGATAATCTGGGTGCTTTCTAGACTATGAGCTTGAGTGCAGGAGGAAATGGTGTAAAATCTGATGGCTAACCTGAATCAGCTTCAAAGCATGTCACGTTTTGAAGTTGGTTAGGGATAGCCATCAGATTGTACACCACTTCCTCCTGGGGCTTCGAGGGGAGAAAGCAAGAGAAATGAGGAGAGGAAGCAAACCCCGTCCCTGGATTCTCACACAGGAAACTTCCGTGTGTGTGTGTGTGTGTGTGTGTGTGTGTGTGTGTGTGTGTGAGGGAGGGTGGGAGGGAGGGAGGAGGAAGCAGGTGACAGGAGGGAGGGAGGAGGAAGCTTTTCTTCCCCTCCCTCCCAGTGAATTTGCACAAGAGCACCAGGCTCTTGCAAAATAAAAATAAAAAATGGCCGATTGCAACCGAAGGAGGTACCGCTGATACCATTGCACAAGAGCAGCACTAGGGAATGTTTTTTAAACCCGATTGCAGAGGCTGGTTGGATTGCACAAGAAGAGTGGGTTTTTTGGTGTGTTTTTTTAAAAGGCTGATTTCAAAAGCTGAGAAGCAGAGATTAAGCTATATTTTAAATTTTGTACACCACCTAGATATGTTTATAACAGGTGGTATAAAAGTATGATTGATAGATAGATAGATAGATAGATAGATAGATAGATAGATAGATAGATAGATAGATAGATCCACTGATAAGCCACTGCACATGACACCTTGGAAAAAATGGAGCAAGCCTGCATTTTTGAACAGTTTTTGAGAAACTGTTCTCAAAACTAAGAAAAATCAACTTCTATTTTCTCATGCACATACAATGCTTTATACCTGAAGCGTCAAGATAAGATCTGAATACAGGCTGTGTCTGTGCAAATGGCACCTTGCTCTTCACATATGTAAGATGTTGGACCGGGCCTCACAATCAGTGAGACTCGGTTCCTTCCTGTGTGTGGGGAGAGTGGGCTAAGAGATGGAGTCGGCGGGGGCTGGGAAACCCGGGGGCTGCGTGGCCCCGGAAGCCCCAGTATGCCCTGCGCAAGCGTGCAGGGCATACTGGGGAAACTCCCGGAGCTGGGAGGTGGCTTTTCGCCTCCCCTCCGGGGGTCTACTTGTGAGTAGGCACATTGCGAAGCTATGCCACGGCTACTCACGATCTGGAGAACCAGGTTTGCGGAGCGCTCGCTACGCAAACCTGGTTTGGGGGCAGGGGTTATTGAGCGGGTTACCCACTCTAGAACCACTGGGCTCACAGCCGAGCCCGGTGGTTCTGACGAACTGCAAAAATCGGACTAGGATCTCCTAGCCTGATTTTTGCAAATCGTGGGAATAGCCTCAGTGTCTGTCGAGGTTTCCTACCCTCCTCTGTGAGACAGGGTTATTTATCCAGTCAAACAGCAGTGCGCTGAGAGAAGCAGAGGGCTGCAGTCACCAGGACAACCCCAGTAATTACCTTTCAGAAGCCAGGAAGGGCTCAGAGAGGCAGGCAACAGCTTCTGGGGGATGGGCGGGTGCAGCCCAAGAGGCAGCAGAATGGTGGAGATGGAATAGTGATGATATAATCTCCACAGCTGCAGCTTTGTGTGGAAATGCTAGTGAAGGGGAGGCCAGGGATTGGGTGGCCAATCCACTTGTCTGGCCAGGGAAGAAGGAGCAAGCTGGAAGCAGGGAGGAGTATCCGAAATGTAGGGCTTTGTTTAAGGTAGGGACTGCCAAAGATGAGACGATCCGCAGGGATGGGATTTGTTAGTCTGGTAGACTCCCAGAGTGGAGCTCAGACCTTTGCTCCCTCTGATAGGTGAAGGAGTGGAGTGACTATACTTCCCTCCTCCCCCAACTCTGAGGCAATGCCTGTGCCTATAATTTAGTGCGAGAGGGTGGGAAGGTTAATTAGAGAATTCCTCCTCCTGAAACATGGACTGTGTCAAAACCAAAATTGAACGAACACACACCAAGCCTATATATAGCAAAGTATTTTTAAGTTGCCGCCTGGAAAGTACCCAACAGTGAGGGGAAGGACCCAGAATTGGGGTAAGAAAGCAATGCCAAAACAAAGTATCAAAGCCAAGTAGACAAAGCAAGGAACCAGGATTGGGAGACAAGCCATGAGTCAGAGATGAAGCCAAGGGCCAAAGCCAAGAAGACAAACAAGAATCAGGAGCAAAAGCAAATTATACCTTGTAGCAAATGAAAACTTGTATAATTTAGAGGGTTAATATCTAACTCAGAACTCTCCATATTTATAGGCTGTTGTTGCTTTATTTGTATTTTATCTCTTGCTGCTACTGTATAGTGTTCATCTTAATGTAGTTATTATGCTTATGGCTGGTCAGTGCCAGTCTTATTAAAGACTGAAGGAGCAAAAGACAAGCTGAAAGACAAAACTCAAACCAGGATCAAGAAACACAAGACACTCATACCAAGGAGACCTTGAAACTGAGCCAAAGTCTGAACCCAGGCAGGAAGCCTTTGTTTCCTTTCTGTCCTGGAATGAGCCAATGCCAGGCATGGCATTCTTAAGACCTGGACTTTAGACCTTTTCCTGATAATGCAACTGATTTGTAATGCAACTGATTTGACATCCTTTTTTGTCAGGTATTTCATTTCAAAATGCATTTTCTGAAACACACTGTTCATACTTTTGATATCCCTTGCATCTTAGCTGGATACATTTTAATGTCTTCTGGCTCATTGATTTTGAAATGACTCTCCCCACTGTTCATTACCATTTCTTTCATCTCACATGGTTTATCTCTGAAACACCTATATTCCCGAGAAATACATGACTGATGGTTCTGGGGAAGATGCTCAGCTGTTTTGCTGGGTCAGTATTTAATAACGTAATTGTGCAGCTGATGGGAATTTAACAGTAGGTTCATTCACCCAAGAATCATTAATGATGCTGCATGGTGGTGGTGGAGAGAGCCATAAACATGCACCAGTGATTAATATACCATGTTTTGAGGTGCACAATGTGGTGCTGGACACCTTAAGAGTGGAGTCAAAAGGCTGGTTCACATGATTACTGGCCTCTCAGGAGTGTGCAAGGCCAGACTTGCACAGAGGTATTGCTTTTGAGATAGCACTATGTGTGCCTCACACAGCATAAAAAGACCACCATCCCAAATCCACACTCCTTTTAAAAATACCTACCTTAAAGGTGCTCCCTTCATCAGAGTTATGGCTTTAATTTTTTTAAAAAGTGAACACCCAAGTTGTCTGGAAGGGTGCAAGGCAGAGCCAGGAACAGATTGCCAGGCAGAGGGAGGGGTAATGCTGCTGATCGTCATGGGCAACAGTGAGAGGGGCCTACTCCCCAAGTCGTCCCCACTGCTGTGGTGCAGCGCAGGCTCACCTTTCCAGATGTGCCTGGTCCCATAGTGCAGCTGCCTGTGGCGGCTGAGGTAGAATTAGAGGAGAGGCCCTCCCTTGTCAGGGAAGAAGTTCTTCCTGTGGCACCGGAAGAGTAGGTGTCATCGGCTGCTAGCCCAGCCAGATCACTCTCTCCATCCTCCCCAATCCCCATTGGCAGTGCAACACACACACACACACCACACACCCAGTCTGAGATTGAGCAGGAGCAGGAGGAAGTAAGAACAGAAGAACAGCCCTGCTGTATCAGGCCCCAGACCCATCTAGTCTAGCATCCTGTTTCGCACAATGGCCCACCAGATGCCGCTGGAAGTTACAGGCAGGAGTTGACAGTGTGCCCTCTCTCCTGCTGTTACTTCCCTGTAACTGGTACTCAGAGGAAGCAGTACTTCTGCTTCCTGGACCTTCTCAGCCCTAGACTGAGGGTGGTGGTGGTGGAGGCCCCCAGAAAGAGCCAGCAGCCAGTAGTACTACCACCACCAAAATGGTCCCAGTAGTACCATCACCACTGAAATGGTACTGAAGGCAGCATGCTGTGGGACCACTTAGAGCTCCACCATGGTGATCCAACCCATGGTATCGGCATTCACTGAGGGGCACAGGTCAGCAGGTGTAAGGGCCATAAGCATTTTATGGTGCTGGGAATGCAACTCCATCTGCAACAGCATCACCTGGGGATCCATTTTCCTGCTGGTAGCCATAGGCTGGGTGCAGCCTCCACTAGTGGCAAGGCAGCTGCTCTTGCTCTGAAGCAGTGGAAGTTGCCTGCACAGTGGTGCGCAAGTGGTCTGGTCACCCAGAGCCTCATCTCATCACCCAGGCTATTGTGGAAATGATCACTTTGAACAACCAGCCACTCCAGGTGGTAGAGAATGCTGACTTCCACCAGCTTATCTGACCTCTTGACCCTGACTATAAGTTCCCCTCAAGTACCACTTTCAGCAGGTGGGTGATGCCCTCCCTGTACCGGGCATGCAGGGAGGCCATGTCAGGGCTGCTGCAAGCAGCAGCGCTTGACACAAGCGTGCACTTCACTGCTGATCTGTGGACCTATAGGAGTCACTATAGGAGGCATGCTTCTGTCCTGTCCCTCATGGCACACTGGTGGAGGCAGGAAAGCAAGGAAACATCTGCTGCTGGTGGCGTGGCCAGCCCCTCCCATGAAACAAATCACAGGTGGGCTGTTCTGCATGTGAAGGTGCTGGACAATAGCCACATGGCAGCTGAGTTGTCAGTTGCCAAGGATCGCCAGGTGGAAGGATGGCTGTCCTGGCATCCAAACCTTCACTGAGGGTTCATGCTGACTGACAATGCTGTGAACATAACTAGGGAAGCTGAACAGGGTCCGTTTGTGCCCATCTATTGTGTGGCACACACTCTGAAGGATTGTGCAGATGTGCTCGACCCTTCTGGGGCTGTGGCCAGGAAAGAGATCCCCACTGAAGGTGTTGGTATGATGCTGCCATAGCTATTCTTCTGGAGAAGTGCCACAAGATAGCAGCTTCATTCCACGGGAGTGAAAAAGATAGGTGGATGCTCAAAGAGAGGCAGTTTGAGCTGGGCCTTCCTGAACACCTGAAGCTTCAAGATGTTCAGACCTGGTGGAACAGCACCTGCAGGAACAAGAACTGGCTATCCACTGGAGGTATGGCTTGAAAGTGTGCTATCCAGCCAGAACTGGGCACTCATTTCTGAGGTTGTCTCAGCACTCTCACTGTTCTTTGTTGCTGAGGCAGCAGTGCTGAGCCAGGCTTTGACTGCTGCTCTTATCCTCAAGAGGATGACGGGTGAGCTCCAGACCACACTGACCACTGAGGAAGCAATCACCTTGATAGGTTGGCTGACTGAACTGGTGGATCAGCTCAGGACATCCTTGGGTACATTGGTAGTGCATGTTTTGTCCTGACTATTTGAACCAAGGATGAAGAGCAAAGTGGTCACCCCTGACTAACTGCCCAGGTGGAGGGAGCTCCTGGTTGAAGAAGTTAAGCGTGCAGAGGAGAGAAGGCTGGTGCACAACCAGGAGGCAGGTGCTGGAGTGCCTACTGCTAGTGCACAGTCTACCCCTAGCAGCATCACCACCACCGCTTCCCAGTCCAGTAGCGAGGTGTCCCTGACAGGGCAAAGCGAGCCTGTAGTTCTGCCTCAGTGTTCTGCCTGGTGGTTCACAGAGCTCTTCTATGGTGCCTTGCCATGAGTATGGGAGGAGCCTGTCGAGCCCTGAAGTAGGGATGTCAGAACTGGCTTGATGTTTGCAGCAGCCATTTTGAAGGCCACCACGCGTGCACAAGGGCTATTTGCATGCCCAGGTTACGTTTCAAACCCCAGACCAGTTCAGTTTTGAGCTGAGCTGAATGGGGTTCAGGGATGTGCAAAACCAAACATGCCTAGTCAAATTCAAGTCCAGTCCAGACTCAAACCGAATCAGGCAAACTGGTTTTGTGCACACCCCTACCATGCAACGGTGGTGAGCAGTATTTTCAGCAGTGTCGGCAGGCC
Organism: Hemicordylus capensis; assembly: GCF_027244095.1. Lineage (NCBI taxonomy): Eukaryota > Metazoa > Chordata > Lepidosauria > Squamata > Cordylidae > Hemicordylus > Hemicordylus capensis. The sequence goes on from NC_069661.1 coordinate 198,163,180, forward strand.
AATCCTGTTTGGGGCAACACATCACCAAGTTTGGCCAGACCAGGCAGCAGTTGCTGGATGTTTCCTCTCAAGTCCAGAGTAGGAGGGTGTTCTCCTTGGCCTGGGGCATGGTGACACCCCATCACTCACGCTTGGATGCTGATTTGGTGGAGCAGCTGGTCCTATGGGGGGGTTTCAGGAAAGGTTAAACATTTGTTTAAAATTGCCCACTTGCTCATTTCTTTTATGGGTTGGGTGGTAGGTGGCACCCATCATGCCCTACCACCCATCCCACTTTGGTGTCCATAGGATCTACCCATGGGGAACAATAGGGTGTTTCAATTTCTCCATTGCTGCCCATGGCTGAAACACTTGAAACACTCAAATCTTTTTGAGCTTGTTTTGTCAAAACAGCCAGCTTGACTACTGTTTCTCCTGACACTGTTCCTATTTTAAAATTTAAAAAACTTCCATTGGTACCAACTCTTTGGATGCACTGGACATATACTGAATAAATGAATAAAGCTCTCAAGCATATGATATGGTACTAAGCATATGAGATGGTATGTGATATAGTACTTGGAATCCTTGAAAAAGACACAGGCTTACAGATTGTACAGCAATCTCTGTAGTAAGGATGTGCAAATTGATTCAGGTACAAATCGATTTGTACGCAAATCTAGCTGATTCAGGTGATTTGGAGACAAAACAAATCACCCCTATGGTCCATTGGCAAGATTTGGGTACAAATTGAATCGTGCCTGATTCAATTTGAATCGATTCGAGATTCGGATCCCTCCTATTAATTCTCCCAGATTCCCAACTTTCATTTTAAAAAGAAAGCTAAGCTCTAGCCCTTGTAGAGCTTAGAGCTTAGTGGAGTTATGGAGCAAAATGTGTGGTCACTATTTTTCAAGTGTTTGGATTCTTTGGTGTATAATAATGTTCCCTCAATGAATGCCTATGAGGATTCATTACACACCTTCATTTCTTCTATTCATTTTGACTGTCTTTTCAACAGTGCCAACTGTCAACTGCCATGTGCCAACTACATCCCACTCCCACCTGCAAGGCAGTGGGGTACTACTCAGTTTATGTTCTAGGATTTTTTTTCAAGTGTTTAGGCTCTTTGGTGTCTAATAACCTTTCCTCATAATGAATCCCTATGAGGATTCATTACACACCAAAGATTCTAAATACCTCAAAAATTCCTAAAATATAAACTGAATTCCCAGTGGCTTGTGGGTTATGGGGTAGTTGGAACATGGGATGCCACTAATTGGGATGCCACTAATTCCCCACCCCCACCTGCAAAGCAGTGGTGTCAAAATGAACAGAAGAAATGAAGGTGTATAATGAAGACACCAAAGAAACTACACTTCAAAAAATACCTAAAAAATAAACTGAGTACCCAGTGTTTGCCGGGGGTGTAGTTGACACATGGCAGTTGGCAGTTGGCACTGTCCAATGATAGTCAAAATGAACAGAAGAAACGAAGGTGTATAATGAATTCTCATAGGTTCTTTATGAGGAAAAGTTATTAGACACCAAAGAATCTAAACATTTCAATATTCCTAAAAATTAAAATGAGTACCCTACTGCCTTGCAAGTGGGGGTTGTGTGTAGTTGGCACATGGCAGTTGACAGTTGGCACTGCCCAGTGACAGTCAAAATGAACAGAAGAAATAAAGGTGTGAAATGAATCCTCATAGGGATTCATTATGAGGAAAAGTTATTATACACCAAAGAATCAAAACACTTGAAAACAATGACTGCACATTCTGCTCCATAACTCCACTTCTGCAAGGGCTAGAGCTTAGCTTTTTAAAAAAAGAAAGAAAAAGAAATCTGGGGATCCATTTTAAGGTTAGGATATGGCAACTTCGAGTTCCCATTGTTTCCTATGGTGAAAATGTTCAAAATTAGTAAAAACTAACGAAGAATAATTAAATATCAACCAAGTGTCCCACTGCCTTGAAATTTGGGTGGTAGGTGGCACTCATAAGGACCGACCCAACACCCAAATTTGGTGCCCCTAGGACCTTGTTAAGTGGTCTGAATCTGTCAAAATTCAAATAAAATCAAAGCAAATACAAATCGAATCTGGGGTGATTTGGAGAGGGTAGATTTGGATACAAAACAAATCAGGGGTGATTTGTTTTGGGCACAAATTGAATCAAAAAAATTGGTTTGTGCACATCCCTACTCTGTTGCTTTAAGAGAGAAGCATCCCCACTGCTGTGATGATGTCTAAAGCATGCCCACACTGCCTTGTGAAGGTGGGGCTGCTCTGTGCCTACTAAGCTATGCAAAAAAGGAATTGCAGTGGTACTCCCATTGGTAATTATGGGAGTACCATCACAACTAAATTTATGCACTGTCTAATAAGCATGGAGCAGCCCTGAGTTTTCAAGCAGCATGGGTGTGCTGTAGGTTCCATTGCAGCAGTGAGCACACCTTTCTCTAAGAACTACAGATTGCTGTACCGTATGTAAGCCACTTAGTACACATTAATGTTCAACTCAAAGTGAACATTTACACACAGCTAATTTTGGCTCGGCATGGAGTTTCTCTTCCCAGTAAGCTATACCTTAACCCAGTATCAGTGTGATTGCATGTAAATCAGCATAAAAGGAGAAGCAAAAAAAGCAAAAAGCAAAAAGCAAGAATATAGTAAAATACAAGGGAATATATGCAACATATACATACCTCATAATACCCTGCATGTAAACATCTCCTGATAAATGGTATCTTCTCTATGTTGAAGTAAATCTGAGGCCTGTTACCTAGATACAGCTTGGTAACCGTGTGTGTGTGTGTTTCCTTTCTCTGTGTTACAGTCTATGTGCAGACAGCAACCATGCAATTCCCATTTCATGTGGTCACCATGATTATGACCTGCTGGTTATGGGAGACAAAGAAGACAAAAGTACAGCAGCATCCAAACAGCAGCAGAACCAGGGGCAGAGCCAACATTGTGCAGATGGGTCCAGAGAAACCAGCCACCCTCCCTGTGGAGCCACCCCATCCAGGAAGCCATGCCCCCTGCATCTGACGTCCAACACAGGGGGTGTGGCCATATGCAGAATCAGGGCCATGCAACCTCATTCACTTCAGCAAGTATTGGATTTCCAGCCTGACTGTTTCCCTGCCTAGAAAGGCAGAGAGACATGTTTCCCTCCAGACTGGGAATCCAGTGCTGGCTGAAGTGCCTTGCAAAAAGGACTGTGTGGCCCCATTTCTTCATATGGCCATGGCCCCTAGGCCCCCTGCATCTGATGTCAGATGCAGGGGGCTGGCTAGGCATCTAGGGGCCACTGGAGGTGGGCTGCACCCACATCACCAGTGGCTTCCTATCTACTTGATCAGAACAAAAAGTAAACTAGCTTCAGAATGTCAAGTTCAGAATGTCAAGTGGGATTTATTTGGAAACGTATAATGTTAAGATGCCCAGCACGTTTCAGTGGGTGTTTTGTCCTCAGGGCACTTCAATAAACAGACTAACTAAATCTAATTATATACACTCTCAAAAACAATAGTTAATAAAATCTCTTTATAGAATGAAAATGAAAATAAGTACGAACTAATTCTGTAGAAAGAGAATCTATACAAAATGAATACCCCAAAACATTTTATTAATAAAAACAAAAACCCACATAGTACAAATTTATTCAAGACAATCATACAATCAGACAATTCATAATCTCTGAATTAAAAAATAGAAACCTAAATGAACAAATAATAGAATCTCATAAAGGCCCGTAAACCAACTCCACAAATAATTTCATTACACAAACTCCAAGTAGAAATAGTGAGGGGGAAAATATATATAATGCAGTAATGAATTTGAGTGCAAAATTTAAAAAGTTAAACCTATTAGAACATGCCACAAAATCTAAGAAACCATGAAGACAAAACTAATCTCTCTGCTAAAAGAAACTCTCCTGATGACAATTTCCCACAAAATGGACAAGTTACTGGCAAGTCCTAGGGCCTATTTAGCGTCTGCCTTAGCAGAGCATAATTGCCCACCAACTAGTCCCGAAGGAACAGTGATCCATTTTGGCATTCAGGGTTGCTTGGGTCTGCTTTGTTTCTTCAGCCTTGATTTCATTTTCTGCCCATGCCACAGCCACAGAGATGAGGATGAAGTGAGTGAACAGGGTGTGGAAGCTGGTAGCACAAAGTCTGCAGTCTTAAACTGAGACACATTCCTGACAAAGTGTTCAGTACAGGAGGACCTCGTTATTCGTGTGTCCAGGACTCGGGGTTTTGCATATCCACGGTTGGGTAATTTGCACCTGACCTTGGTATATGTGGAAAAAATGAGGGGAGAGTTAAACCCACATATCTGTGGGTCGGGGGTAGCCGGAAATGACCTCAGAAGTCATTTCTGGTCACCATTTTGATTTCATTGACTCATTTTGGTTTTTTAAAAGCTATTTTTTTAACAGCTATTTTGGGCCAATTTTTGGAATGGTGGATTACTTAAGAGCATGCTATGGCACTTGGGGGGTTATTGGGGGAACAGCTATTTTCAACCAATTTTCAGCAATTTTGGGCAATCCGGGAACCTAACCCCTTGATTCCCATAGTCCTCATTATCCATCATTTGCAGATTTGCTATCTGCAACCCTCCCTCTCCCCCACAGAATGGAATAAGGGGGTTCTCTTGTGATCTGCTGCGGCTTCTTGAGAGACAGCAATCATAATTATAGAGTGGAAATGGAGAGGGATAATCAGAAAACAAAATACAGGCTTATGATGGCACTTGTACACATGAACAGGATTTTAGAAGTAATGTCTGAATAGGGCTTGTACATTTTAAAAGTGACTCTGTGTACAGGCTTCTCAAATGCATGGTACAGATAGGAAGTATATTGCTGTACCTGTCTCAACATAACATGTGAGTCACTCTACCTGTGTACAGATCTACACTCATACAAGTGTTCCATGTAATGTCTGAATAGGAGTTACCTGAAAGTTCTTTTCAGTATCATGTACAGTAAGTTCCTGGGGAACAGTATGTCTAAAATTTGGCACATGCTTGGTTTCTTTGGCTTGGTGCATTTTTTCTTCATTAGTTTCAGTGGGCTTCAGTGGGGAAGACTGCAGATTGGATGGAAAATTGCAAAGTTATAGGCAGAATGAGTGGTTTCCCCTTTAAAACCAACATCAACCTGAGAATGAAAAATGGCAATTTTCATGATGTCGTTAGTATGATTCATTCTGAACACACACAGACACAAACAAGGATATTTCACATGAAAAGAACAGGGATGGGAAACCTTTTCTGTGCACACCCCAGCTAACTCCCAAATTTTGGCAATGAATAATTTTATTGTTTTGACTTTGATCTCTTACTATAATTTCCACTCTCTATAGCTTTTTACAGTATTTCATGGGTGGTCAGTTCATCTTGAGACCAGGTAAATGGTCTCATCCTGGATTCTCATCCCGGAGCTTTGGAGGTCAGTTTCAATATGTTAGTTGACTTTGAAGTTCTGGACAATTCTTTCCACCTTCCAATATTTTGTTTTACTGGCACATGGTGTTAGTGAAAATTTGTTTTGGTTCATGGTAACTAAGATACACTGTTTTTTTGGATCAGGAAGCATTTTACAAGCTTACATTCTTCTTTACCTGTGTGAATATTGGATTGTAGTTGAACAAAAATATATAGTCACTTACTAGGGAAAGGGTGATTTTAAATGCATCACAGACTTAAAGAGCTTCATTTGTTTTACTGAAGTACTATTCTTTGCATTTATGTTTTATAGTATGCACTGTTTTTATAAAGAGCTGTTGTAAGACTTTCAGGATAAATTAACTTGAAGCCAGAATTGGTGATAAATTAAGGACATGAGGTCAAAAAGAAGGCAAAGCACGATAAAGAGTGGAGGATTTGGATACGTTAGTTAGCTGCAATCCTATCCACACTTACTTGGGAGTAAGTGTTACTGAACAAAATGGGACTTACTTCTGAATAAAGATTCATAGGATCCTGCTGCAAAATTCTTAGCACTTACTGAATATCTCTGTATTCAAGAAAGGCTAAAGTCAGCGGAGTGAATGTTAGTTCACTAGAATAAAGGCTTTTAGAAAATCCCAAATCCCAGCACTTTTACAGAGGGAGGTATTGCTCTGTGTGGACTCTGGTTGAGCTTCATCATTTTCTAAAGCAATCCCCATTGGCAGATGCTGTGGGATTAATAGGATCTGTACAATCCTAGGAGAGAAGCATAAGCAAAACCTGGGAAAAGGCAATGGACACAATCCAACATAGAATTAAGCATGCTTATTGATTTCAACAGGCTGAAGCATTCTGAATGCTATGTTGGATTGTACCCCATAATAAAGCTGCACTTTTATGTATAATTACCAGGAAATAAATTTTATTTATTTATTTATTTATTACATTTTATATCCCGCTCTTCCTCCAAGGAGCCGAAAGCGGTTTACTACATGATTAAGTTTCTCCTCACAACAACCCTGTGAAGTAGGTTACTCTGAGAGAGAAGTGACTGGCCCAGAATCACCCAGCTAGTATCATGGCTGAATGGGGATTTGAACTCGGTTCTCCCTGGTCCTAGTCCAGCACTCTAACCACTATGCCATGCTGGCTCCCACTCATGGAGTCTCATGGAAATCTCATGGAATTCAGCAGGACTTCCTTCAGAGTGAACCTGCTCAGGATTGGATGGTAAAGCCTTTATTATTGCATGCAAGTTCCTTGGATGGCAATCCCATAATTATTGGGAATTGTATTATTTGTACAATAACCAAAAATTGCAATTTGTAGGAGGCTGTGTTTTGAATGTCATTTTGGAAGATGCAAATCAACTAAAAACACTGGATTACAATTAACCAACTTTATTATTTTGGCCTTTAAATGTGGTGAGTTGCAGACTGAACTTTGTAGTACTGTAACTGTAGGAGAACTATTTAAAATATGCACTCTGACATAAAAGCAGGAAAGGATCTTTTTAATTAATTAAAAAGCAAATCAACTTTATGTGAGTGGTCAGACAGCATAATCTGTCACTGGTGCTGGTAAAATTAAATACATGTAATTTTGTGGGTAGTTTGTCAAATTATATTAATAGTTCTTCAGGAATTATTGCTTCTTGCTACTTAAATAATGCCACACTACAGGTGTCTCATTAGAAAGAAATATACATATTCAGAACCTTCATGTGTAGTGACTGTGCTATAGAATCCTACTATGGCAGAACATTCTTAACAGAATTTATTTGCATACTAAAATCTGCAGGGACAAATCCCTGCTGCAGGCCAAGAAATACAAGTTCAGGTTGGCTCCCTCAGCTAAAACGAATGGATTAGCTCTTGTGAACAGGGAACACCACATGTACAAATACATCCATATTCATTACCAATAACTGGACTGAGACTAAGATCTAGAAAAGCATGGCCTTTGGACATTTTTGAGCTACTGTAATTAATATATTTCTGGTTAGGTCTGACACAAATTGTAATGTACCTGATAGGGCACATGGGGGGAACTCATATGTGAGCTCAAAATTAGCGATGCTTCCAGAGCATGGATGTGCCGAAACATGATTTGGCTTCTGAATCACATCACATTCCCTTTTAAATCAGGGGCTTACCCAGCCCCTTTAATGAGGAGGAGAGCAGGTTCATCCCTGCTCCTCGTCTAATCACCACCATTGCAGTAATTCCCCCCCAACTATGCCAGTGCACCAGTGGGGCATCTCCCAGCAGCCCCTGTGCAATGCCAGCATGCACATGGCCTCCATTCATGTATGATGGCCATTTGTGTGCCCGCATTGTGCTCAGCCTGCTGGGGGAGAGCACTGATGACATGCAGGCATCACTAGGGGGACTGCTAGGGTTACTACAATGGAGGAGATCGGAGGAGGAGCAGGGAGGACCTGCTCTCCTTCATGTTAAAGGGGCTGGGTAAGTCCACAATTTAAAAGGGAATGTGCCACAATTCAGAAACCAAATTGCTTTTCAAGCACATCCCTATTCCAGAACTTGTCTCTTCTGGATTCCAGTCTGGATGGTTCAGCTGTACTTAATGTTTTACTGGAGCAGAACATCAAATGTCAGGATTGCTTATTGTTCTGGAGGTATATTTTCAGCATTTTGCAAACTGCATAAGAGAGATAACTGCTTCCCTTTCTGTCATTTTCTTGTAAAGACACACGAAGGCCACATCCACACATAACACAAAACTGCTGTTAAATGGGACAGAGGTTTGAATTCGTGACTGTCTGGATGTGTGAAACTGCAGTTTCATGGCAAAAATGACCTGCAATTTGCCTGGCCAAACTCCACCAAAACTCTGCCAAAAACCTTCAGTTTGTAGCTATTTTCACTGCTGTAACCTGAGGTTTTTCGGTGGCAGCATTACATTCAAATGCAGACACTGACATAACCACAGTTCTGTGCATTTTCTGCAACTGTAATCATAAAGAGGGCGGCACAGACCTGCCTGGGATTGTGCCCACTCCATGCCTGTGCCACTTCTCACTGGCTGCCTCTCCAAATACTTGTTCCGCCCCTGTCTCCTATCCAACAAAGCAGTTGCCTGGCAACAGGGATGCCACCATGTCCCACCCCAAGCATGTCAGCCTCTCAAATGGGAAAATCACACAGTGGCAGGCCCTCTTCTCACTCTGTCCTTGTTCCCCACTCTTGGCAACCAGGAGAGGAAGGGGATGGAATGGCAAGATGGGCACTATGTGCTTTGCTTTCCGAAAATGAAGTGATCAAGAAGTAAGTCCACAAGCACATGCAGTCAAGGTGGTAACATAAGCAGGGCAACTCTATTTTAGTGCTGGGACAGAAACATGTTGTAAATGTTTATAACTTGTTGTAAACTGGTTTTCCAGGGTTTTAAAACTGTTTTGAATGTTTTAACTGTTAATTGTTTTATGGTGTTTTATAGTCTCTGTTTTTGTTAAATTCAGGGGGTCGTTACACAGGAAATGATATTGACCTGCCTGTTCTAGATGGGGTCACACTTCCTCAGAAGGAATAGGTATGCAGTTTGGGACTGCTTCTGGATTCATGCCTCTCCCTGGTTTCTCAGGTTGAGGCAGTGGCCCGAAGTGCTTTATATCAGCTTCAGTTGATATGCCAGCTGCATCCGTTTCTTGAGATTCATGACCTCAGAAAGGTAGTACATCTGCTGGTAACCTCCAGACTTGATTACTACAATGCACTCTATGTGGGGCTGCCTTTGTATGTAGTCCGGAAACTACCATTAGTACAGAACGTGGCAGCCAGGTTAGTCTCTGGGTCATCTCAAAGAGAACATCTTACTCCTATATTACAGGAGTTACACTGGCTGCCAATAGGTTTCCGGGTAAAATACAAGGTGCTGGTTATAACCTATAAAGCCCTAAACAGCTTAGACCCATGGTATTTAAGAGAGCGTCTTCTTCTGCACGATCACCATTGTCCACTGTGTTCGTCAGGGGAGGCCTGTCTGTGGCTACCTTCAAGTCGTTTGGTGGCCACTCAGGGACGGGCCTTCTCAGTTGTCGCTCTGTGACTTTGGAATGCGCTTCCCACTGACATAAGACTCTCCCCATCACTAGTGGTTTTTAAAAGATCTTTGAAGATTCATCTTTTTAACCAGGCCTTTTAGTTTTTGTAATTTTAAATATTGTAAATTTTTCATTTTAAGCAACTTTTTTGGAATTTTAATTGATTTAATGTTTTATTTAATTGTATTGTTGTTTTATTATTGTGAACTACCCTGAGACTTTGGTTTGGGGTGGTATATAAATGTATTAAATAAAACAAACAAACAAACAAATAAATAAATTGATTTTAATAGTTTTGTATTAATGTAAATCGCCATGAGACATTTTTGGAAGGGCCGTATAAAAATCAGATAGATAGATAGATAGATAGATAGATAGATAGATAGATAGATAGGCAGGGCGGTGATACCCATGGTCAGGTTTAAAGGGCAGCCCCAACCAGGAATTCTTGGGTTCTATTTTTTTGCTTGCTCTTCCCCTTTGGGGAATACATGTGTTCCCTACGCTTACTTATTAGAAGGCCCAGGAATCAGGATTAGCATTGCCTTCAGTGAAATAAGTGATTCTACATGTGTGATGACAATGGATGCTCTTCCTGAGCAGATCTCTCACTCCTGAGAGTGTAAGTCCATGGGGATACACATGGGGATAACAACTCATGAGAAAAACCATCAGTGGGAACAGGGGTGTCAAGACAGAATCACTAACAATGTGCAATGAAATCCCTTCTCCCACTGACCTCTCTCTCACGACAGTGTCAGGCCATGGAGACACACATGTAGGCCAGACAACAGATGCCGCCCAACCAGGTTACTCTATACAAGCAAGCTGCAGGATTGGGTACCCTGGCAACAGCTCTCCCTGTCTTGGTGACTGCCATGAAGAAACATTCAAAGCATTCCCTCTGCCAGCTTGTGTGCCCATTTGAACATGTCCCTCTTTATTTTCTACTGGGGTTGCACTACTGTGGTTGCAGACAATCAGGGTTCCCCTCTCCTGTGATTCCCTGTGGCAACAGATCTAGAGACCTGCATATGGTACAATGATGGTCTGAACCAGGAAATTTGAAGAAGAATAGAGATCTGTCCCCATTCCTGGTATTTTCCTAGTCTGTCCACCCATCTACACTCAGACACACGGAGTGTCAAAATGTTCTTTGATTGTGTGAAAGGCTTCCTTGGAGAGGTGGGAGGTCTCTGTGCAAAAGTTCCATCATAAATCAGAGAGAAAGGGTGCCCATGCAAGTGCCCCCCCTTTGTTAGCTCAACTCATGCGTACGCTGTCTGATGGAAGACTGAAAGTTGGCAATGGAAGACCGAAGGTTAGTGACCCTAAGGTCCTCTCCAGTAGACTGGCCTTCTCATGAGATTACTAGTCCTGTGGCAGCAAGCTGGCATGGGGGCAGGAGTGTGGTTTGGTCTCCATGGACTGCTTTGCTGGGATGAGCCGTCACAGAATATCCTTGGTAACAGAGGGCTAGACCCCAGGATTCTTTGTTATCATATCCCCTCGTAGGAAGTCATTGTGTTCCCTGAATGACTTCATGTTCCCAGTTTTAGACTGTGAGCCCTTTGGGGACAGTAAGCCATTTAATTAATTAATTAATTTCTGTATGTCAACTGCTTTGGGATCTTTGGTTGAAAAATGATATATAAATATTTGCCATATTCATATTCGTAATCCCTTTCCTGAGTAACAGAAGTTTCCCCCAGTATTCCCACCCCCCACCAGAAATTGTTCTTGTGTGAGACTATTTTGTTTCAGGGCTCTTATGAGGGTGGGGATGCAGAAGGAGGGCTTTCATAGCATGGCATTTAAAGCCTTTTCCCTGCTGAGGGTGGGCAGACCATTCCGAAAAGGCACAATTGCCCTCGGCATGCCCCCTTGAAGATTGTGGCCAATGGCTGCCACTGTGGAGATGTGCTGACACTTTGTGCTGACGAATGCTACACAGCTTGTTGGGATGCAGCCTTGGTGGACCAGGAAGACAGAAGGGCTTCCCTGCTCTGATTATGGAGGTTGCCGGTTGGACGAATGTCTGCTATGTGGTTCACAGTTTAGAAAATTAACTGTGTAGGTTCAGCAATCTTCAGTTTCACGTTACATGCAAATGTTGCCTAAAAGTAAATTGATAGAGTTCATTCTGAATCACACATGCTGCTGCTGGCATCTAAAACAATGCCTGCATGCTTCAGAACATTATTGGAAATAATGGCCATAGTGTTGCAGGAGTACAATTGTACCATATTAAGCAGTAATGTCCCAGATCTGTTCTGCAGCAACGTGGATGTTGTTTTTGATGCCCACAGCAGTGCAGGCATTTCAGAACCATGCACATTACACTAATGTCAACTATTGTTTAAAAAAACTACCACCATCTCCAAAAGGCAGTCAGATCAATTTTTAAAATTTATTTTTCATTTTCATTATAGTGCATTCTTTTTTAAAAAAACAAAATATTTTTACACTTCTAAAAACTAAGAATACTTAATTTATTTATTTGCATTTCTTCACTCCCATCCCCTTCACCCCTCAATTGGAGCACTTGAGTAAAATCTGATCTGACCATTTGAAATCCAGAAGCCCAGTGCACAGTAAAGGATGTCAGAACCTCAGATCCATTATGGAACGGAACTGAGGAAATCCATTCATCATAGCCACCTTTCTTTTGCATTTGTCCTGATTTACACACACACACACACACACACACACACACACACACACACCATTTCTATATTTGCTCAGCAAATGTGACCAAGGTTTGGGCTTTGTTTGTTACAATAATGATGCACATGTTTTAATTAGGGGTACTCTTTTCTGCTGTATTGTTCAGTGCAGCGAACTGTATTGTTTTCCTTAAAAAACCAAAATGTTACTTTGTCTACGTTGCCATTCAGACAGGTATGGATTCTAGAAAGCACCTCTCAGCTTTCAACTGTGTATCATCAGTGTACCCAATTACTCTTAGCCCTATGAAATCTTATTCAAATAGAACATTTAACATATCATTCTATATAGCTGGCAATACTGTCTACTTGCTTAAAAAAAAATCAATGTTATATATTATACTTAACAAGGGACCTCGATGTTTTATATGAGAGACATCTAGGGAAGTTGTTGTGGTTTGGTTCTGTATAGCTTAATTTGCATCCAGAGACCACAAAAACTGTACTTACAAAGTTTTTCTTGCCAAATGAAGATACAGTGCAATTACAGAACAATAGCTTTACTGGGATTTCTGGATGTGCTAACTGTCTTAATGACAGTGACTCTGTAGTTTAGCACTTTCTGTTGTATGAGCAATAAGAGGTGACACAGGTTTCTTCTTCAATGCAGCTGGCTTGAAATAAAGAAGGCTGCTTTGCTTATACAGAAGCGGAAGACTCTTCACATTAAATGGTGTATGACCAAACAAGCTGCATTCATTTGACTTCCAAGGCAGCTGGAGTTGAATTCAGAGGCAGCTAATTGCCTTGGGGACCTTTTCCTGGCTTGTATCCCACTGGTACTCTTCAGGGGTGAAGCAGCTTCACATAGAAAGCTTAAAAGCATCTGGGCTGCTGCTGTTGCTGAATGCCACTACTGACAGATTTACCATCTGCCTTTGAGAAAGCCAACAGTCTAGAGAGCCAGGAATCTCAGAGTTCCCACCATAACACTTTTATCAGTTAAAACCTCCTCATTGGACAAATTTCTTCATTTAAATGATATCAAACTATTTATGTTATCACAAGCTACCAGCAACTATTATTTTATTTTGATCATTATGCAAATTCATTGTATACACCCCTGCTAACTGGGCAAAGAGGCACCTTTTTAACATGGTGATTCTTTTATTGAGCAGGGCAAGAGTAACTGGCCCTATCCACCCACAGCACCGTACTTCCAGTGATTTTTGAAGGTATCTGTCTTATGTGTCTTTTAAGATTGTGAGCCCTTTGGGGACAGGGAGCCATCTTATTTTTATTTATTATTTCTCCATGTAAGCCGCTTTGGAAACCTTTGTTGAAGCACAGTATATAAATATGTTGTTGTTGTTATACCTAAAGAAAAACAACAGGGATAAGGGGGCTATTCACACGGCTGCATTCTGGCACAATTTGGTGGGCAGGGGTGGGGTAGGCAGAGTTTACCCTGACTTGCCCCATATGACTGCGCAGAGCCCTTGCAGCATGCAAGCCATGCCGGAGCTTTTGGGAGCCACATGGATGGCTCTCCACACTGCTCCCAGCAGCACTGGTAAACAGATGCCGGGACCTGTTGTCCTCGCCTCTGTGAATCCCACAGTGCACCACGTGCTGAGCACAGTGCACTGGGAGATTCCTCCAGGGGATGGCCGCTCTAGGCACCTGTCTCTGTGTCTGCAAGCAGCTCGTGCTGACACATGATCCCTGGCAGCTGGGTTAAGGGCGTGTTTGCTCCCTTACCCTTGGCTAAGAGCTGGGCTTTCGTGCAGGCTATGGTGATAAAGCACCGCTGGGATTTGGGCAGACCCCGGTAGTTCTCACAGGCAGCCAAGCCCAGGTTTGACTGACTAAGCTTGGACTTGGCTGCTTGTGAGAACAGCCGCAAAATAAACCAGAGCTTTAAGTCAATTCCGTGACAACTTTGCAATGGATCTTACATCATCATTGAACTTGTCATTCTAAAAAATAGGCTCGGTTCACCATTATTTCTGCTAACCTTTTTTTAGAAACTAAACCATAGAGGTGATTCTCATGATCATCAGAAAGCAGGCTAAGGGAGCCTAGCCTGCGACTGTGAGAACTACCGGGCTTGCAGGCAAGCCCAGTTGCTCTCAAGCGAGTTACCCACTTATGGAGCTCTCCCCTATGCCCAGGTTAGTGGAGCGAGCTCTCGGCTAATCTGGGCTCTATGATCGTGTGTTGCCATGGCGCGGGTCCACGGCGCAGCAACTGATGAGGAGACCCCTGACCAGGAGGCTAAAAAGCAGCCTCCCAGCTTGGGGGTCTCTCCAGCATGCTCTGTGCACTCATGCAGAGCATGCTGGAACTTCCAGGAGCCACGCAGCCCCTGATCCCGACAGCCCCCGCTAGCTCCATGATGGAGCTGGCAGTCATGTGGGTGGCTGATGCAGCCACCGAAGGCTGTAGGCTGCTCGTGTGCAGGGAGAGCGAGCTAAGCCCGCTCTCCCTGCTAACCCTCTCGAGGCAGGTCTCACTGATCATGAGACCCACCTCATAGTCTGAGATTTCAGACACTCAGAACTACAGGTTAGAACTACTTTTCTGATTTCATTTGCTGTCTGCTCATTATTCCAGTCTCTAGCTGCAGTGGCTAACATGGTGAGGAAGATTACTCAAGGGAGCTCAAAAATGCCTAACTTATCCACTTAATTTCAATTGGACTACTTTGAGTAATTTCCCACACAGCCAGTAAGGCTCTACACATGATCAAGGTGTAGAGCCTCAAGGGGTTTGGCGAGGAGAGTAGGCTTAGCCCGTTCTCCCCGCACATGAGCAGACACTCATTGCTGGGTGGCCGAATCAGCCACCTAGATGAGTGGCAGCTTCAGTCAGGTGCTCTCACACCCAGCCGCAGCTCACTGGGGAGCTTTGGAGATTGGGGGAAGGGAAGCGCCACTGTGCAGCCCCCCCCCCGAGCCCCAAGAGGGCACCACACAAGAGGGCACCACAAGTGCACGGTGCCTTCCTGGGGTCCCCCCTCCCCCCCACCCAAGTGTTTCAGCCGTGGCTGGAAGCAGCTGCGGCTGACGCTTGATCAAAGAAACAAGGTTAACAGAGTGCACATTCAATTAACCTTGTTTAGCAGGAGGGGGTTTTAGGCGGGCTAGCCTCCATGGAGCCACTGGGCTCGCCCGTGAGCCCACTGGTTCTGACAATCACTAGAAACTAGGCTGGGCTCCCTTAGCCCAGTTTCTAATTATTGTGGGAATAGCTTCAGTATCTTCTGAAAACAATGTCCATAACTATGGTGTGTCAATTTTAACATCACACCACAAACTATTATTTGCAAACTCATTTTAGACTGACTTTTCCAGTATTGGTTTACCAGCCATTTTTTCATGTAAACTAGTTTGGAAACGTTTGTTGAAAAACAGTATATAAACAGTAGTAGTAGTAGTAGTAGTAGTAGTAGTAGTAGTAGTAGTAGTAGTAGCAGCCAGTCTCCAACCATGGACTGTCAATTCAGACATATAATTAAATCAGTTAAGCACTCTTAAAAATAGCTCAGCATAGTGTCTGAATTGAACCTGTGTGTAAATGACAATTTTTCTCTGAAATTATTACACAGCTATCTTGAATTGAACATAATAAGTGAATTTTTACATAATTGCTATCTGCCACATCCAGCAAAACCATTCAAACCGGGGAGGAAAAATACTTTTATTCTAGAAAAGCAATTGTCATTATAGCTGCTATTAACAAATAAAGTACCTTCTTCTAAATATGTTTTTCCACAGCATTTCTGAGAAAACTACTTTGTACTAACAAAGAATCTGCCAAATCAAAGTCTCAGTTATCTGCTCAATATATGTTTATTTGTTTGTTAATTTTCTCAATAAATCCATAAGAGAGTTTTCATTCCAATACAAGATTACCAATCTAAGATTAAAATAATAAAATCAGTAACACACACCAGCCCAACAATTTAAAAAACCAACATTGAGCAATTCTAAAAATTCTAGAAAGTTCTACCAGAGGTGCCCTTACCCCTGAACTTCCAGGCCAAACTCCGGGGCCTCAACAGCCCCCAAATCCTTACCCAGTCAAGCATGATGCTGCTTAATTTGCAGGGGAGGAGGGGCCTCCAGAGGCCTTTAGTTCTGGGCTCCAAAATTACCTAGATGCACCTCTGAGTTCTACTTTTGCTGAACTTCTCAACTATGGGCAAGAAGTCAGTGTTATTTTCTCCACATTTCTAGCATTATAGTGATCCAAATTATAGTTCTGTTTTAGCCTATATGGAGTAAGGTGCCACTGATACTGCACGTTACAAATCATTTTCTCTAAATGAACAGATATCAGTTAATAGAGTACATTCTACCAAATCTATTGCCATGTAGGAGAGGGGCTGGGAAGCCCAGATCTATTCCATTTCTTCAGAAAAGCTGATACTTTGATTTCTGTAGAGATTAGGATTTGATAAATATTTCCAATTAATCCCCTAGTAACATGTTGCAGTAACACCTTTTACAACCCAGACTGCTTTCTTCCAAATTCAGGTTTTGTTTCAGCCAGATATAGAATTGCATGTCTTTAAAAAAAAGAAAGAAAGAACTGATATACCGGAGGCATGTGTGTAGGCTTGGACATTTTGATTCGGGTACAAAATGTTTTGTGCAAAATGAAAATGGCAATTTTGGAGGTTTTGTAACCAAAACAAAATCAAGAATTAAAAAACAGAGATTTTTGTTTCCAAATTGAAATGACTGTGTTTTGGACAGAATGCTTTGTTCTTCGGAAAAGCATTGCAATTCAAATTGACTTATCTGACTCTCTCCACTCCAGCTGAGGCACTGAGTGATTAGCAGAAGATAAGATATACAAAAAGCTTTTGAGCTTGAATGGTTTAGTTAAGTATGTGTTGTATTCCGTGTGATTGAAATGCAAACTGACCTTGCAAAGGGATTTGGAAGACAGCATTTTGAGACAGAAATACCCAAATATCTTTGGGAGATCAATGCAATTCCAAAGTTCATGCTAAAAGCCATGGTGTAAATTGTGTGAAGAAGCTTTTTCGAGAAGCTGGTTAGGAAGGTTCTGAAATTACACAGGTTTTTCTTTCCAAAGGTTTAGAAAGAATCTCTTGACTTGTTCAGGAGTTTTTTGAAGAGCTATTTTGTTTTTCTTCTGATTTTTATGAGTTATAGTGGTGTCTAAGTTTTGTTGCCCAAGTTGAGCAGTCTAATGTAATTTAGGCCAGAATGTAATTTGGTGGGACATGATGTCTAAGCCAGTGGTTCACAACTTTTGCCAGTGCAGGGACAGGTCATCCACATGGGACTACAGGAGACAAAAGCAGGGGGGTGGAGAATATCCCTGTCAATCTATTGACACCCCCAAGAATCTTAGTTCCTTCTCTCTTTCTTGTAACCATGATCCATGGTTTTGCACTTTCTTAAATGCAGTGATGATAAATCTCAACAATTTTGAACAGTAGGCTGATTTGTTTGGGCTATGGCTCACTCCACTTCAATTAAATGAACATTTGAAGCTGTTCCATAGAGCCCAGAGCAGTGTACTGCCCGTGAAGTAGGTTAGGAACAACAACCCCGTGAAGTAGGTTAGGCTAAGAGAGAAGTGACTGGCCAAGAGTCACCCAGCTAGTATCATGGCTGAATGGGGATTTGAACCCGGGTCTCCCCGGTCCTAGTCCAGCACTCTAACCACTACACCATGCTGGCTTATTGGTCTATCTTGCTATCGCAAATGACCTGTGGTCACTGTTCCATGAGGAGGGAGTGTTTTTATTGAAAGATTGCTTGAAACCACAAATGGGTTGTGCTGCTGTGCTCACACCCTCTGCAAAATTCTCAAATAACTGTGCCAAAAAATTAAGTGTTGTTGTTGTTCATCATTCTCTTCAATCTTTCAACTTGTTTATGTGGGGCTCCAGGGGCAAAACAGTGGGTTGGGTGGCAGTGCCCCAAGGGTGGTGCACCCAGATTCCAAATAGGGCAAAGGACTGATTTCTTAGGAATTTTTGAGGTTTACGCGTCTTTAAGATTTTTCACCATAGGGAATAATGGAGGTTTCAGCAGCTCCATAACTCCACCTGGGGCCACTGGGATGGCCCGAAGCAAGTGGTGGTATAGTGCACAGAGGGTGCCAACCAACCCCCTGGATTGCTAACCCATTGGGGTACTGGGCTTTGTTGTTTCTGAGGTGTTGAGTTTAGTTTCTCTGGTAGCAAATGAGATTTTTAATGAAAAACCACAAATCCACTCTCATATGCTACTAGAGAATCTACTCTCAGAACACCTCTAGAACAACAAAATCCTGTACTTCATGGGTTGGCAACGCATGTGGGTGGTTGGCACCCTATGTGCACTACACCACCACTTGTCTGGGCCACCCCTTTGCCCCTCAAGTCCCATTATGAGACTGCAGAAACCTCCATTATACCCTACGAGGAAAATCTGAAAGACACATAACTTCATTAATTCTTTAAAAATCAGCCCTTTGCCAAATTCCTATGAAAAAATTGTGGTAGCTTCCTTGTATCAACTGGGCCCTACCACCAACCACACTCCACTCTGGGCCACCCCTCCCCCCCTCCCCCCACGTGAAGCTATACTTTTCCTGAAACCTCCATCACACCCTATGGGGAAAATCTGAAAGATGGGCAAACTTAAAAAATTAACCAAAAATCAGCAGTTTGCCCAATTCCTTTGGATTTTTTGTGGTAGCTTCCACTCATTGGGCACTATAACCCTCACTCACTCACACTATTTTGACCATGTGACCCATTTTTAAATCTGAATTAATTCAGATTCAGATTCGGATTAATTCAGATACAAAACAAAACTGGGGTGATTCGGAAGGCTTAATTTCGGACAAAATACAAAATGGGGTTGATTCAGATTTGGTACAAATTGAAACAGAAAAAATACAAAACGTGCAACCCTACATGTGTGGTGTTACATCATTTTCCATTTTAACTTGTTTAATTGCCATTTACACTGAAATAATGCAATGTGACTAGACGATTTTCTCAGAAAATAATATCCCTCAAAATATCATTTGTGTTAATTATGTTCAATTGTGCTACAGATTAGGAAATGTCTACTTGACCAGTTCATAGTTTCACAGAGTACTAGCCAATTCAGGAGGCCAGTGGATATCTCTGAATGAGAGATAATGCTCCTTTGTTTTTATGTTTCTATTCCACTTAGAGTGGTGTACACAATTATGTCATTGACACCACAACCCTGTGAGGGGTTTGAGGTTGACCTTGAGGTCGAGCTGGCCCAAGGTCAAGTAGCTCACACATTCCTAGCCCCCATGTCAGGTTGCCGACCAGGGATTAGCCCTCTCATGGAAGGACCAGTCCACTGGGGAGGACCAGAGGTTTCAGAAGCTTTGGGCCTCCATCAGACTGCGTTCTCATGAGGTAGGCCATCCAAATCAAAGGTCCCCCTGCTTGTGTGGGCCCCCCGTTCTCTGGTAAATAATAGAACGTACACCATGACCACCTCCTCTCCATGCATCCCTTTCATACTCCAAGGAGTAGTGGCCACTCCATGTGTCCAGGCGTAGCCAGATGGGTAGACAAGGGAAACACTGGGAATGGGGATAGATCTTTATTCTCATTCAAATTTCCTGGTTTGGACTGGTGTTGTGGTGTATGCAGATCAACCATCATGGGAAATCATGATAAAGTGGAGCCTTGATTTTCAGCGATCCCTGGGAACTGTGGTGGCTGAACCGGGCAAAACCAAACATAGATATGTGCCAGTGGATGACCAAACTGGGATAAGGATTACTTCATCATGGCAGTTGCCAAGACAGGGAAGGTGTTGCTGGGATACCCATCCCCGCGGCTTGCTTGTGATGAGCAACCAGGCTAGGCGCCAGCTGCTGTCTGGCCCCATGCATGTCTCAATGGGCTTTCAATCTCATGAGAGAGTGGTCCACTCCAGAGCAGCCTTATCACTCAGGAAGAATCTCTCCATTGACTAGAGGCAATATTGCTCTTGCTAGACGGTTCTGCTCATGAGTAATGCCAGAAACTGCATGTTTTTACCAAAGGGAAAGGGGCTGGGACTCCCTCCCCAAAATATAATGTGCAAAAAATGCAGCACAGAATCTCAAGAATTCCTGGGTTGGGGTGCCTTTTAAGCCCAATCCCAGCTATCACTGCCCTGCCATGTGTTATTTTTGCAGTGACCTATTTGGGTAGCCCAGTTTATTATGCCACTGTGACTGCATGTGCTTGTGAACATACTTCTTTATTCATTCATTTATGGAGAGCAAAACACATAGTGCCTGTCTTGCCATCCTATCCCCTTTCTCTTCTGATTGCCCAGTAGAGGGAACGAGATACAGATTGGAAAGCAGGCGTCCCCCCATTTGACGTTTTCATTTGACAGGCTTAGAAGTTTGGAGTGGGACAATGTGCATCCCTGCTGCTGGGCAATGGCTTGAGGAATGTGAAGACACAGGATGGGTCAAGTGCTTAGAGAGGCAGCCGAGAAGCCTGGCAGGCATGGAGTGGGCACGTTCCTGGATGGGTCTGGGCTGCCCAATCTGTGATTTTGATTCCAGAAACAGCACAAAACCCCAGTTATTTTGGCATCTGTGTTTGGATTTAACACTGCTACCTTCAGTCCTCAGGATGGAGCAATGAGACACACTACAAAGTGAAAGTTCAAACTGGATTTTTGTGAGGGAATCCGCAGGTCGCTTTGGCTGCAAAACCATCGTTTCATGCATTCAGACTAACATGAATTCCAACCTCTGCCCCATTTATCTCCAGGTTGGCATTACATCTGAATGCGGCCACTGAGAAACACAAACTGAGTTTTGGAGACTGGATGGGAGAAGCTGAAAAGAGAACAGGAACACTTTAAAGTGTGGAGTTGATGAAACCTGTTGCTGATTTGTAGGAGTTCTCTGCTATTTCAGCTCATTTCAAAGCTCAGCGTATATATTTGTAATATACCAAATATTACTAGACACAATAAGCCTCCAGTGATCTCTCTTTCAAAGGAAACCAGAATCCAACAAGCTATACCCCTGGAACATTTCATTGCTCAAGGAAGTGCTGAGTGCACATTACAGTATGATAAAAGAGATAAGTGGTCAGTTTTGATTTATATTTATCCAGACCAATGTTACTGTTCAATGCATAGGTTAATATATCACTTATATGAAGTCTTCTTTTATGTGAAAAAATGAAGAGGACAAATCTTCAACAGGTGTTAGGAAAAACATTTTTTTTTCCTGGTCCTATCTAATACTACAGATTAAATCATTTTGATAAATGGTAAAGGTTATTTAGCTCATAAATAAAACTAAGCTTGTAAATAAAACCAATACATAATACATTGGCTCTTTTTTATCTTTGCCATCAACACACACACACACACACACACACACACACACACACACACACACACACAGTGTGGAGGTGGAAGCAGGACCATACATTGAACAGAATGTTGGCAAGCACACTTATCTTACATAGCTGAATACACATAGGATCTCCTATGGATCTGAACACACATAGGATCAGCAGTAACCCTAATCAATTAGGAATGGTATTGTCAATGAAGCGACCCTCACTATTGCTGTGGGAGGCTACCACCTTCTGTGGGGAGGAAGCCCGAAAGCACTTACCTCCCTGCAGATGACCACTTCCTGGTCTCTGGGTGGCTGGATCGGCCACCCACACGTCTGCTGGCTCCATCACAAGGGTTGCAGGGATTATGCTAACTACATGAGGGGCCTCAGCCCTCCATCTGTAGTATAATAGTCCCCCTATTACAGGGATGTCATAAGGATTACAGCAGTATAATAATGCATTGATCACCCAAAAGCACTGTTCAAATACTTATTATTATTACTAACCTGGATATTGTCAAAAGAATCAAAGAGATGTGCCACAGGAGAAGCCCTTGGCTTATTTTTAAAGCTAAGGGTAGGCATATTCTGTTAAGGTTAAAATTTTGTTCTGTATAAAATGAAAATTATTTGCCCCATCTATATGAATATTGGTCTTTTGGGCTAGGAAGAGATCTAGTCTACAACTAAGAGAAATCCAGGGGGAAATGTCAGATTAACGTCAGTGAAAATACGAGGCAAAGGGTTTTAATGGGTGTTTCTCCTACTATTTTTTTTTCATGAATGGGCAAACAAGTTGGAGATACAGATGTTTTCAGAAATTCAAGTTTGCTGCCCATGTTTGCCTTTCATTTCATTTTTGAAAATGAAAATCTGTTGTGCATTTTTAATGTTATGATATTTTCCAGTTCCACAGTATTCAATGAAGAGAGAAGAGGATAATGTATGTGATGCATATAGGTGGCCCTCATTATCCATGGTTCCAGCACTTGCAGTTTCATGTATCTGTGGTCAGTCAGGCTATATAGACCCAACCTCATTACTGAGTTTCAAAAAATATACAAAAGTTGCCTATCCATGGGTCCAGGCTGGCTGGAAATGTCTTCTGATGTCATTTCCGGCCACCATTTTGCATCACAGAGCCATTTTGTGGCTCTTTTAAAAAATCCCTATGATTTTTTGGTGGAAAATCAGAGGAATTGGGGGTTTGGGGGCAGCATTGCTGGACAGCTGGAGACCCGGAGAGCATGGTACTGTATTTTATGGCTCTTATTTCTGCCTCCTACCCACTTTTTAAACTCTTTTTTAACTTAAAGGAACCTAACCACCACCACCCCAATTCCCATTGACTCAAGGTCTCATTATCTGCAATTTCATTATCTGTGGTTGTAGGCCAGAGCATTACCCACCTACCCCCGAATAATGAGGACCACCTGTATGCAAAAGTAGCTGCACAAGGTGTGAATAAGTAGTCAAGTTTGTGGCTGGGAGGAAAACTGATGAGAAGGAATCTGCTGAGCAGGGCCTGGTCAAGTTTGTTTCCCTAAAAAGAGTTCCTCCCACCTGCTTTGCATATAGAAGGTTGCTGACAAGGATGAATGGGGTAAAGAAAGCTTTGCTGTGGGGCAGGCAAGCGACTAACAATGGTTCCAGATGATGTCATAGAGGAACCCTCCCTATGTTTCTAAATTGTTTTCTTTGACTTATATTTTGTATTTTTCATTTTTTTCTCTTTTAGTCTGTTATGATCTAATGTGTTATGTGTTTTTATTTCATGCTTTAATGCTGTATTGTGAGTCACCCAGAGAACAATTTGTTATGGGGCTAACAAATAAAGCTTATTATTTTTATTATTATTGTGCTCAGTGCTGCTCTGGGCAAACAAATCCAGATGCCGGGGTGGGCGGGGGGTGACTGGTGGGCACCCTGGTACAAGGCTTTGCTGTACCAGGGAACAATTTTGTCTGAAGATGGCTGATGTGTGTGAAAGAAAGCTTAGGGCCAAACAGTGCATAGAAGACGTAAACTTTGCTGGTACAGCAAAGCCTTGCTTGCTGTTTTTCCTTCCTTCTAAAGAGCAGCCAAATCTGTTTCAGGGGGAAATAAGCACACATGCACGTGCCAGTCATGTGCTACATAATATGTAGCTCGGCCCTCAGAATCATTTTATTTGCGGTCATAAGCCAAACAAAATTAAAACTATTGACTGTTACCAGGCGTATATATATATACAACATAAAATAACTAAAAGATACACAATCGGTCTCATAAAACCCCATGACGAGAGGTCAATTTCATAGCCCCATATAAAAATTTAGCAACCAGTTTAGTAATACTCTCATTAACATCAGCGAGACATAAATTAAGTAGCTCGGCCCTGAAGAGAAATTGATTTAGCCAGATGTTCAGGGAGAAAGGGGGATGGGCCAGGGGTAGACCTTCCATGAGACAGGTGTGGGTGAGAGAAGGGGCGCAGGACTGACAAGTGCCTCCCCTTTGCAACTACGAGCACCACCTCCTTATCTTCCATGCTGCTCTCTGCTGCCACACTTCCTTCCTTGCCCTGTTGGGGCAAGCTGTACATTTCCCTTCATTGTTTTTCCCCCCTTTCTCTCTTGACAGTAGCTAGGAACGTCTCTGCCATGACTGCCTGACTTGGTGGCATAGACTGAGACTGTGCAGTTTGAGAATGTTGAGAACCCCTCCATAGATGGGGAAGGCAACATATTGTTCTTTTCCTCAGGTAGCAAAAATATCTTGGACTACCCCTGGCTTGGATAGTAGGGAAGGATATTTATTTTACTGCAGATATTTACAGATATACCAGGAGCTTCCAGTGATGGCAGGTCCTTCACCACTGACCAATTATCACTGAGATAAATTTACCAAGGCAATGTTTTCTGAACTGAAATTCCACTTGGTGAGTGCATGCACTTCTGCACGGTAGAGTTCCTTTTCTGGAGGAATTTTTAGTAAAACTGAAATACCTTTTTTTGCCAAAGCTAGCACAATTTTTCCAGGGAATTTCTCACATACCACAAGCCAATCTATGGGTAGACTTCAGTTAGAAGATACAAAACATGCTCTGTCAAGAAAAACGATAACCTCTTCCTCCTGCCCCTTGCCTCCTTTTATAAACAGTCAGAATAATACATGGTTATATAATTTCTTCACTCACTTCTTCTCCTTGAACTCAAACATTAACTGTCAGTGGTTCATTTCATTTTGATGTCTATGTACTTAATGTCCATTAATATACTAATATGGTTGGGAGAATATTTATGAATTGCGAACAGAGTATATGCATAATTTCACACTGGCTAATATACACATGGATAGCTATTAAATATGATATGTATTTGAAAAATTATTTGAGAAGACAACTTTTAGAGTCAAAGAGAAATGTGGTGAGGAATAAAGCGAAGAAGATGGCAAAAAGGTAGCCTCTGAAAAATATACACAATGTATAGACCAGTGACCACATAAGAATGTGAAGTATTGCTATTATTTCAGTGAATGCACCCTAGTATGCCTCTTCATCTTGTATTTTTTTAGAACTGTGGTAGGAAGGACAGCTAGGGAGTATTATTAATGACAGGAACTTGAAAGTGTTAGCCTTAAAAATTTAATGAGATATAATGGTTCCTGGACCATTTATGTGAATAGGATAATGGCGTGTATAATTTTAAGAACAGCCATTGCCTGTCATTTCTGTTGCCTGCTGAGTTTTTTCCTTTATAATCAACAGGAAGATTTAGATTATCCCCATTACTGAAATGTAGGTTTTTAAAATTAATAAGCCAGATTCGCAGGACTCCTAGCCCTATTTAGACATTAGGCCTATTCACATATTATGTACAACAGTAATGTACAGATCTGCATGCAGATACAGTTCTTCAAATGCTATATTGAACACAAGCTGAGGTGCACCTACGTGGTTTTGGAGCTTGGCCCTAAAGGCCTTTGGGGCCGCCCCCCACCCTTGCTGGAGGCCTCCCTGATGAAAGTTAAGCATCATCCCCTCACACATACACACAACATGACACACACACACAGTATTTTTAACACGTGGGTTCTTAAGGGCACAAATAGCAACTGAATTCACAAGAATATAAGAATAGAAAATAGGTATATTTATGCAAGTACACATTAGCAGAAACATTTCAACACATATTTCTTTCCCCTCTCCCCCTTTGATCTCTGAAACACCCGGCACAGGTCACGACTCACGATCATACTCAGCCACCCGGCGAAGTGTGGGCCATCGGTGACCACAATACCCAGGAGAGACTAAAGAAGCTTTGGAAACTTTCCATTATCTTAATTTGATGGAAGAGGTCTCAACATATTCCCACTTCAGATTCTTGACACATTGGTGGCAATGCATCACTGTAAGCCCCATTCAGAATGTTTTTAAACAAAGTGCTCCTCACAGATATCGTGCTGAAAGTGGGCCAGAAGTCCTGTTTGGTGCTATCACTCACCCGCTCTCTCCAGCTGCTCATGGTTACAGTGGCATTTGTGTGAAAACGAAAGCATTGCAACAGTGATGGCTGCCATTTCCATTATCAGCAGCCTTGGCACCCAAGGCTGCCAGTCACGGATGGCAGCCATCACAGTTGCAGTGCCTCCCTTTTCATACACATGCCACTGTAACCATGGCTGGCTAGAGAGATGGGTGAGTGACAGCGCTGGGGTGGGACTTGCAATTTGCTTTCGAAGCTGTTTAAATGAGCAGTGCTTTGTTTTAAAATGTCTGAATGAGGCTTAGGTGGATGACAAAAATGTTTGTATTATTTCTCCACATCTGGATGAAGACCTGATTACCTTTCTCTTTCACTGAGGATGTTAGCTGCAAAAATTACTCTCTATAAAAAAATTCAGAATAATTCTGGATATTATGGCCCAGAAAATACAAAGGTAAAGTGATACATGGAATTCGGAATGTATCTGACACTCTTGCTTCTTAGAGCCACCTCTTGGCTCAGTCGAGGTGTTTTTGTCTGTAGAGTGTTTTGCATGCTGGCACATTTGCACCATTGTCTTTCCTTGCTGTCTCCTGCCACAATATTTCTTTTGTGATGTGTTTGCCTTATTTCCCTGTCCATTTACTTCAAGCAATCTCTGCCAAAAGATATTTCTATGCCCTTGTGAAACTACAGTTTTATATCACTTACAGAGAACAAAGGTAACTCTCCCTGAGTGATATTTTGTGTGATCAGATGTTGAAATTTTAATGCATTCTTTCAAAGGAGAATGGAATGTGCTGAATACTTCCAGATTCACTTGCAGTGAGGTTACTACTATAAAGTCATCACAGGGGCGGGGGCCCGTCCCCTGACCAAACCCTGTGTGAATTTTTCATTGTAAGCCTGAATGCATCTAGAAGGGCTGTTTTAAAGACCACACCTTAGTATATTAAGAAAGGTTGAAGATAGGTGGTCAGAATTGTAGAAAGAATGTATGTTAAATGCCGAATGGTGAATCACAATATTTTTCAGTTGAGTGTAACTATTCATAATAATGGCTCTGACTTCTAAAAATGTGCTTTGTTCAGTATTCTATATTCTCAGCTATGGCCAAATTTTCAGAAGAGCAACACACTTGGAAAAACTGTTATTTCTAGAAGAAAAATCATAATCTACAGCCGCTAAGCAGCTGTTCTATTAAATGTGTGCTCTATGCAATGAAATGAAAACATGTCCAGAGAAAGAGTGGGAAAGTGTGTGTAATTACTTTATTTTATTTTATTTTATTTTATTTTATTTATTTATTTATTTATTTATTTATTTATTTACTTGTTTGTTTGTTTGTTTGTTTGTTTATTAGATTTATATACCATCCTTCCAAAATGGCTCAGGGAGGTTTATATGACATTATCCTTATTCTCCCTTGACTATTTGGACTAAAGATATCAAAATGGAGAATTGGAACTGCTTCACACAATATTTTTCTATACTCAGAATTAGTCTCAACCTGTCATAGGTGGGCACACATTCATGTGGAGAAACATATAAATTGCCCAGTCATGTATACACTCGTGATGGCCTTTTTTCTGCTGACTTGATCATGGCTGCATATTTGGGCTAGGTCAAGTTACATAATATATTTCTCCACATAAATACCTGCCTGGTGATAGTCATGATAGCTTGAGGTGAGAAAGGTAACTCTTGTAGTGGTGCGAACTGGTCTTTGATTACACCAGCAAGTAGTAACAAATCAGTCAAGTTTATGTGAGAAATTTCATATTCAATTTCATTTTCAAACTTTCAAATGCTCCTTTTTAGTTCACTTTGTAAACAGTATTGATTTAACAGGCTAAATTGGGGAGAGTGGAGCCCAGAGCAACATCGCCCACCTGTACAGAATGTTACCAACTTCCTTTAACTAAACAAGGAGGTCATTCACACAATCAAAAACTAAGGTAGGAGGAAAATCTGGGTAGCTTGTCCCACACAATCACTTCTACCAAGTGATTGGAAGTGATTGGATTGCTTCCACACAACCATTGGGAGCACACACAGCTCCCAAACCCAGATAGAACAGAGTTTTTGACTGTGTGAATGACCTCAAGGTATTTCAGACTCTTTTTGCTTTGTAGCCTGAATTTTCCTTAGATGTGTAAAGCTGCTTCTGAATCTTAGCATTTTCAGAACGCTGTGTTGTAGATTCACATAGACATTATTCTTCTGTAAGAAAAAAATTAATCAGAAATTAAATCAAAATTAATCAAAATTAATCAAAATTAATCAAAAATTAATTCAGAGATGGCCCCTTCATGAGGCAAAGTGGGGCTGTTGCCTCAGGTGGCAATTTATTAGGTGCCAGCAGAGTGGCAAGAGGTCCTCCACTGATGCCATCAGAGCAGCTATTCCAGTCCAATCTGACCCTTGCAAGTTTCGCAAGGAGCACCTCTCCTCACACTTCTTGCAAAAATTGCAGAAGCAAATGGAGAGGAGGAGGCTGCTGGCAACCTTCCCTCTTCCTTGCCCCCTGCACCACTTTCAAAACTTGCAAGAATAGGTTTTCAAAGGGGGGTAGACCCCACCTGGGTTGTGGGGAGAGGAGCATTTGGCACCTCACTTCAGGTGCCACAATACCTTGGGCCGCCTCTGCAAATATTAATGACTTTTGACCAAAAACTCACTCCTCTGTATTTATTTCTTGCTGCAGCAAGTCATACGGATGGAATGTAGGAATCAGAGTTGGTTATCATTTTTTAAAAATGATGGGATTAGATTATCTTCTCAGATATGGTTTAGATTGTTGTGAATGAGCCTGCATATCCACATGTGTGAGAAGAAGAGACTAAAAACATCTAGTATAAGGCTTCAGATGTCTTGAAGCAGGGACTCTGGCATCAGGGTTCGGGCACCTTACTTCCTATGCCATTGGTGTAACTGCACTACCAGTTTTTTCTAGTATTCACAGAAGAATAAGACTTGCTTCTTCAGTGGTTAAGCAAACAGATTTTATTCTAAGAATTAATATACTCAGCATCAGGCCAATGGCATCTTCATATAGATGAAGATGAAGCATCAGGCCAATAGCATCTTCATATAGAAACCCAGAAGAGGAAAGGAAGAGCCCATCTGCTTCCCATATAGTGCTGCCCAGTGTGAGAGACCGTGTGTGTGTGCTGTTGGCTCCTTCTGCTGTCACCTGCCTGCTTCTTGCCTTCCCTGTTGGACTGCAGCCTGCTGCCTCTGTGGAGCATCTGTGGGCAGTGTGTGCAGGACTGGGGCCAGGGTGAGGGTCTTGGCAGTTTCTGGTACCACCTGCCCAGCTCTGGGCTTTTATAGGAACGCTGCCTGTAGCCTCGTTGTGCTAAAAGCCCAGCAGAGGAGTGGAAGAGCCCATCTGCTTCCCATTCAGTGCTGCCCAGTGTGAGAGACCAAGTGTGAGAGACCAAGTAGCTGATGGCTTCTTCAGCTGTCACCTGCCTGCTCCTTGGCTCCCCTGTTGGACTGTGAAATGCTGCCTCTGTGGAACAACCATAGGGAGTGTGTGCAGGACTTAGGCCAGAGAGAGTTACTCAGCACGCAGTTCCTGATACCACCTGCCCAGCTCTGGACCTTTATAGGAATGCTGCCTGTGGTGGAAGGCCCACCACTGGTGGGGTCGCCACTGAAGGGGTGACTCCAAAGGTGGTTGTCCCTTTGGGGGAGCCACTTCAGGGGATAACAAGGGCCAGGGCCGGGCTGTGGCTCAGGATTCTTTGTGGGTGTGTAAAGATGGGCAGGCATTATAATTTGGCTTTTGTTTTAAATCCTGGGTGAGTTTCGTTTTGTTGTGCCTAGGTCTATCTGGAGATGGGGAGACAGGGGGTGTATCCACTGATTATGGGGCAGCTATTTCAGTGCAGTGGGAAATAGAAGAAGTAACATTGACAGGTCAACAAGCCATTGCAGGAGAAGGGAAATCAGAAATGTAATTGCTGTTTCCCCTTCTGGCTGTCTTGCCAGATCTTTGACCTTGGGAAACAGTGCCAACCACCCACAGAGCCACACCTTGCTGCTTTGTAATGCCAGGTCAGTCCAGAATGAACCTAAAATCATCCATGATCTGATTCTGGATGAAGGGGCTGACCTGGTATATATCACAGATACTTGGTTGGGGGTGGGGGCTGGTGGCCCGGTCTGGTCTCAGCTTCTCCCTCCAGGCTACTCTGTTGAGGAGCAGAGGAGGAGAAGTGTGGTCTAAAAGAATAACATCTCCCTTTCCAGGATCCCTGACAAAGTATCTGACCATATTGGATGTTTGGGGACCAGGGATAGACTGGGACTTCTTATCACCGCATTGCCCAATGGAGTCCCTAATTGAGCTGACGCACTTGGTCTCGGGCTTGGTGTTGGAGTCTCCCAGACTTGTGATGCTCGGGGACTTCAATGTTCATTTTGGGTCCATTTTGACAGGGGCGACTCAGGAGTTCATAGCGACCATGAAAACTATGTGCCTATCCCAAGTGGTCTCAGGACCGAAACATATTGCTGGTCACACACTTGATCTAGTCTTTCACTCTGAACAGGGTGGTGTTCTGTGCGTGGAGACTCCTTTGACTTCCCCATTGTCATGGACAGACCACCATCTGGTTAAGGTTGGACTCATGACCACGTCCAACCTAGGCAAGGGGCCTAGTAGGATGGTCCACCTGAGAAGCTTATTGGATCCAATAGGGTTCCAAGACGCCTTGGAGGGATTTAGTGTTGGCTCTGCTGGTGACCCTGTCAACACTCTGGTGAAGAACTGGAACAACCAACTCACTAGGGCTGTAGACTCGATTGCTCCTAAGTGTCCTCTCCAACCTGCTTCAATACTGGCCCCTTCAAAACTATGGGGGCTTAAGCAGTGAGGTAGATGACTAGCATGCAAGTGGAGAAAGATTTGATTTTAATCTCAAAGATTATTACATAGAGTGTATTTCAAGATCTCTGCTTAGGTGATACGTGTGACAAAGAAGCAATTCTTTCCTACCCATATAGCATCCACAAGTTCACATCTGGCAAAGTTGTTCAGGGTTTTGGAGGGGCTAGTGTGTGCCCCTTCCCCCATAAATCAGTACTTGCAACCAACAATTATTTGCTGTGATGAATTTAATGATTTTTGTGTGTGGACAAAATCTCTGGCACTTGGGCTTACTGAGATTCAAACTCCACAATTGTTACAGTGTCTGATTCTGAGGTGTCTAGCAGCTCCTCTTATGTGATGATCTTGGATCAGTTTCAGTTAGTGACTCCTAAGGATGTGGAAAAGTTGCTTGGAATGGTGAGGCCTACCACCTGCCCTCTTGATCATTGCCCGACATGGCTTATACTATCTGGCAGAGAGGCTATTGTAGAGGGCCTGGTAGAGATTATAAATGCTTCTCTGAAGGAGGGCAAGATGCCTCCTTGTCATAAAGAGGGAATAATTAAACTACTTCTGAAGAAGCCTGTGATCCCTCAGAGCTGAGTAACTACAGGCTTGTCTCCAACCTTCCATGGCTGGGCAAGGTGATTGAGAAGGTGGTGGCCTCCCAGCTCCAGGTAGTCTTGGAGGAAACTGATTATGTGTAGACCCATTTCAGACTGGCTTTCAGGCAGGCTATGGGGTAGAGACTGCCTTGGTCAGCCTGATGGATGATCTCCAATTGGGAATTGAAAGAGGAAGTTTGACTTTGTACTTTTGGATCTCTCGGAGGGCTTCTGCTCCTACCTCACAGGCAGATTCCAGATGGTGTTGCTAGGAGACTATTGTTCTTCAAAATCTGAATTTTCATATGTTGTCCCTCAGGGCTCCATATTATATCTGATGTTGTTTAACATCTACATGAAACTGCTGGGAGATAAAACCAGAAGATTTGGTGCAAAGAGATATCAATATGCTGATGACACCCAAATCTATTTCTTCATGTCAACAACATCGGGAGAAAGCATAACCTCCCTAAATGACTGCCTGGAAGTGGTGATGGGCTGGATGAGGGATAATAAACTGAGAGGCTCTTTTGTTAAAACTGTGGGGAGAACGGGCTAAGCCCGCTCTCCCCGCTGACAAGTGTGCAGGGAGCCCTGGGCGGCCGGATCAGCCGCCCACACGATGCCCGGCTCCGAGATGGAGCTGGCCGGAGGCTGGGGAGCTTGGGGGCCACGAGGCCCCCGGAAGCCCCAGTATGCCCTGTGCGAGCTCACAGGGCATACTGGGGAGACCCCCGAGCCAGGAGGCTGCTTTTAAGCCTCCTGGCTGGGGGTCTACTCACAAGTAGCCACGGTGTGGGGCCGTGCTGCGGCTACTCATGAGCAGACAGCCCTGGTTTGCAGAGCGCTCGCTCCGCAAACCCGGGCTAAAGGGCAGGCTATAGGAGTGGGTTAGCCGCTCCAGAACCACCGGGCTTGGCTGCGAGCCCGGTGGTTCTGACGATCACAAAAATCGGGCTAGAATTTTCCTAGCATGATTTTTGTGATCGTAAGAATAGTCCCTGAGTCTGAATCCAGATAAGATGGAGGTAGTTATTGTGCAGGGTCAGAACTCAGGAGACTGTTGTGATCTGCCGGTTCTGGATGGGGTCATGCTCCTTGGAGGGAACAGGTATGTAGTCTGGAAGTGCTTCTGGATCAGAACCTCTCCCTGGTGTCACAGGTTGAAGCGGTGGCTAGAAGTACTTTCTATCAGCTTCGGCTGTTACGCCAGCTGCGTTCGTTTCTTGAGATGAATGACCTCAGAAACAATGGTACATCTGCTGGTAACCTCCAGGCTAGATTACTGCAATATACCCTGTGTAGGGCTGCCTTTGCATGAAGTCCAGAAACTGCAGTTGGTACATAATGTGGCAACCAGGTTGGTCTCTGGGTCATCTAGAATAGACCATATTGCTCCTGTTTTGAAAGAGCTACACTGGCTGCAGATAGTTTTCTGGGCAAAATATAAGGTTCTGGTTATTGCCTATAAAGCCCTAAAGAGCTTAGGCCCTGGGTATTTAAGAGAATATCATCTTCACCATGAGCCCCATCACTCGTTAAGATTATCTGGAGTGGTTCTTCTGCAGTTGCCAGCAGCTCATCTGGCGACTACTCAGGGTCAAGCTTTATCCATTACTGCCCCTGAGTTTTGGAATGCACTCCCTGTTGAAATAAGAGTCTCCCAATCTCTGGTAACCTTAAAAAAGGCACTGAAGACATATTTATTCATCCAGGCTTTTAATTAGATTTATAGTTTTAATACTTTTAATGTTGGGTTTTAAATGATTTTAATGTTTAAATGATATTAATTGTAAACTGCCCAGAGATGCAAGTTTGGAGCAGTATAGAAATATGTTAAATAAATAATAAATAAATATATCCATTCGAATATTAACCCCACTCAACTCCATTCCATTTGCGTAGCAACCCTACACTCTTTGTCTTTGCAGTATTGCACCTTGACTTACAGCTCTATTATAAATGTGGTTGGTCCGAAGTAAGTTTTTCAGTATTCAGCGGAACTTAGTGTGTTTAGAACTGCAGCCATAGAGGAGCAATGTTTTATGCTGTCAGCTAAAACTGCTTAGGATCTTAGGATGCCACTAAGCTGCTGTATTGTAAAAGCCTGTTTATGTCATTGCAACTAGATCAGTCTCTTTATGTCTGTGTTTTTAAGGGCTTATCTGCGACAAAGTGGACTTGCAAACATAAAAGAAAGGGAAAGATTGCTGTGACTGACTTTATTAAAATGTGCTGGTCTGCAACTGATTAACCCAGCATCCGTTGCTTATTGCTCATTTGGTCCTTCAGGCAATGCTGTTACGAAGAGAAGGACCTTACTGTAATTGATCTGGAAAATATTCAGAGATAGCCTTATTTAAAACATATCTCTGAAACACCCTTAATTCAACTTTTTCACAAAAACCTTCTCATTACTCTTGTAAAAATATATTGGGTAACTGTGATGAAAACAGATTCATTAAAATAATGATCTCACATGGACAGCAACATCCATTATCTGGTTGCTCACACTACATTTCCTGTATATAATTATTTTTCATACAGAAGTCTTTAGAAGTAAGAGGCTTTGTTATTTTTCAGAACATGGAGCTTGTTTTCTAACATTTTATTATTTATATGGTTTGAGTAAATCAGGGTGATGATGGTGGTTTTTAATTTTCATTTTAAAAACGTTCCCAAAGCGGTTGAAACAGCAAAAATGAATTAAGAAAATTCCCTGACACAAAAAGGCTCACAATCTAAAAAGAAACACAACAGCGGTACCAACGACAACAAGAGGAATGCTGTGCTGGGCTGAATGACAGTTGTTTCCCCCTGCTAAATATAAGAGAGAGCCACCACTTTGAAAGATGTTTCTTTACCCAGTTAGCAAGATGCTTCATTAATTTAAAATAGCAAAGAAGTGCTAATGCTAATGGACAGTTCTGTTGCAGGTAGGCCCCTTTCATGTCTTGTGTGTACAAAGTTCTGGGTCTGGAAGGATGCCCTTTGTACTAAACATCCATCAGCTCAGTAGCTCATTATTCTGTTTCTTATTTTATCTTTACGGTTAACTTGCTCCCCAGTAGCTGTCTTAACACTCCAACTTTTAGCTACACAAAATGAACAAGAGAGATCAAGGGACAGACTGGAAAGTTGTTAATCTTTCAGGAATGTGTAAATTTGTATCATTTCTTCGTATATGTATATGTATATATGAGGTGTGTGTGTCCATGTTCATGTGGCCTAACTAAAGTATACACTGCAGAAAT
Organism: Hemicordylus capensis; assembly: GCF_027244095.1. Lineage (NCBI taxonomy): Eukaryota > Metazoa > Chordata > Lepidosauria > Squamata > Cordylidae > Hemicordylus > Hemicordylus capensis. Next base: position 198,197,955 of record NC_069661.1, read on the forward strand.
GCTCTACAAAAGCTCTCAGACATAGCCACACATTTCTTCATTAGGGTTATCAGATGTTGCTGCTTTGGTCACATTCCATGGCTTCTTGCCCCAACAAGAGTATGTGCTGTTTCCTAGGTCCATTCCAGTACTATGAGGAGGCAAAATTCACTTCTGTCAGGTTCTCTTTCCTCAGTCCTTGTCTCTACCCTGATGCCATGCAGCTACAATTGGGGTGCTGCTGCCAGAGGGGTATTGTTTTCTCGTATGACCCTCTAGCATGACTGTTAGTTATAGGATGAGGACGTCTCTCTCTCTCTCTCTCTCTCCCCCCCCTCTCGTCTTATGGCCGAAGATATACACATGGAAGCCCACCTCAATAATAATGTAAACAACGTATCTGTAATCCACTTTGGATATTTAAATGATGTTAGGTGGGTATGAATAACTTAAATCTAGAAAATAAAAATCACAGCTTTCACAAAGTTGGAAATCTCTGCTTCTAGCAACAGATGCACCATACCTTGCTTCAGTCCAGTTAAGCTTAAGCTTGGAAAAGCTATTTCATCAAAGGTGTGACTACAATTCTGCAATAGGATCAAGGGAAACAAGATATTTCCCTTGATCAAGACCATTACAGTGCATAAGATGGAGACTCTTCTCAGTAAAACGGCCAAATAGTGAAAATACCTGCACATATTAATGGCTAAATTATGACAGCAATCTCACAAAGCACCTAAAACGTATGATTTTTGAGACCCATGAATTTTACACAGTTTATGCTGGCCATAAAGGAGAGCATTGCAAAAACTGGTGGAAAATTGTCAAGCATTCAGCAGTGATGTCGCATTCTTTTTTCACACATGTCCTCTCTTTATGTACTTCAAGGCACTGGTCCCATTGTTTTATAGCTGCTTCCCTCATACATACATGGAAATCTTAAGTGGATTTACTAAAGGCTTATTCAGCAACAAATCTATTTTCTCCTCCTTTCCCTCCTTTTTCCTTTCTGTTTCCTCCTCCACACTCTCTATAGGATCCCCCTTGGGACAAATGTCCAAACAAACAAACAAACTGCAAGCGATTACTGGATAGGATACAACACTCACCTGCTTAATTGTCTCCAGAACGACAAAATATGTGGAACAGACAGAAAACAAGTAAACCAGAGTTGGATGGCTTTATTATAGGACACCTATTTCACATCACCTTTGGGTCATGTGGCAAGCATATGTGGTTTGATCACTCAAATGCAGAGTTTTCTTTGCCCTAATTTTCCCCATTGGGAACATTCTGAGGTTTCCCCCTATTTTACATGCCTATAACCACACATACTGAATTTATCAGTAGCATCTTTGAAATATTTTTATCCATTCACTTGAAATGTGTTGTTGATTAAGGAGTGAAATAAACATTGAGTGGACAGTATGAACATGAAATATCTTACATTTAGCTTATCTACAAAGCTATGATTAGTTGCCAAAGAAAGATCTTTAAATTATGGACTGGAAATTAAAAGTGTGGCTTTACTCCATGTTTGCAAAATTGAGAATGTTGAATGTGTTGTTGACCCTCAGGGATATGTTCTTGGGAGAGACAGTAGGCTTCAGAGGGAAGGGGAGATCAAATAAAACCACCCCTCCCTTTTGGCACCAGTGCAGTGCTTGCCTGGAGTCAGCCAGTATGTATGATTAACAACTAGCATGTCCATCATTCATCATAATAACTGATACATGTGTAGAACTTTGGAAGAGAGGGTGGGATTCAGGGGCGTAGGCTAGGTCAGGCAGGGCACGTGCCCCGGGCGCCACTTAAAGGGGGTGCCATTTTGCAATTTTTTTTAAAAAAAAATGGCTGCCAAAAACAAAATGGCCACCGCACATGCTCAAATGGCCTCTGTGAGGCCCTAGGCCATGCCAGGCCTTGCAGAGGTCATTTGAGCATGCACGGTGCCCATTTTGTTTTCAGCGGCCATTTTTTTAAAAAAAGATTATTTTTAAAAATGGCCAGCGCACATGCTCAAATTGTCCCTGCGAGGCCCTAGAGGCCAGTGGGGGGAGGGGAAACCTTTGCAAAAAAAAACCCCATGCCCCCACGGCCTTTAGAAAGCCCCCTGAAGGGGCTACAGGTAAAAAGTTTTTTAAAAAAGAATTAATATGATATAAGACACTGTACACATATTCAGATTGGCACTATGTACAGAGAACCAGGGCTTGTGAATACTGAGCTGAAACTTATGAGCTAGGATTGTATCTAGGAGCTAGGATTTGCTCTTACTTTGCTTCTTGTGATAAATGAGTTAAATGTGATGTCTTAATAATATGGCTATTAATGGTGAGTTTGTCTTTGAATCAGTGTGAAATCCTTAGTATTAAGGCCTGGTGGAAGTTTCTTGCTCTCTTTCTCTCATTTTAACTGTCTTCCTGAAATACTAGAATATATTCCAAGCAGTGACACAGTTTACTCTGCATATCCTTTAATTATTTTCAGAATATCTGGGAAAAGTCCAATTCTCCATTTAATTTTAAAACTTATGTAATAGTGATGCTACAATGCATAGTAGAGAATTAGACAGGCACTTCTGTTTAGTTTTCCAAGTACACCTCCACATAGTATTTGGGTATTTCATGAGCCCCAGCATACTGAAATTTGTCATTTTCCAGCATTTTTTGGTCTGGCTATGTCCACTGCTGAATAGTTTTTGAAATATTAAAAGATTAACGAGCTTGACTTGTATTTTTCAGCTGATATTATGGTAAAGTTATCTGAAAGATGGGTGTCAGATGTTTGGACAGGGGGCGCAATTTCAGTGCTTGCCCTAGGCGCTATTTTCCCTAGATACGCCTCTGGTGGGATTGTATCTTGCATGAAACCCTGGGGGTGCAGTGCCAGTACTGGTGGTATATTTTGCCTCACAACCTCTCTCTTTCTAAATACAGTACTTTTACTTTTCTTTCCATTCACAGAATTGAATGGATGGTCTCTTATAAAGGGCTTAACTCTAAAGTAGAAAAGTCTTATTTTCTCAAGGTAGGTAGAAAAGTCTGTCCTGTGCCTCTGGTTACCTCTATGGATAAGGCACATGGTTAAATTCTGCACTAATGGTGTTCCTAAGTATAACCTAGTTGTCCCACAGAATTACTTCTAGCAATTTAGAACATAGCCCTTCACCTTTGTCTGTATATAAGCAGGGCTGCTTAACTTTGGCCCTACTGTAGATGTTGGCCTACAACTCCCATAATCCCTCCTGCTGCCATTAGAGCAGCTTTTCAGGACCAATCTGGCCCTTGCAAGCTTTTCAAGGAGCACCTCTTTGCAAGAAGCATGAGGGGAGAAAAAGAGGCCGCTGGCAACCTTCCCTTCTCCTCCTCGTTCCCCTGCCCACCTGCCAAAGGGTCGGTTTTGACTTGGTACCACACCTCAGGAAAAGCAACACCTTGGGCTGCTCCTGAATGTTTGAGATGTTCATTGCTGATAAAATGCTTCAGCAATGCAACAGTTAACAAGACAGACATGTCCAATTAAGCTTCTTATTTAACACCCAGTAAAGACAAACGAAAGAAGCAGACGCTTCTCTCAGCACTGCTGTGTTTGTCAGAATGCTAAAAAAAGGCAGAGTACATCACTTTTACACTGTCAAGGTTACCTATGCAACCAATTGGGTAGCAGAAACATTATAAAAGAAGGCCTTTGATTGTTGAGTGCCTTTCTAAAATGGGCAGGAAGAATCAGTAGATTTCACACACACGCATGTGTATGCGTGCACACACACTTCTGTTGTTCCTGTACATGGGTATTTTGATTCTGGCCCTTGCCTAATTAACCACTGTTGTATGGTTTTATTATACTTTCATTCTTTTGTTGCATGAAAGAGTTTTCAAACCAACCCTCTCTTCCTATAGATATTGGTACAACTAGTAGACACCATGGTGATTAAGGGGGAAAGGGAAACTATGAGAGGAAATTATTTTTGATGTTAACTTTGCAATCTGTTATGAAGATTATCAGTAAATCAACTTTTAAACACACTCCCCCCCCAATCCCCCTCTATCCTCCTCCTCCTCCTCCTCTAAGCTTAATAATTACATTTAGCAACTGGGGAAAGTAATTCAACATAGACTCTAGCATGTGAAAGCAAATGAAAGCTTAAAAAAAAACAACCCCAAAACAAACCATAGTTCTAAAAGAGTCCATATTTTTTTCTCTTTCTTTAAGAACCTGGATAGTTTTTTGTTTTTATTTTTTTGGCATTGAAGTTGCCATCCAGGGAACAGTCTGAAAGGTGCTGCTCTAGGGCTTTCTTTCTTTCTTTCTTTCTTTCTTTCTTTCTTTCTTTCTTTCTTTCTTTCTTTCTTTCGGAAATCTTCTGCTGGACAAGGAAAAAAGTAAAAGAATTATGTATGCATGAAAGGACTGACTGGATTGTGGCCAAACCTTTTAGTAAGCTCTATCCACACCAGACTTACAAATGGGACTAAACAAAATGCCTGTTCACATGGTAATTTTAGTCCATTTTTCTGTTCATATATATTAGGCACTAATCATGTGAACCAGTGCAAATGGGTATACTCTGTAGCAATTTGTGTAATTGTGATAGCTCTAATCATGGTAGTACTTCCAGAACTGCAGAAACTGTTGCAGAGTGTGGCATGTACCCATTAACGACTAGCTCATAGGATAAAAAAATGAATCCAATTTAGATTTTTTAAAGCAATAAGAATGTAGGAAGTACTGTAATGTTAGTGCATTATCTCTGATTAATAATGTGTGAGCATTTTGGTAGCCTATATGATACACTTTTGATGGGTGGTGTTCTTCTTCTTCTTTTTTGTTAGTTTTTGCTATGTCTCCCAACTGTTCAAAATAACTACAGAAAAAAAACAATGCTCCCCTTGGGTTTAACCCTTTAGTTCTCATCATCTGCTGAAACAAAGCCTAATATGTGTAGGCTAGAAATTGATGCATGTTCTTCCTCTGTTGCCCTCATCTTAATCTTCCCTCCCTCCCAATGTTGTTGCCTCTTGTCTTGAATTTTAGATGGTACATTCCTTGTGACAGGGACCTGTCCTTTTATTTAATATTTTTATAAAGTGCCATGCATATCAGTTGTGTTACACAAGACTCTCCAGATCAACAGATGGGTTGCTTCTGTAGGCTAGCATTTTGTCTCAACCTAGTCTTAGACAAGTGTCCTTGAGGTAAGGCGAAGCAGCACCTTAGACACCTCTGAGGAAGCAAGTTGATCTGGCAGAGTCTTATCTCCAGCTGATCCCATTCCCTTGTATGTCTCTTGGCCTGACCACTTGTCTTAGGCTCCACCCCTCTGCTGCAGAATATGAAACAAAGGGGCAGCCTCTGGCCTGGATCCTCTGCCATTCTGAGCCACCTCTTGCCTGATGTGGGCATTGAAGGGTGAGAGGTTTCTGATGTGCTTTAGTCTGACTTCTCCTTTGAGTCCACCTCAGGGGAGACAATCTCCAATAATCTAGGTTCAGGATCCTTGCCATCCAGTTCATCCTTGGCCCTGGGTCCGGCATGTCAACAGCTGCTGTGGTAAATAGGGATTTGCTCAGCTCTTCCTCCTCAAGATCTGATGTGTTGTTACAGAACCCCTTCAATGCAAATGCAGAGCTCCTTCTGTATGATCCATCTGCTCCATAAATATTCATCATATTCATGGTATCTGGAGGGAAGAACCTGGTCTAAGGATGGGCATCCCCCCCCCCCAGTTTTTCTCGACAGCCATGTTTTTGGCCCACAGTGCTCTTGGGCAATGCTGCATCCTACCATGTGTATTCAAGATGGTACCCATCATGCGTTTCTTCCATCCACACAGACACTGATGAAAACAACATTTATGTAGTAATATTTTTAATTTATTTTAAATAAATATACAAAAATGAATGGGTGTTCAGAAACAAATCAGGACCCTTCAAAAATTTATTTATATTTTTATACTGCCCTTTGTCTGAAGACCCCAGCGTAGTTAACAACAGTAATAAAAACAATAATAAAACTTCAATAAAAACAATGTGCTAAAACACGGCTACATTAAAATATAATGTAGGCCACTCATTGACCAAATGCCTGTTTTAAAAGAGTAGTCTCCAAGCAAATTTAAATGTTAGTCATGGAAATGAAGGGGTTTCTGAAACATTTTTTAAAAACATGCACTATCCTAACTTGGGCTGTGTTAACAACTGCCAGGGATCAGAAGACTTTGTGACACACCTAGGCATACCTAATAGGATTTTACCTCTTTTGTAATAAACTATTTTGGGAGCCAATTTTGGTTGAAAAGCAAGTTAATTTGTGCAGAACATCTGTGTGCTAGTACTTGATTGCTCCCCTCACCCCCTGCAACAGCCCCTCTCACCTCAGGGATCTCTCCACCCTCAACTGAGCCGCACTCCTGTTCCTCCTCCTCCTCCTCCATCATCCTATTGCTTCCATCCCCCTCAACCCTCTTGGTCACTCCTCCATCCCTTTACTCCCCCCTCACCCTTCTTGGTCGAGGCTGCAGAGTTGTGGCACCTATTGGCCAAACTGCAGCCCCCTATCCCCAGAGATCTCCGAGCCCTACTCCTGCTCTTCCCCACAGGAGCAGCAGCAGCAGTGGTTGACTGGGCCATTCCTTGCTGCCACACCGGCCATAGCCACTCGTTCCTCTCAGGCCGCTGACAGGCTCAGGCCCGTGCCTTGCCTGCCTCCCTCCACCAATGGCTTCAGTAGCCCAGCAGCAGTGATTGACTGGGCCCTTCTTTGCTGCCGCCATGACCGATCATTCCCCTCAGGCTGTTGACAGGTTCAGGCGTGTCCCTTGCCCTTCCTTCTCTCTCTCTCTCTCTCTCTCTCTCTCTCTCTCTCTCCCCCTTCTATTTCTCTCTCTCCCTTCCTGAGTTAAAAGATCTTGTTCATCATGATTCCTCATTTAATTCACACAATGGAAGCCTCCTTCTCCTGAAGGGCTCTTTCCTCCCTCATGACTTCTCTCTTCACAGACCCCTGCCCCCCCTCTCTCTCTCCCTCTCCACTACAATCAAGAACACCTTCCAACCAGTAACAGTTGCATTCCAACTGACCTTAACCATTACAGGCTCCTCCTCTCTATCTGCATATGGAATCCCAACTGCCCATCAGGTGCCCAAGCCTCCTGCTCTTGATGGCCGGCCCAGGCCGGCCCGCCTCCTCCTCCTTCTCCCAGCATCTGGCCCATCCCGCCAGCACCTCCTGTTCTCAGCAGCCAGTGCCCTGGCCTGCCGCCACCGCCATTGTCTCCCCATCCCCGTCGCTATCCCCCAGGCAGCTGCTCTCATTAGAGCTGCAACACATGGGGTATATATACATACTCCTAGTAGTTTGTAAGAAAAGCCCTGTTGGATCAGACCAAAGGCATATCTAATCAGGCATCCTGTTTCTCAAAGTGGCCAATCAGATGCTTCTGGGAAGCCCACAGACAGGAAATGAAGGTGATGGCACCTTTCTGCCATTGCTCCACCTTTGAACCTTGAGAAGCTATCAAACCTAGTAGCCACTGACAGATTTACTCTCCATGAATTTGTTGAATCCCCCTATAAATTCATCTACGCTATATGTCCCTGATTCTGAAGTCCCAGTCGAATTCTTTCACACTCTGACTGCATGTTTGTGGAAAATAAGCAGCTACATTAACTTTGCAATTGTGTAGTGAATGGAACATTTTTGACAGGAAGAGTTGTAATTTGTTTGTTTTGGAAGGTATTTACAGAGGCACAGAGGGATACAGTCCCAGGTAGCATACTTTCCCAGCTGTCTTTCCTTACTGCTAAGACCAATTTGTATTGGCTTCTTTCATTTCTTTTTCCTTTTAACATTTTAATTGGTATAATTCTGTTTATCCATGTTATGTTGTTCAGCTCACAGTTACACTGTCTTTAGAATGAAGCATTTTTAAAAGACTGAATTCCCATATTATCCTAAGTTGCTATACAGATGAAAACTGTTTAATGAAGTCCTATGTATATGTTACCCCTCAGTGGTGCAGTTGCTGCTGCACCCTGGTCGCTCCCATAATACTCATAATAATATCTAGAATTTCTGCAAAAATAGTTAGGATGAACTGTGTAGTTATGTATCAGACCTGTGGCATACCCCATAATGGAATGGTACATAACTCTCAATCACTCGAGCCACATAGGCAATTGTTGATGCCATTAATTAATCTCTTACTGAAAAACTTATACACAAGTGGAAAATTGCCAAGGAAGTCTCACAGCCACATTTGGCTTCAAAATAGGAAACTTCTTTAAAAAACAAAAACAAAACAGAGGCTGGTAAGAAAGAAATTGAAAGTGAGAGTAACGAGGGTCAGATCTCCCCAGAATGTTCAGAGGATAATTAATTCTGGTAAAATAAATGTAAGTGGACCATAAGGGATGTGAAAAAAATAATTTGAGGAGTGTATGCTAAAGACATCAATGTGAAAAAGAAAAACTCCTTTGGATTTTTCATTGGATTTAAGCAGGAAAACTGTCAGGAAGGTGGTGGAAGATGCCAAATGAGTCAAAAGGATGTTTAAGGGGCATATGGAGACTGCAGAGAACCTGGATGAATTATGTGAATCTGACTTCACTATTGAAGACATGGAGCAGATCCCCATGTCTTCTCAGGGAGAGAGTCAAATAGGGCCAGAAATGATGGGGCTATCCTCACGATCGAAGAAAATTGGGCTAGCCTCTGCTAGCATGATTTTCTTCGATCGTGAGAACCACCGGGCTCAGCTGCAAGCCCAGTGGTTCTAGAGCGGGTAACCCGCTCAAGAACCCCTGTTCTAAAACCAGGTTTGTGAAGCAAGCGCTCCACAAACCTGGTTTTGAAGATTGTGAGTAGCCGCGGTGCGGCTTCGTGCTGTGCCTACTCATGAGGAGACCCCCGGAGGGGAGGCAAAAAGCCACCTCCTGGCTCCGGGGGTCTCACCAGCATGCCCTGTGTGCTCGCCCTGCTGATCGGCCCCCGCTTCCCCCAGCCCCCGCCGGCTCTGTCACAGAGCCGGCAATCATGTGGGCGGCCAATCCAGCCACCTAGGGCTCCCTTCCCACTCACCACCCCAAACCGGGTCTCACAGATTGTGAGACCCGGCTCGATGTCTGAAAGCATACTGACAAATTAAATTTTAACAAGTTACCAGGTCCAGACAGCATCTACCTGAGAGCTTCTAAATAAATCAAATGAGAAATTGCTGATAATCAATATATATGTACTGTTGATAAACAAGGCCTCCAACGATTGAAAGGTAGCCACTGTAACCCTGATTTTTTTAAAAAGAGAGATCTGGTGGCATCCAGGAAAGAACAGGGTGGCTAGCCAAATGTCTGTTCTAGTTAAACTGGTGGAAAGCTTAATTAAAGAAGAGGACTAAACACATAGAAGAACAATTCTTCGTTAAGGAGAATCAGCATGGCTTCTGCAAAGATAAGTCTTGCCTCAGTAACCTATCAGAGATGTGTTTTTAAAAGACTATCAACGGGCATGTAGATAGAGGTGAACCAGTTGACATTGTAACTTGGACTTTCAAAAGCCCTTTCACATGTCCCTCACCAAAGGCTTTTAATAAACTTACAGTTGTAGGATAAGGACACAGGTCATTTTATGGATTGGTAACTGGTTAAGGAATAGGAGGCAGAGAGCAGGAATAAATAGGCAATTTTCACAATGGAGGGAAGAAAGAACTGGGGACCCCAAGGATCTGTATTGGGATTGGTGTTTTTAAATTTGTTAATAAATGATATGGAGTTACAGGTAATGGTGAAGTGACTGACTTTCCAGATGACACCAATCTATTATCTTATTTTTAAAATGCATGCCCATGGAATATGTTGGGTACAACCCAAATTTGGGCCTTTTCAGTGATGGTACTTCCATATGGAATTCTCTACCTTGGTCTGTCTGGCCAACTGTCTTTTATTCTTCTGAAAATAAGTAAGTAAGTAAGTAAGTAAGTTGTTATTCAGAAGACTTTTGACTGCTGAATTTGTGCCAGTTTTTGTTGACCACTGACTGATCGTGTGTGTGTGTGTGTGTGTGTGTGTGTGTGTGTGTGTGTAGGCAATCATCAGCTTCAAATGTTCTGAGTTAAGATGAGCAGCACTTAAGACATTGGTAAACTCATGTTGTTTCAACTTTAGAACTTTCATCATGGGAGGGGAGGCTCCATTAGATGGCTGCTGGTGCATGGGCTAGAGGAGGTGACAGTGACAGCTCAGGCTCACATTGTCACGAAGACTGGCAGTCCTGGTGAAACTGCTGCTGCATCTGAAACTGCAGAGGGATTGGCTGACTTAACCATTCAAAATGCTCCTTCCACCTACATAGTTGCTGCTTCAGCTCCTCCTCAGTAAGGCTCAACTGTTGTGCTGTGATGCCAAGATGGAAAGAGCCTAGCTTGTTCCTAGTAGGGGTGAACATGGAACTGCTGGTCTGCAAACCATTTCATTAGAACTGGCAGGGCACTTTGTGCACATGAACCGGGTCAAACCAGGTTGAACTGGTTTGGCCCAGTTTGGGATGCTTGTAAAGGGGACTCCAGTAAGGATTCCCTTTTATGGGCATTGGGGGGGATCCCTGGTGATTCAATTAGGGTTGAAAGGAGGGGAGGGGTGGGTGGGTGGAAGGCCATCTTACCCCGGTGGCTCCACTGCAGAGAGGGGCTGGCGGTGGCCTCTCTAGGCCCCACCAGCACTCCCCCCATCAGCATGGGTCAGCCAGGGTCCAGTTGCATGATCTCCATGCATCTCTGTGCAAGGAGGCCATTTGCATCACCATGAAAATTTGTGTGGTGATGCAAATGGCCTCTGTGGATGTGTGGAGGCCCAAACAAGGCCGTGGCTGACCCATGCTGGCAGGGAGAAGCAGCAGTGGAGCCTCTAGGAGCTCTGCCACAGAGAAGCTGTCGCAGGTAAGGTGACCTCCCACCTGGCCACCCACTGTCACTCTTTTCAACACCAATCACGTTGCTAAGGACCCCCCAGTTGCTTGTAAAGGGGAATACTTACTAAATTGCCCTTTACAAGCATCCTGAACCGATCAAACCAGGCTGAATTGGTTCGATTTGAAATTGGCCCCATTCAATTGAAACTCGGACTGACCCCTGTTTTGGGGCGACTGGTCTGGTTTGAAGTCAAACCGGTTGAACTGATTGAACCTGGTTTGATTCAGACCATTTCTGCACACCCCTAGTTCCCAGTCCATATACTGCTTCCTGCCCAACCTCCTTTCTTTCCTGTAACTGTTGCCCAAGAAGAGGAGGAGATGGAAGTGAGCTACCCAGTTTCATCCTTCCTTCCACAGAAAAGTGAGGAGGAGCCAGGAAGGGACTAGGGAAGGACTCTGTGACAAGGGAGAGTAACTGCTATTTTTAACTTGCTTATCGCTTATATTTGTATTTCTATTTGTTAACTACTATGAGAATCCTTTGGGCTAGCTGGCAGGGGGTTAAATATTATAAATAAATAATTAAATGAAGAATTCATATATTCAGGTTGTATATAGGCAGGGCACTTTATTTTGTCAGTACCTGTGATTTATGAAATGTTGAAGGGATGCAATTATGTTAAAATGCAGCTGTTATATTGAGTGCATTAATATTTATTTACACTTTTCTATTTAACATTTTAGCCTTCTAAAATATTCAAAAGAAGGAAAATAAAAGGGGGGGAGGGCTACCATATGGTACAGTAAATCCCAAGGGGAAAATATGCTTTAAAAAAAATTCTGGAAGGAAATTATTCCCATTAGAGAAGAGAAGAAAAGGTACGCCTTCTGTTTATCATTACATTTCATGAAGTCATTTCAATGAAAATCCCAAATTGTGATCTGTTGAACTGTAAAAAGTTTCTTTTGATTGTTTTTCTTGAAAAGTGAAGTAGATGCCTAGAAACTTGTATGAAGGTTTCCTTCCAAAAAGAACAATATGGTTGAGTGAACAACCTTAGAATTTAGATATGGGATGAGGCAGCGAACTGATATGCTCTTTCCAATATTTACATTGCCTTTGTTATGTGTGTCTACAATGTCACGCCATATGAGTAAGATTTAGAATTGCTTTAATGTTCAAGCATATGTGGAAATTGCAGCTGGAATTTGTTGACAAGTTCATTAATGCATGCAGCAGAAGTGATTTTACATCTTTTTTAAAAAAAATCTTGCACTTTTTCCTCCTTAAAACAACATCTACATCTAAAAATATGTTGTCAAAATAAGTCAACATGCAGATTGTGGCAGTCGAGCTTCAATAGGAAGAGGATGTCTGTTAAGATGGAAGGACTACATGCACGTACAGGCTGAAATACAGCTAAGACTATTTGGAACATAGGTCCTACAGGGCAGATTCCTTCCCAGTACACAGTGTGAGATAGACTGGAAGAAAGGACTGGAGGAACTGGAAGCATAATATGAGAATTCAAGGACAGAGGCAGAAGGGAAGGAGTGGGGTGCCCGCAAAGAGAGTATTGATTCTGCACCATGCTCCTGCATTTGGATAGGTGAGGAGAAATTTTTCCAAAGTGGATATTCTTTCCAAAGTTTAGGTTTTCCAGGGTTCTTCCAAGGAGGAATTCAATCAATCAATCATTTTATTTATGGCCGTAAGCCAAACAACCAAGGAGGAATTGAAATTATCTCCTAATTTCAGAGGATCCTCTGAAGAAAAAAAATGGAAATTCTCTCTGAATTTCGTTGTTCTCCCTGGGCTAAATTCCAGAAAACTGTCGCAATTATTTTCCCAGGATTCAGATGAGAGCAAAGAAGCTCTGTTGCACAAGGGGAAGTGCTCATCAATTCCTGCCCCCCCCCAACACACACAGATATCTGCACTCACCCCAGGATTCCCCTTCACTTCCTCACCAGTAAGGTGAGGAATGCCAAGGATGTTCTCTATACCTAACATAACACAATCCCTTCCTGGGGAACCTATGGTTTCAAGAAAGGCATTTGAATTTATGATCAGCGAAAAGGGGAACTTATGGTATGGAAGTGATTAGCCAAATCTTTGGATGCAGGTTGCTATTATGCACATGGTAGACAATGATAGGAACCTCATGGGCAGGGGTTTAGCTATAATTGAGCGGATGGGTTGAAAGACCCCAGGTCCCCAGTTCCACCTCTCCTTATTTCCTTCATTATCTCCTTCACTCCAAGGGGTCATGGGGAGAGGGGCAAACACAGGCCCCCATCTCCCCTACCTACACCCTTGCTCAAGGGTGCCTCATCAATATGTCTAAAATGATGAAACAATTTTAAAATGAACTCTGTATATTTGTTATCTCAATAGCATCATGCCAGTGTGATGTAGTGGTTAGAGTGTTGGAGCAGGGAGACCTGAGTTCAAATCCCCTTTCAGCCATGAAACTAACTGGGTGGTTCTGTCATGTATCTCTCAGCCTAACCACCCTCACAGGGTTTTTGTGAGGATAAACAACCATGTCCATCGCTCTGGGCTCTTTGGCGTAAGGGCAGGATATATAAAAATAATAATGTTTCTTTAAAAATGTTTGCACCAAAACCTCAATAAAGATAGGACACACATCGTAGGTTAAACTTCGGCCGCACTTTATCTAACTAAAGGAATCTACAACAGTACAATAAACAACATCTGACTTAACTGGAATGTGGGCAGCTCTTTTCCCCCCATGGAGGATGACATCACTCAGAGGACTGCCTTGCCCACTGAGGGAGGCTGCCAGCACAGCCGACCGCCTTAGCTTCCTCTTCACCACACAGTTTCCTGCGTCAAAGGGGGAGTTGCCCATGTCACCATTCCCTGAGCCTGACAGCTCTGACATGGGCAACTCCCCCTTTGACACAGGAAACTGTGTGGTGAAGAGGAAGGTAAGGCGGTCGGCTGTGCTCATCCCAAAGGGGTACTTTTCTCACCCAACCTCAAGCCACAAAGCCCTGAGTGGCTGTTCCAGGGATATTGCTTTCATCCTAACAGTGTGGAACTGTATGCCCAAACCCACACTCTCCTGACAGTTTGACCATGCTATACTATTAAAATGGCCCTCACACTTAATGATCTTCCTCAAACAATGCACCTCAGTGGAGAGTAGACCAAAAAATCTTCGCCAAAAGCCAATCAGGTAAAAATTCTAAATTCCTACTCAGCCCCATTAAGCAACTGCCTAGTTCCTCACCAAAGTAACTGGTGGATGGTTGGGAGTCTGGCCTAGTGGGCAGCAGGCAGGGACAGCTTTTAAAGCAGCCGCCCCACTCACTCCAGATTGAACATCTTGCATGTGCCCAGGCATTGACATCATGCATGTCCTGCCCTGTATAAGGTGGTCTGTAACTCTGCCCCTTGCAGAAGACATGCAGGGGAATGGGGATTCAGGGCAACTTTCTCACACTACGAAGATATTCTGTGGTATTGACTGCAGTAGTAAATATTCTGCTACATCACAGATTTCTGTTGCCATCTTACTGTATATGACTCTGTCTGTATATGCCCACACGGATTAACAACATTGGCAATAGCAAATAAATGTGGCTGACACGCTGTGCTTGTGTAAACATGTTGTGCTAGAGCCAGGATTCACAATGGCTAGATGGGTCAGGAGCAACTAAGGTTATCAGGGACCAGGAGCACCTTGCTTATGAGGCAAGGTTACAACATCTGGGTCTGTTTAGCCTAGAAAAGAGGTGAGTAAGGGAAGAAATGATCGAGGTGTAGAAAATGATGCATGGAATAGAAAAAGTGGACAGAGAGAAATTTTTCTGCCTCTCTCACAACACTAGAAAAGGTCCATCCCATGAAACTGAAGGTTGGGAAATTTAGGACCAAAAAAAGGAAGTACTTTTTCACACAGTGCATAATTAATCTACGGAATCCTCTGTCATGGGATGTGGTGATAGCCACTAACTTGAATGGCTTTAAAAGGGGCTTAGACAATGGACAGGTCAATTAATAGCTACTAGTTTGGTAGCTATAGGCCATCTCCAGCGTCAGAGGCAAGATGCCTCTAAATACCAGTTGCAGATGAGCAACAGCAAGAGGGAGGGCATGCCCTCCCCTCTTGCCTGTGGGCTTCCCAAAGGCATCTGGAGGGCCACTGTGTGAAACCAGATGGTGGACTTGATGTGCCTTGGGCCTGATCCAGCTGAGATGTTCTTATTTATTTTATAGATTTATTTATTTATCATATTTTATACCATGTGATATGAACATCTCTAGACTGTGTACAAAATTTAAAATAATATTTAAAAATCAGCACAGATTAAAATACACAAAACAATTAAAATAATAACATAAAAGAGAAATAAAAACAGTAGCATAAAACAATTATTAAAACAAATTATTAAAATTAATTTTAATTAAAAGCTGGTGAGTTGTGAGGGTCTTCCTGAAAACAAACAGAAAAGGAGATGCTCTTATTAGTATTGTGCTAGCATAGCACGATGTGCTTGTGCAACAAGGTGCACAAGTAGATGCCCCATCATGTTCTGCTATCATTGTGCAAGCCCAACTCTAGGAATCCCCATGCAGTTTCATAACTTTGTGTGTGTGCAACTTTGTTGGCAAACTCAGTGTTACTCCAGATGTCAGCCCTTGTTTCTTACATTTATATTCCACCCTTCTTCAATGAGCTCAGAGCAATGTCTATAGTAGTCTCATACAGTCCTTCTTCCCCACATATACAAAGTAGACATATGGGGAGGAAGCAGGATCACACATGCTGGCCTCACTTCCTGATGCCAACCTGCCCACTGGTCATATTGCTCTGCCAGGATCACACATTCATCATTTGAATGAAAAGGCTTTCCACAAACTTCGAAACTTTGATTGCCTAGATCTCCAACTGCATGGATGAGCCTGACATTCACAAATCTATCAGCTCACAACTCATAGACAGCCATTATATGAAAGTACAATCACTTATAGTGCTATTTTATATGAATGATACTCTTAAGTTTTCAGTTTTAAAAAAGGAATAGAACATTGCTTCTTTGAAAAGGATGCTCCGTATTTCATGAAAAAAGAGATGTTTTTTGAATAAAGACTAATTATCCACTTAAGCCTGTAATTCCTTCTTTGTATCTGATGCATTAAAGGGCATTAATTTTAAGCCTTCTAATTGTCTGCATTACTAAAATTTCAGTAGAACAAAGGAGAAAGAAAATGTTCCTCCAGCTGCTATGGATTTCTAATTTATTCTTACTGATTCAGAGCATTCCCCCCCCCCCCGAGGTTGTTTCATCACATCCTTTCTTTCAGGCTGTCCTGCATCCTCCTCCTAAATAATAGTGGACAACAGAATAAAGCATAAATTTTAATTTCTGTTTTTTTAAAAAAAATTCAAAACCCGATTTGGGGTTTTTTAATCACTGTAATTGTTTAATTGTTGTTTTAAACTGTTTTTAAATTGTTAATTGTTATATTGTTTTTTAATTTGTTTTAGCTCTTAGTGGTGTGTTTTAATTGTAAACTGCCCTGAGCCATTTTGGAAGGGCGGTATACAAATCATATCAATCAATCAATAATAATAAAGACAGTTTTATAAAATTATGATGATGCTTTGGTGGAGGTGGGGAGCCCTCCAAAATTACAGAGATCCTAGCAATACAGACATGAGCACTGGCAGAATATTTTTCATAGTATTCATGGTATTGTATAATGTTTTTAGTTTGGAAGTTCTTGAGTCTATTTGAATGCAAATTGGGAACTGGTGTCCTTCTCTTTCTGAAAGAACTGACAGAACTTTTGGTATTCCAATGCAGATAATGTCTTTATTCCTATCTGTTGCTTCTGAGAGTATCTGCTTTCTTTCCACCCTCAGAGTTCAAAGCATAAACTTTTCCGCACACAGTTTTGTTGTTGTTGTTAGAGATACATGTCTCATCTATCTACAGAGACAGATGGGGTCAGATGGTGGACATCACAATGTCTAATTATCTGCCTATCTTTCATCATTTCCTCCCCTCTATTGATATCAAATGCTTTAAACTAAATAAAACAAATACCTAGTCTAGTTCCTATTCTTCTTAGCATTATCTTAAGTATTTGTGCTTACTTGATCATGACCACTGAGAGTTTTTTCATCATCATCATACTTTATTTCGGTCATTGACCAGAAACATTATCACACACAACAGAACGTAATTTACATAAAATGTAACAAAATTTAGCCACTGTATTGGAATATTTTTAATTAAAATTTGACAATTTTAAAATATGATGATGATGATTGAGAGTTTTTTTAAAGGAGAATTGGGGTTTCCCCATAGTTATTGTACAGCTAATAGCCTGACATTCATTAATGCTAAATTAAATGGGTCTTCATATGGAATTACATGCTATATTGCACTCTGATTAAAACCAAATGGGTTCTCCATGATTAATGCAATCCCTCCACATACCAAGGGAATTAATAATTAGTGCTTATTTATTGTCCATCTGCAATACGTCTCTTTTTATAACTGACAAAGTACCATTAATATTGATAATAAATAATAATAGACAAATTATAGTAATACTATAGATAAATAATCATCCTGCCAAATTTAGTTTTGACACTACCCCGGATAACTTAGATATAACAAATGTTTATAAGAAACTATCTACAATCAAGCCAACAGAAATCCCTTGAATTATTCAACTGGGAATGAGAATCCAGAATTATCTTCTCAGATTAGCCAGTTGTAAACAAGGTCTAAGTGGGATAGATTAAGCTGTGAGGTTTGGGTTTTTTGTCTGATCAACTGAAAGATCCTTGTACTTTTCCTGTTAGGTACTCTAATAAAACTGCCCCAATAGAATTGCTAGTAAAATCTCTGTTCAGTTTATATGCCGTTTCCCTAAATGTGAAGCATTCCTTACTTCCTTGCCATTCCTTCATGAATTTGTCCAAGTCCCTTTTAAAACCATCCAAGCTCTTCTTGAGGAGGCTGGGGAAGGAGCTCCCAGTCAGTGATTCCTCTGCATTGACCGCTCCCCCTTGCATCTGACGTCAGCTGCAGGGAGTGAGGCCACTGCTCCAAATGTGGCTCCACCAGTGATTTGTATAAGGGCATTATGATATTAGCAGTTTTATTTTCAATCCCCTTCCTAATGATCCCTAGCATGGAATTTACCTTTTTCACAGCTGCACACTGAGTCAACATTTTTAATAATCTGTCCACCACAACCCCAAGATTTTCCCCTGGTCAGTCACTGACAGCTCAGACCCCATCAGTGTATATGTAAAGTTCAGCTTCTTTACTCCAATATGTATCCCTTTAGTCTTGCTTACATTGAGCTGCATTTGCCATTTTGTTGTCCACTCACCCAGTTTGGAGAGATCCTTTTTGGAGCTCCCCAAAATATGTTTTGGATTTCACTACCCTAAATAAAGTAATGGCATCTACAAATTTCACCACCCTGCTGCTTACCCCAACTTCTAGACTATTTATTAATAAATTAAAATGCACTCATGTTCCCAGTACAGATCCTAGAGGGACTTCTCCCTACTTCCTCCCATTGTGAAAACAGTCCATTTATTCCTATGCTCTGTTTCCTGTCTTTCAACCAGTTACCAATCCACACCTGAACCTCTCCCCTTATCCCTTGACTGCTAAGTTTATTCAAAAGTTTTGATGAGGAACTTTGTCAAAAGCTTTTTGGAAGTCAAAGTATGCTATGTATAGAATCCAGAGGAAAGAGTTGTGGTATGCAAGGACAAAACAATGGAGTTGAACCAGGATTATGAACAGTTCAACAGCTATATTAATACCTGTTTAATGAGACAGATATTATTTACAGAGAGGCAAGTACAGTCTGCCTTCAGTGCTCTTGCTGCTGGCTGTTTGTTAGCCCTGCCTCTACTCCAGGACTGGAATAAAAGTAAATAAAGCACCATTCAAAAGCTGGCCTGGATCAATGAATGGATTAACCAAAAACACTGCACTATGTCAACTGGATCACCTTTATCCACTTGCCTGTCGACACTCTTAAAAAACTGCAAACATTTTTTCCGGCAAGATTTACCTTTGCAGGAGCTATGCTGGTTCTCCTTCAGCAAAGTCCCGTTCTTCTGTATGTTTATCGTTAAGTATACTTTTCATCAAATTACCTGGAACAGTCAAATTTACCTGGAACAGTTGTTAAACTAACTGGCCTGTAATTTCCTGGATTCCCCCTGTATCTCTTTTTGAAAATTGGTGTTACATTGGCTATTTTCCAGAGTACTTTAAGAACTTTCAGGTGGATGTCATCTGGATCTGGTGATTTTTCAAGACAGTTTAGAACATTATTTATCATCAACTCAATTTGACACAGTTATTCAGCTTCTGTCCTGAGAAGCTCAGTTCAGGTGCAGGTATACTTTCAGTATCCTCTACCATGAAAACAGATGCACAAGACTCATTCAGCTTCTCTGAAATCTCCATATCCTCCTTAATAATTCCTTTGACCCTCTTGTCATCTAATGGTGCAACTGCTTCCCTGGCAGGCTTCCTGCTTCTGATTTATTTTAAAAATGTTTTCTTTATTCCCTTTGATGCCTTTAGCCATATGTTGCTGAAACTTTCTTTTTGCACCCCTTAGGCTTCAGTTATGGTGGTTTTAAATAAACTCCCTTCTTTCTGGAGTGAATTGACCTTCTGGATTTTCCCTTTCAGCTTTCTTTTCACCCAGATCCTCATTCTGGAAGTTTCCTTTTCTGAAGTCCAGTGTGTCCATGTTAGACTTCCTTGGCAGTTCTCTACTCACATATATGCTGAATTTGATCACACTGTGGCCACTGTTCCCTAATGGTTCCATGACACTGATATCTTGCCTCAGGTGCTGAACTCCACTCAGGATGAAGACCAAGCTCACCTTCTTTCTGGTTGGCTCCATGACCAACTGTTTTAAAGCACCATCATTTGCTGGGGAACTATATATATAAATTCAAGTCACACCACAGAGGGAGAAAATATTTACAGCTAGAGAGCTGGCATGAATGGAAGGCAATTTCATTCATGCAAGGGGGACAGTTTATTTCTGCCAATTCCAGTTTGCAGTTCCCTGTTCCACATCTCATCATACTCCCTTATCCTCAGGAACCGGTTTTAAGGACTATGGGGAGAAGGAAGTGGGGAATTTCCATTTGCACCCATGGGGAGTTAGGATACAACTTACCAGGGCAGTCCAAGACCTTCTGCTGCCCAAGGCAAAGGACAATATGACATACTCCCCATCTGCGGGTGGGTGCCCAGGATTCTGAATGCTGCCAAGACAGGATGAGGGCATATAAGCACTGTCAAGCCAGGCAGTGTGGCAGGAGAACTTCTACCTCAAGTTGGGTGGGGTAAAGGGGTGTGCTCCAAGGTAAAGAAGTGCATGAAGATAGGAAAATGAATAGTGCTCCAATGGGGCAAGGAAAGGTTGCACCTGTGGTGGCTGGGAGCTGGCACTTGCTGCCATCCATACCCTTCCCCACACTGCACCTGAGGCAACCGCTTCATCCTGCCTCATGGAAGGGTTGCCCCTGCACCCTCTGTGATTATGTATGTTTAAAGTTGTAGACCCACACTTACACTTTTAGCCAGACAAACCATCAAAGGGAGGAAGAGAAGCTACAACAGCAGGCCTGAACAACATAATCCCCAGGGGCTGGATCCAGCCCACAAGTACTTTTTTGCTGGCTTCCATGTAGGAATATTCTGCAGTAACAGCAGGTGACATTAAGAACTCTTGGCTTTTCCCACTGATGAGAGCTGGTCTTGTGGTAGCAAGCATGACCTGTCCCCTTAGCTAATCAGGGTCTGCCTTGATTTCATATGAAAGGGAGACTTGATGTGTGAGCACTGTAAGATATTCCCCTAAGGTGATGGAGCCACTCTGGGAAGAGCATCTAGGTTCCAAGTTCCCTCCCTGGCATCTCCAGGAAAGGGCTGAGAGAGATTCCTGCCTGCAACCTTGGAGAAGCCACTGCTGGTCTGTGTAAACAATACTGAGCTAGATGGATATATGGTCAGTATATGGCAACTTCCTATGAGTACCCTGTTTTCCCGAAAGTAAGACCTACCCTGAAAGTAAGACCTAGCAGTAATTTCTGATGTACCGCTAATTGCCCTATTGCGTTTTTTGGGGCTAAAATTAATATAAGACACTTTCTTATTTTCGGGGAAACACGGGTAGCAGCAGCTCAATGTAGTTGGCCACTTGAGACTCGATGGCCCCTGCCCCTGGATTGGAGCCTACTGATAACAACCCCCTTTCCCCTCCCCTTTCCCCTAAACTCCAATCTTCTGCCCCCTCACTTCTATTAATATTTTAAATAACTCATTTAAATGTAATAATTAAGGTGCTGAAAATTGACCTCGGCCCTGCATAACAAATCATGGTTGCTTATGGCCCACCAGGGCATTTGAGTTGGGCATCCCTGTCCTACAGTGGCAAGCATGTAAACGGATCGTTCTTTAATTGTCCAACAAACATGCAAATTGAGGCTTGGCACTGCAGGAAGGGTTCCTCGTGATACTGCTTACTATTTTGTTTTCCATTTTTAAAAAGTACATATCTACCGGAACTAGGACTGTACTTTGGTAATGCTTATTATTTGTTTGTTTGTTTGTTTGTTTATTATTGTTTTTGTTCACACAGTCAGACAGGTGTTATTGACTAGTTTGTTTTATCCAGACATTGAGTCCTTCCCAAAGACCTGGGATGGCTGAATTTTATTGTCAGTGTTCTTGCTGTTATTATTAGAGATATTGCTGCAGAATATAGGCTGTTCCCCATAAAGTTGCTTTTTGTAATTGGCTGATGGTGATTTCTGCGGTCCCTATGGTGTTGAGGTGCTCTTCAAGGTGTTTTGGAATTGCACCTAGGGTGCCAATTACCACTGGGATTATTTTGGTAGTCTTCTGCCACAGCCTTTCAATTTCAATTTGTAGATCTTTGTATTTGGTGATTTTTTTTCTATTTCTTTTTCTTCTATTCTGCTATCCCCTGGTATTGCTATGTCAATTATTTTGACTAGTTTTTTCTTCTTCTCGACTACAGTTATATCTGGTGTATTGTGTGGCAGATGTTTGTCTGTCGGTAGTCGGAAGTCCCATAATATTTTTGCATCTTCATTTTCTACCACTTTTTCAATTTTATGGTCTCACCAATCTTTGGCTACAGGTAGCTTGTATTTTTTTGCAGATGTTCCAGGGTATCATCCCTGCTACCTTGTCATGCCTTTGTTTGTAGTCAGTCTGTGTGATCTTTTTACAACAGCTGATTAGGTGGTCCACTGTTTCGTCTGCTTCTTTACAACGGCAGCACTTGCTGTTGGTCATTGATTTTTCAACTTTTGCTCTTATTGCATTTGTTCTTAGTGCCTGTCCTTGTGCAGCCAGTATTAAACCCTCTGTTTCTCTCTTCAAGTTGCCATTTTTAAGCCATTGCCAGGTCTTGGTGATGTCTGATTTTCCACTTATATTGTGCAAATATCGACCATGCAGGGGATTATTTCTCCATTTTTCTGCACAGTTCTTGACTTGTTCTTTCTTGTAGTCCTGCTTTGTTTCATTGGTGTTGAATATTTTCTCGTTATTGACCATTTGAAGTGCATCTTCTTCACTGCCCTTTATATATTCTTCAAGGCTTCTTTTCTCCTCTTCTTCTGTTTGATGGACTTGCAGCATTCCTCTTCCACCTGAGCTGCGAGGGACATATAGCCTATTTACATCACTGCGGGGGTGCAAAGCATGATTGATGGTCTTGATTTTCCTGGTCTTACGATTTAGCGTCTCTAGCTCTGCCCGGGTCCAGTCTATTATTCCTGCAGTGTATCTGATAACAGGTATAGCCCAGGTGTTTATGGCTTGTATGGTGTTCCCTCCATTGAGTTTGGACTTTAGGATTTTTCTAACTCTCCTGATGTATTCACTTCCCATTTTTCTTTTAACTTCAGTGTGTGCAATGTTATCAACCTGGAGAATGCCCAAGTATTTGTAATGTTCTTTTTCTTCCAGGTTCTTGATCTTGCTTCCACTGGGCAGTTCTATTCCTTCTGTTTTTCTTATTTTCCCTCTGTTCATTATTAATGCAACACACTTGTCTAGTCCAAACTCCATTGCTATATCACTACTGAATATACAGACAGTGTTTAGCAGTGATTCGATTTCTGACTGGGACTTTCCATACAACTTCAGATCATCCATGTACAGCAGATGGTTGATTTGACTTGATGTTTTAGATGTTTGTTATCCGAGGCCTGTTTTGTTTAGTATTTGTGAAAGTGGGGTCATGGCGATTACAAACAATAGAGGGGATAGTGAGTCCCCTTGGAAAATGCCTCTTCTAATGCTAACCTGTCCAAGTGTCTCGCCATTGATTGTTAACTGTGTACTACACATGCTCATTGCTTTTTTTAAATAAATATCTGAATGTTTTTGCTGACACCAGTTGTTTCTAAACATTTTGGTATCCATGTGTGAGGCAATGAATCGAAGGCTTTCTTGTAGTCAATCCATGCAACACTTAGATTGGTTTTTCTTCTCTTGCAATTTTCTAAAATCATTTTGTCAATCAGCAGCAACAACATTGACAATAAAATTCAGCCATCCCAGGTCCTTGGAAAGGACTCGATGTCTGGATAAAACAAACCAGTCAATAACACCTTTCTGACTGTGTAAACAAGAAATAATAATAATAAATGCCATAATTCCACTCACAATTTTTTGTGAAAGGTGATGCATTCTCACCACAAAACCATGTCATTTGGAATTAATGATGGCAGATGATCTGGGTTGATAGACCAAACCAGCTCTTTAAATATATGGGCAAAGAGCATAGCGTTTCCCCTATCCTCAAACTGGTGACTAAAGTAACATTACAACTACACAGTAGTGTTACAACTATGTATTGAGGGCAGTGGACTTACTGTATATACTTGAATCCAAGACTCAGTCCCATCCTCACAAGTTCTTTCATGTTAGAAATCAGAAGGTCATCTTAAACTCAGTCCTCTTCCTTTTGAGTAAATAAGGGTATAACCAGTATTTAACCTCTGTTTTGAAAGAGGCTCATAACTTCAGTCATCTTGTATTTGGGTGAATGTGGTACCACCCACTCATGCTCATAGGCACTGGTGTACTGAATGTGGAGGAGAAGACATGTATGCCCATGCTGCTCTCTGATACATTTAAGGGGCCAGTTTGGAATATTGTCCAAAACAGCCCACAGCATACTTAACTGAGCAAAAGCATTCAAACTCTTGCCTCAAGAAGTTCAATCAATGCAAATCTAAATTGGTTGACATGATGAATGATCTCCAATTGGGAATTGAAAGAGGGGGTATGAATCTTTCATCCTTTTAGATTTCTTGGTGGGCTTTGATAATATTGACCATAGTATCCTTCTGGAACGTCTGAGGGGATTGGGGGTGGGAGGCACTGCTTTGCAGTGGTTCCGCTCCTACCTTACGGGCAGATTCCAGATGGTGTCTTTTGGAGACTGTCTTTCTTCAGTATCTGAATTTTTTAATGGTGTCCCTCAGGGCTCCATATTGTCTCTGATGTTGCTTAACATCTACATGAAGCTGCTAGGAGAGATTATCAGGTGATTTGGTGCAGGGTGCATATCAATATGCTGATGACATCCAAAGCTATTTCTCCATGTCAATATCATTGGGAGAAGGCATAACCTCCCTAAATGCT
Organism: Hemicordylus capensis; assembly: GCF_027244095.1. NCBI lineage: Eukaryota > Metazoa > Chordata > Lepidosauria > Squamata > Cordylidae > Hemicordylus > Hemicordylus capensis. The sequence continues at coordinate 198,222,576 of NC_069661.1, forward strand.
TGCCTGGAAGTGCTGATGGACTGGATGAGGGATAACCAACTGAGTCTGAATCTAGATAAGATGGAGGTACTTAATATGCAGAGTCAGAACTCGGGAGACGATTTTGATCTGCCGGTTCTGGATAGGGTCACGCTTCCCCAGAAGGAACAGGTATACAGGCTGGAGGTGCTTCTGGATCCGAACCTCTTCCTGGTGTCCCAGGCTGAGGTGGTGGCCAGAGGTGAACATCTTCAAAACAGTAGTACATATGCTGGTAACCTCCAGGCTAGACTACTGCAATGCACTCTATGTGGGGCTGCCTTTGTACTTAGTCCTGAAACTGCAGTTGGTTCAGAATGCAGCAGCCAGGTTGGTTTCTGGGTCATCTCAGAGAGACCATATAACTCCCGTGTTGAAAGAGCTACATTGGCTGCCGATAAGTTTCTGGGCAAAATACAAGGTGCTGTTTATTACCTATAAAGCCCTAAAAGGTTTAGGCCTTCGCTATATAAAAGAACGTCTTCTTTGCCATGAACGCTATCATTCATTGAGATCAATTGGAAAGGTTTGTCTACAGTTGCCACCAGCTTTTCTGGTGGCTACTTGGAGATGGGCCTTCTCTGTTGCTGCCCCTGGACTTTGGAATATGCTCCCTGTTGAAATAAGAGCCTCCCCATCTCTGGCAATTTTTAAAAAGTTACTGAAGACATATTTATTCACCAAGGCTTTTGATTAGATTTAAAGTTTTTAATAGTTTTAATGTTAATTATTTTAATGTTTAAATGATTTTAACTGTAAACCGCCCAGGGGAGCAAGTTTTGGCTGGGAGCAAGTTTGGGGTTAAACGATATGTTAAAAAAACACAGCAGCAACAACAGCAAGAACAACAACAGTAACAACAGCAGCTTACATTTGGGTTCAAAAAGGAATTTTAAATTATTCCAGGCATCTGATCACAAGACCTCACAAATTTTATACAACAGGCTAATGTGTGTTTGTAGAACACTTGTAAAAATTAATATAGAAACATTATTTACAAACATTATTTACATTATAATAACATTCTAGCTCTCTCTGCTATAGATGTTTTCTTTTTTGTTTTGTAAAATGGATGTTAATTAATTAATTATCATATTTTATACTGCCTGATACGTACATCTCTAAGTGGTGTTCAAAATTTAAAATATTTAAAAGTCACAGATTAAAATACATGACACAATAAAAACAATAGAATAAAATAGTTCTTAAAACAAGTTTTTAAGATTATTAAAATTAATTTTAATTAATAGCCTGCAAAAACAGGAGAGTCTTGAGGTTCTTCCTGAAAACAAACAGAGAAGGAGATGCTCTTATTTCAGCAGTTAGCATATTCCAAAGCCCTGGGGCAGCCACAGCGAAAGCCCACCACCAATTAAGCTGGTTTCCAGAAGATCGTAACAGGCGGCAGGGTTTATGACAAAGAAGGCGCTCTCATAACTAGCCTGGTCCCAAGCCGTTAAGGGCTTTATAGGTAATAACCAGCGCTTTGTATTTCACCCAGAAACATATTGGCAGCCAGTGCAGTTCTTTTATATCAGGTGTTATGTGGTCCCTTCATGTTGTCCCAGGGACCAATCTGACTGCTGCATTCTGTACCAATTGTAGTTTACAGACTATGTCAAAGGCAGCCCCATGTAGAGCGCATTACAGTAGTCAAGCCTGGAGGTTATCAGCATATGTACCCCTGTTTTAAGGTCATTCACCGCTAGAAATGGATGTTTAAATAAATTTAAATTTAAACTTCCTTGCAATTAAATAAATTGCAAGGAAGGTAGACTGATTCAGAATAAAGAGTAGCTATTTTTATCAACTCAGTCATGGTTTTCTCACAGTCTTTTTTATTTCTTCCATAATCGTTCTATACTGTGGCCTATTTATTTTTTTAAGTTACATTGACATTCAGCTGAGATCTACAATATATAGTAGCATGTCAGGTGCATGTCTGACATTTTCATGTGATGTATTTGGTATTTTAGGTGACATCCATACATGTCAATCAACAGGTACATCTCAGCAACAGGTACACATGGAATTTTCTACAAGACAGACATCACAATAAAGGTCAATGTTTTGAAGTCTACTTCACCACTAGAAACTACCCAGCAGGTTGTTGTTTTTTTTAAAATCACAACGAAAAGCTCAGAACTCTTTCCTCATTTAAAAGCTAAAATGTCAGTCAAAATGAAAGGGCCTTGTAAGGTAAACAAAAGAGAACATAGGGTGAGGTACAAATGGCTCAGTGTGTGAGCAGAAATTGCTTCTGCTCAGGAACAGGGAAAATATGGTCCTATTCACTTGTAATGCCAAAGTTACATGTGAATTGGGCAGAGGTTGTAATTCGTGTTTGTCCAAATGCATGGAACCATGGTTCTCTGGCAAAAGCAACCTGTGGTTTCCCTCGCCAAATTCCAATTTGAACCTTCAGTTTGTAGTGAAGTTCCAACCTGAGGTTTGAGGGTGGCAGAGTTACATACAAATGCAGATGCCACCATTACATAACCATAATGAGGTTTCATGCTGTTTCTTGAACCAAAATCATAGAAAGGGTGGCCCAGATGCACCTAGGAACGTGCCTGCTCCATGCTTGCTATGCTTCTTGCTGGCCGCCTATCTGAGGACTTGCCCCACCCGCTGTCTCCATGCACCTCATGCTGTTGCCCAGCAACAGAGACACCACGTTGTCCCATCCCAAGCTTCTAAGACTATCAAAGGGGAAAGTCACACTGGGGGATGACCACTCTCCACTGTGTCTCTTGTTCACCCCTCTGGCAACCAGAAGAGGAAGGGGATGGGACAGAAGGACAGGCACTATGTGTTTTGGTCACCAAAAATAAATTGTTAAAGAAGTATGTTCACAAGCTCATGCAGTGATGGTGGCACCATAAACTGGGCAACCTGTTTAGATCGCTACAAAGATCTAAAGATATGGCAGGGCAGCGATACCCAGTGCTTGCAGCCACACCAAGGAGTTCTTGAATGGCTCTGTTCTATTTTTTGTACAATAAAGTTGGAGGAGGAGGTCCAGCCCCTTCCCCTTGGATGCAAGTACACACTCTACAGCATTACTCATGAAAAGAACCATCCTGGGGTGCACAGGGATAGGGCTGGACCATTAATGATGTCTGACAATGCCCCTTCTCACACAGACTGCTCTCTCATGTGAGTGAAAGGCCATGGAGACATGGATACAGGCCAGCAGGTAGATGCTGCCCAGCCTGGTCGCTCAACACAAGCAAGCTGTGGGGGTGAGTACCCCACCAACACCTTTCCCTCTCTTGGTGACTGCTCCAATGAAGCAGTCCACACAGCCCCTCATCCAGTTCAGTCATCCATTGACACATATCCATGTTTGTTTTTGCCCAGTTCAGCCACCCTGCTTTCCAGAGATTTCTGATAATCAAGGCTCCCCTTCCCTGCGATCCCCCATGGTGGCCAATCTGCGCATGCCACAACACCAGTCCAAACCCGGGATATTTGAATGAGAGTAAAGATCTATCCCTGCTCCCGGTCTTGGCATGGGCATGCAAATAGCCTTCAAAATGGCCACTGCAAGCTGGGAGAGGGCCAGAGAGGCCTCCAAATGGGCCAAACTGGCCCAGAAGAGACTGGAGAAGGACAACAGGGGAAAGTGAAAGCTTCAGAGAGACCCCTGCAGCAGCACCCCCCAGAGGTAGCAGAATGACCCAGGCCCAGTGGTGAGTTTAATTATTTTTAAAGGTTTTTGACTGAGCTGGGGTGTGTGTGTGTGTGTGTGTGTGACCTTGCATTTAACTTCCATGAGAAAGAGGCAGCATCCATGTAGCAACAGCATCTACGTACACCGTGAGAACAGGAGCTTTGATGAATGAGGCTTCTCACTGTGTTGTATTCTGTTACCATCTTTTTCTAATGGAAGGTGAATGTGAGGTCACCAGCAGGGGTGTAACTATAACAGGGCAAGGGGAGACAGTTGTCTGGGAGCCCACGGCCTTGGGGGCCCCCCTAGAGGCAAGTCACATGACAGACCCCCCCAGCTGCGCACCCACCCAGGCTTCCTTCAGTTGTAGTCATCCTCCAAAATTGATGTGAGTGTTAAGACCTGGAGCTACCAGAACAGCATGTCTTTCTCTAGTACCATTAAATGACTTGCATTGTCCACAATTTACAAAACCAGGGCCCATTTTAAAATCTTGTCTCTGAGCCCACTACCACCCTGCTATGCCCCTGGTCACCAGGGACATGGGCAGTGAGTGCATCAGGAGCATAGTCATTGGCTCTATGCAGACTTATATATATGTTTTCTAAATGAACAGTCCAATATACTAATGAGCAGAGATTAGAGATGTGGCGGCCCTGGGTTTTTTGTCCCCAAGGCTGGGGGGGGGCACCTATTTTCCCCAGTTTTCCCCAGGGTCTTCACATTTCTAGCAGAGACTCATACACAAATAAGCAATATGACCTATATAGTTCATTTAGATAACTGGCACGTTCTTGTAGGGGTGTGCAAACCAGTTTAAATTTGAAGTGTTTCACCCTCAAACTGGGACGGTTTGGATGTTCGATCTCAGACCAAACCTGGTCCGGTTCAGTTCAAGGTTAAACTGCACCTCTTGGGCTGGTTTTGGCCCAGTTCAAGGGTAGGGTGTGTGTGTTACAACTGGTATTAAAAAGTAATGACTTACCACTTCCAAAGGCTGTGGTGGCCATAGGGAGGGGTCTCTAGTGGCCACAGAGGGGTCTCTAGTTGATCCTCTCCTCCCCCCCACCCCATTCCCCCTGAGACTCCCTGGGCTGGTTCAACTCCCTGGGCTGATATCCTCTGGTACTCCCTGGGTTTTTTTTTTTGAGGGGTGGGCATTTCAGCCCTCTGCATGTGCGCAGCAGCCAGAACTCCCACCCACATCTGCCACAGCAACCCCCAAGGCCACCACAGCCTTTGGCAGCAGTAAGTCATTACATTTAAAAACCAATTTTAATACCCCTGCCACCTTTAACCCTGCCCAAACAGGTTCTAATTCAAACAGGACCAGACCCACCTTGAGGGGTGCCTAAACCGAACATACCCAGCCCAGTTCATTTGTATTCAACCTACGTCCTTGTCCACTGCCTGAAATCTGCTGATCACCAATGTCCCCCTTTGTTTATGGCATTAACCTATCATGGTATCGAGACTGGGGACTCTAGGAACAGATTTTAGCATGTGCAAAAAACATATCATGCAAGTGCCACTGAGATCCTGGCTACCCAGTACTTTCATGGTATGGAAGGTAGCCATGTCTAAGCCAAGCTCTTGCTGGTAAGCATTCTGAAAGCTTCCTTGGACATAGACACAGAAAGCTGAAGAGGATCAAAAGGCTGCTGCCACCTTTCTCTGACCTGCCTTTTATTTTGCTGATTCCTTCCTTCCTTTAGTGGCTAATTGTTCCTAGGGAAATGAGAGAGGTGGGGACAATTAGCTGTGAAGGGGAGATAAGGTAAGCACAGATTAACAAAGGAGGCATCATGCAGTACTATGACACCCCCCACCCCACCCCTCTGCCATATTTCTATCAGAATTCTCAGCATGCAGATCTTGGTTCACAACTGCCTATTGTTTTCTTTTATGTGATGAGTGTAATCTGTAGCCAGGATTTCAAATCAATAAGAATTCAAGTCCATAGGACATAGATCAATAGAAAAGCACATGCAATAGAAAAGTATACGGCTGCAGCAGAAGGTCGGGATCTTCTGCTGCAGCCATGTGCTTTTCCAATGATCTCATGACTCCCAGATTCAATCTTTGGTATCTTCAGCTAAATTAGCTTGGGTAGAAGGCTGTGAAAGAACTCTGCCTGAGACCCTGGAAAGCTACTGTGGATTGACTATACAGGGCTAGACAGACCAATGATCTGACTCAGTATAAGACAGCTTTGTATGTTCATAGAAGTCATTTAATATTTTGTAACAATATTAGAGCCTTTGCCAGCTGCTTGCTGATTCCTTTAATACACCCTGAAAATAGATAGGTATTCTGCTTATCAAATTTATTGTTAGTTAATTGGGAGTATTTGGTATATGTTGGTGGGTTTTTGTTTTTGTTTTAAAAAAACACGTCTCATGTTATTTGTTTTAAAAATCTCACAACATAGGATTATCTTCATTGCATATGCTTCTTTTTAGCCCAGGTATGTTACAGCAGTGCCAAAGAGGGCATAATGGGTTTTTATTGGAGAAGAACCGATTAAAGTGTTTACAAGGCTAGAAGGTGAAGCCTCCCCATATGATTCAGGGAGGCTGACATTTATTTAGTATCGGGAATGGAGTGATTTAATTCTTTGATCTGCTGCTGGCAGCTCCTGATGTATGGTGAATAGTTTCAAGTCTGACATACATTTTAAAAACCCTAACAACAGCTGAAGGCAAAGTACAGACTTAACCTGCTGGAGATCATCTCCCCTTAGTTGATTTATAAAGTGCCTTTGAAGTCAGATTCACACACAGAAACAAGAGTAGTGGATACTCTTTGCTTACCTTACCCCCTCACAAGACCCATCCAAAGAAGGGAGATAAGAAAAATATTTTGATTGCATTCCAGTGTAAACACAGGCAGCTGGTTTAGGCCTTGCAACACGTGCAAATGCAAAAGACACTTAAAAATCTGTTCCTAAATTGACAATTTTATGGCCTGAAAGAAAGGTCAGAATGCCTAGAAGTTGAATTAACTCCTTGCTTATTTAATGATTAAACTGTCAGCATGGAGTGATGCTTAAAGCTTATGATATTCAGGCTAAATGAAGTCTGCAGATCTATTAACCTACTTGCAATACCACTTAGACCGTTTGAAAGCATTCTAAAAGCCACCGGATAGTTTTGAACTAAGCAAAGTTCCTGAATCATAGGTTTTCTCTTCAAACTATTATGATTATTTCTTTCTCACATGTATTTCCAGGAGGTCCCCAATCCAGACAGCCTACAGGCACAAGGCTTAGCCCAACCCACATATTTTTTTAAAGTGTGTACTTTAATTATAAGTATCAGAGAAGGGGAAGCCATGTTGTCTGGTTTGGAGAGCCTTACATAAAGAAATGACTTACAGAACTTTGTTTATAAACAGCACTTTGTTATTTATTCCATGCGGAAAAAATCTGTATCTGTAGACACCTTTCATTGAATTGAGTTTAAGTGTACTGTTCAAAGCTGGGAGCCCACACTTTGTTTAGACTCCGTGAGAATTATGTTTGACCACAACAGACATAGGCATTTACTTCTGAATTAATATGCCTTGCATACTTGCCTACAAGAAAAATGTTTGATTCATTTCCCCACATTCACTGGGTTTGTTCTATTTTAAATGATCAATGCATGAGAACAATCCCACTTTACCACAGAGTTTGAAATCATCAGATACTTTGCGGACCCTGCTGCTTTTCCAATGGTGCCTTAAGGGAAATAGTAAAAGTTACATGTATAATGTTGAACCAATTAAAAAAAAACTGTACACGTAGCAACTGAGTTTGGCTGACATCTTTTTCAAATTAAAGCAATGAAGGAATGATAAATATTCATTTTCTTCTTTCCCACTGGCACCAGAATGTAAATAAAGCTAATTATGGTCTTCTAAATATAATTATTAATCAGTTTTATAGCAACATGCATTAGTCTGTGCAGATGTATGCCCATTTTTAAATTTCTCTCCAAGATGGACTTTAAGTGAAAGCATTCATATGAGATGAACAAACATACCGATCAATAGTGTTCCATCAATGAACAAAAATGTAATTAATATTAGATTGGAAATCTTCCAAAAGTGGAAGATACACAAGAGGCACAAACATACAGAGAGACACACACAGACACACACACAACAGTGAAACTTAAATTGTTTTCCTCATCACTTTCAAGGTGGAATGACCCTGGTGTATTAAATAAACAGATAACATGAAGATATGAACATACGAACAGCCCTGCTGGATCAAGCCCAAGGCCTATCTAGTCCAGCATCCTGTTTCACACAGTGGCCTACCAGATGCCTCTGAAAACTCCACAGGCAAGAGGTGAGGGATTGCCTCCTCTCTTGCTGTTGTTACCCTGCAACTGGTATTTAGAGACATCTTGCCTCTGAGGCTAGAGGTGGCCTATAGTCACCAGACTAGTAGCCATTGATAGTTCTGTGCTCCATGAATTTGTCTAAGCATCTTTTAAAGTCATTCAAGTTAGTGGCCATCTCCACGTCCTATGGCAGAGAATTCCATAGATTAATTATGTCCTGTGTGGAAAAAGTACTTCCTTTTGTAAGTCCTAAATTTTCTGGCCTTCAGTTTCATGGGATGACCCCTGGTTCTAGTGCTGTGAGAGAGAGATAAACATTTTTCTCTATCCACTCATTCTCCTCCATGCACAGTTTTATACACCTTTATCAAGTTTCCCCATAGTCGCCTCTCTTCCAAACTAAAAAGCTGAAAAGCCTGAAAAGGTGTTCCAGGCCCCCAGTCATCTTGGATGACCTCCTCTGCACCTTTTCCAGATCTACAATATCCTTCTTAATATATGGTGATCAGAACTGTATGCAGTACTTCGAATGTGGCTGCACAATAGATTTGTATAAGGGCATTATTATATTAGCATTTGTATTTTCAATCATCTTCCTAATGATCTCTAGCATGGAATTTGCTTTTTTTCACAGCTGCTGCAAATTGAGTCAACATTTTAAATAATCTATCCACCACAATCCCAAGATCCCCCTCCTGGTCAGTCACTGACAGCTTAGATCCCATCAGTGTATATGTGAAGTTGGATTTTTTTTGTCCCAATATGCATCACTTGACGCTTGCTAACATTGAACCACATTTCCATTTTGTTGTCCACTTCCCCATTTCAGAGAGATCCTTTTAGAGCTCCTCATAATCTGTTTTGAATTTTACTCCCCTAAATAGTTTAGGGTTATCTGCAGATTTGGCCACTTTGCTGCTTACCCAACTTCTAGATCATTTATGAACGTGTTAAAGATCACTGGTCCCAGTACAGAACCCTGAAGGACCCCACTTCTTACTTTTTTCAATGTGGAAAACTGTCCATTTATTCGTACCCTCTGTTTTAGAGGTGTGCACAAAACTGTTTTTGGTGGTTCAGCTCAAATCTGGACCAGATTTGAGTTTGGACCGAGCTGGTTCTACTGGCTTGAAGCTCTACTGGTAAAGGGGAATCTGTTGAGGATTCCCCTTTACCAGGAGTGGGTGGGAGGGGAGTATATAACTACATACCAGTGCCAGTGGCTGCTTCCCCCCGCCCTCTGCTGGCTTCCCCAGAGTAGGCTGGGCTGTCGGCAGCCCAGTTCGGGCATCTGTTCATGCATGAATGCCATTACTGTGGCCTCTGCTCATGCACAGTGGCCATTTATGTTATCATTTGCACGACCACACAAATTGTCTGGTCATGCAAATGGCATCTGTGCATGCACAGAGGTCACAAAAATTGCCTCCACACATGTGCAGAAGCCCAAACCAGGCCAAAGAAGGCCAGAACTGGGCCTACTCTGGGCGAGGCTAATGGGGGTGGGAGTAGGGATGTCCCCGTGGCCACCGCAGCTGCCACCACCAGTACTACTACAGAGCTATTTACTCCCATCCCACCTGCTCTAAGGAAGCCCCCCCCACCCCGCCCAGCCACCTCATTACTAGTAAAGGGGAATCCTGGTAAAGGATTCCCCTTTACCAGTAGAGCACTGAGCCGGCTCAGTTTGAACCTGGCTAAGTTAGAGCTGGGCTCAACATTCAGGTTGCCAGCTCACACACCCCTACTGTCTCCTGTCCTTCAACCAGTTACCAATCCACACATGAACCTGTCCCCTTATCCCATGACTGCTAAGTTTACTCTAGAGCATTTGATGGGGAACTTTTTCAAAAGCTTTTTTGAAGTCCAAGTATACTGTGACAACCAGATCACCTTAATTCACATGCCTGTTGGCACTCTTAAAGAACTCCAAACGGTTAGTGAGACAAGACTTGCCATTGAAGAAGGCATGCTGGTTCTCCTTCAGCAAAGCTTGTTCTTCTATATATTTAACAATTTTGTCCTTAAGTATGCTTTCCATCAGTTTACCTGGCACAGAAGTTAAACTAACCAGCCTGTAATTTCCCACATCCACCCTTGATCCCTTTTTGAAAATGGGAGTTACATTAGTTATTTTCTGGTCTTCTGGTACAGAGCCTGGTTGTAGGGACAAGTTAAGTATTTTTGCTAGGAGATCAGCAATTTCATATTTGATTTCCTTCAGAACACTTGGGTGGATATGTTTTGTTTTTTAGATTTTCAAGGCAGTTTAGAACATCCTCTCTGGTCCTCTCAAATCAGCCCAATTCTTCAGCCTCAAAGCCTGAGAAACTTAATTCCAGAGTTGGTATATGGTCAATATCTTCTGCCGTGAAGTCAAATGCAAAAAAAACCCAACCTCGTTCAGCTTCTTTTCAATAGGAACATAGGAAACTGCCTTCTACTGAGTCAGACCACTGGTACTTCTTGCTCAGTATTGTATACACAGACTGGCAGTGGCTTTTCCAAGGTGATAGGCAGGAATCTCTCTCAGCCCTATCTTGGAGATGCCAGGGAGCTAAGTTGGAACCTTCTGCATGCAAGCATTCAGGTGCTTTCCCCAGAGTGGCCCCATCCTTTAAGGGGAATATCTTTCAGAGCTCTTACATGTAGAGGCAATTCTCACGATCGGCCAAAATCGGGCTAAGGGAGCCTAGCCTGATTGCAGCTGAGCATGAAAACCGCTGGGCTTGCAGGCGAGCACGGTTTCTCCAAAGCAGGTGACCCGCTTCTGCAGCCCTCCCCTTAAATGGGGTTAGCGGAGTGAGTGCTCCACTTACCCAATTTATTTGATCATGTATTGGCGCGGCTCCATGCCACAGCAACACATGAGGAGACCCCCGATGCGCGAGGGTCTCTCCAAGATGGACCCTGTTTAGCAGCTCATGCTTGCTACCACAAGGCCAGCTCTCCTCCCTTAGCAACCTCCAGTCCTAAGCTATCTCCTTATCTCCTTCAATAATCCTGTTGTATTCTATCTAGTTATCGTTTGTGTTTTGTTGTTTGGATGATTGTCCCAGTGGGGATCCTGTAGAGAGTGTGGTGGTGGGGGAGTCAGAAAGGAAAAGGGAGGAAAAGGAGAAAGATAAAATGGAGTTGTTGCTGAATAAACCTTTAGTTAAATCTATCTAGTTTTCTTTGTGTGCATGAGGGATGCAGCCATAAAACGAATCCCTTTCATGCCTGAATTAGCCCAGTAGAACAGCTGAGGGTTGCATGAGAAGAAAGTACAACGCACTTGACACAAAATGAACTTTAAACTAAAACAAAACCAAGTTTATTTGTGTACAACAAGCTTAATGAGTTCTCACTCTGCCAAGGCTGGGCTTCACACTTGTAATGGTTTCTTTTGATAGGCAGGACTGCTGAAGTGCACATCCACAAGTGGGGGGATTGGGCCTAGGGAAGGATTCCCCTCTCCTCTCTAACCCTGACCAGATAACTAAACTTTTCTTCCCTCCGCACCCTCTGCTCTCTGAACCCAAGGATCCATGGATCGACACACTTCCAGGTTAAATAAAAGCGAGCACTCTGTGCACCATGTTCCCCCAGCACCATCTATTCTGTACATTTTGTTGGGGTGGGGTGGCAGATTCCATGTCCCCCTCTGCTCTGCCCAACCACCCAAACCACAAATCCCCCTACCCCTCTCCACTGGGTCTTAGGGGAAAACTGCACTTTTTGAAGAAAAAAAACAGGTTTATTTAAGACTTATTTCATGTATTGAACAGCAATACACTGGCACCCTTTTAATTTGCACAGCAGGGACAGATGTTTCCAATCTCTGATCCTGCCACAGCTGCAGGTGATGACCCCATGCTAACATCACCATTTTAAAAGGCAGAATGGTCCAGCAGAGAAATGGCTTGCCTAGCAAGCCAGAGGTTGCTGGTTCGAATCCCCGCTGGTATTATTCCCATACTATGGGGAACACCTATATCGGGCAGCAGTTATATAGGAAGATACTGAAAGGCATCATCTCATACTGCATGGGAGGAGGCAATGGTAAACCCCTCCTATATTCTACCAAAGAAAACCACATGGCTCTGTGGTCACCAGGAGTCGACACCGACTCAATGGCACAACTTTACCTTTGCACCCTTCCAACACTGCACACCTGCCTGCCTTGATGGTGGGCTGGAGGGAAATGCTCTCAGGTGTTTCTCCACAAGGTGGGGGAGGAGTGGGCATACCAAATGGTGGCCTTGGAGGCCCCTGTCTCAACATCGGTGCCCTATTCTTGAAGCAGGTCAAGGTACCTCTTGTGGAGCAAACCCCTTATCCAATCATCCCCACTGGTGCTGAAGTTAATAAGCAAGCTTCCCCACATTGTAAGGCACATGCATGGGAAGGACAATGGGAGGTGTGGCGGCTTGGTGATGTGGGCCTCCTTCCCCATCATGTCTTAACACCCAAGCCCAGATATACACTCCCATGTAGAATGGACGCATATGGGGGTTGTCTTAAAAGTAAACTGTGCACCCACAGGGTAGCAGCCCACAGGAATTCAGCCATCTCACATTAGCCAGGAGGCAGTCTGACAGCACAAAACTATTTTTGCAAAGTTGCAGAGAGAGCACAGCAATGCCAACCTGTGCCTTCTCAAAGGAGGTTCATCTGGGAGTGCGGCCACTTTGCCTGGTGGTGACTCAAAGATAAGCCTTCTCTGTAGTTGCCCTGGAGGTGTGGAATGCACTCCCTTTTTAGGCTGGAGCTCCATCCCTGATGGCTTTTAGGGAACAACTGAAGACACATCTCTTCAGCCAGGCATTTGTTTGAATTTTTACTGATTTGTTGTTTTAATTTGAATTTTATATATGTTTGAATGTTGTTTTTAAATTTTGGGTTGTTTTGGATTTTTTGTCAACTGCCATGAGACTTCTGTTATAGGCAGTATGTAAATGTATTAAATAAATAAAATAATACTTGGCTGGTCTCTTACTTCACAGCAACTGTACCAACTTCAGACTAGTCTTGCCAAATACCTGCGCAAGCTGGTGGATGTGAAATTATCTTCACTTCACAATCAGACATGCCTGTGCTTAAAATAAATGTAGCTATTTTTGTGTAGAAGCAAAATTTAATTAATCTGCATTTTCTGGAATAGATACTAAAGTATTGATAGATATTAAGAGTATGGCAAGCAAATATTTTAATGAAAGTAAAGGGAATGGGCTGAGGGAGATTTATTAAATAAAACCTATTCCATACTTGTGCGGTGTTCTGCTTAAACCTTTTTTAAAAAAAAACTTAGGAGCATAACCAGACTCTAAAGCTTTATAGAGAAGCCAGGAATTATGTAGCAGAGAAATCACTTCGGGTGTCAGAGACATGATTTTTGCGAACACCATAGTTGGATGTGAGGAGCAACAGGATCTAAGCTCTGGTAAGCAGAAATGAATGCCGCCTTTGATTTGCTGTCAGTTTGAGAAGCAGCCATGCCCCTTTTCATAATCCTCCACCTCACATTTAGATGCCTCCTATCAGCACACACAGCAGGCAGATACCATGTGTGGCAGAAAACTTTAAAGGAAGATGAAAATGCAGTTGACACTAGACATTTCACAGAAACTGATATTCATGTTCAGGCCCACAGCTCAGCATTTGTGAAGCTTTTTATTGTTCATCTTTGGGTGGTGTGCACACCAGAGATGGGGATTTCATTGGCTACAGACATGCTTCTCAGAGATTGCAGAATGATCCACCCACGTCACTGTATGTTCAGTGAGGAGGGCATTCTGGCTGAGACTCACTCATTTCACTTTCCCTTCTCAATGATAATTTCCAGTGAGAAGGGCCAGAATAAAGACCATATGGTGTTTGGGAAAAGTTAGCATGCATTTATTTATACAGAGTAAGAACAAAATAAGTGAAATAAATAAAAGATTGACTGAAAAGGCAGCTAGGGAAGCATGCAATAAAAGCAAGGCTACTTTCTCATTCTCAATGGTAAGCTGCCTGTCCTAAGCCCAATTCACATGTTATGTTCAACATCTGTACAATCTGTGTACAGTACATGGAGGTGCAGATCTGTACACAGGTGTAGTTACTCGTGTTATACTGAACGCAGGTACAGCAGTATACTTCCTCTCTAGCCCTATTCAGATATGTTTGAAAAGATGCTCCATTCATGTGCAGCATCTAAAGTGGGGCCAGAAATCCCACCCTTGTGACTCACTCCTGGCAGGTTGCCTGCCATTCATGGTGCCACACAATCAAATAAACAAGGTCAAGGGAGCGCTCAATCCCTTAACCTTGCTTAACTAGGAGGCTACTTTGGTGGCTTCAATCCCAGTGGTTCACACAAGCATGCAGAACTGGACTGGCTCCCTTAGCCCAGATTTGCATGCTTGTGTGAATAGCCTCAATGTCTGAAGAAGGCTATAGTGGGACATGGAAGCACAAGTCATTCCACTAAAGCTATGATTCAGCTAAGTTGTGCTACAGAAAGAAGAGGCAGCTGTATCCTCCATATATTATGTGGCCCAGTCTTCTCACCCCTGTGGCCAAGCAGCAGAACGTCACCTCTGCCTAGTGCCACCAATCTGCCCATTCTTTAGAAATGGTGGTTCACATATCATGTAGGGAAATGCAGGCAGTAGAGCACCCAGCCATGCTGCTGCATGTGAGTATGACCACTATTGGGGCTGCCATGGAACAGACTTGAAGTTGCACAAATACAGGTGTGAAAAGCGAAGGCAATTATTTCCAATGGGTGCCATGGAACAGTGTTTGTGCAACTTTAACTTAGAGCAGAACTGCTCTGTTCCACACCAGCCCCAACAGTGGTTGCAGACTTACAGCAAGGTGGGCTAGTGCTCCACTGAGTGTGTTTTCTCTGCGCGGTATGTGAACTAGTGCGAGGCATACAGCTGGTACAGCAGCTAGAGAGGCTAAGAGGGCAGGAACAATGTGACTTTTCTCTCAAAATGTCATGCTCATTAGGAATATGCAAACAGGTTTGGGGGTTTGTGGTTTGCGGTTTTGGTTCAGGGGTTCGATGGTTTGGGGATCAAACCAACCCTCCTGGTCTGGTCCGGTCCTAGACCAACCCCCCCCCCGAAGTTTGGGGGGTTCACGGACCAAAAATTGTTTTTAAAAATTACCTACTACTCCCCTCAGGGGAATTCCCGGGGGCAGCGGGGGGGAGGGTTGTCCACGGAGGTTCCCCTTCCTGCCACCGGCCTTCTAAATTACCCCCGCGCCCTGTTCAGGTGCTCTTCGGCCGGTTTTAGGCCTTCACCCAGCGGCTGGTGGCCATGTTGGGGGCTGGCCACCTGCGCACATGGCTCTGAGTGGCCCGGTCACGAACCAAACCGGGCCAGCCAGTTTTGTGCACATCCCTAATGCTCATTCCCTCTCAGAAGGGAGAGGACAACTGACAGCATGAGCAGAGAAAGGATCTCTGGATAGCAGCGGCGTAGCTAGGGGAGAGGGGGTCCGTGTTCACCCCTCTCCATGGCAGCCTCTTGGAGTGAGAGAGATAATGAAGAAAATAGGGAGAGGTGGAGCTGGTAGGCCCTCAAGATCTGGGGCCCCGGGTTCTTTGAACCCATCCACTCAATTATATTTACACCCGTGCTGGATAGCCTTTCTACTGCTGACAGTCCTCAGATGACAGTTGCCTCAGAAGGAATCCAAGAAAGCCATGGAACTCTGGTCATGGATTTTCCTTGGAGCTGGTGAGCTCTCATCTTCCTATAGGAGGGAACTGTAGTGAGAGGAACTGCCTCACACTTCAATGGGATGAGGGAGGGAAGGAGAAAAGCAAATGGAGAAAACCAAAACAGCCCAGTGACAGAACCAGCTTGCTCCATGAGCCCTTTTTGGAGGGGTCACCTTTACCCCATAAAACCATCCTTCCTTGGATGTATCTCTTTCCCCAACACATTTTCCACTTATTGGAGAGCATACTCTGCCAAGGAACTCTGCCACCACTTGCATCAGATGGTACCTAACATGTGGTAGCTACAGCAATCTTTTAGCCCCACCCATCCCATTCCTCTCTGCTGTGTGGATTGAGCCTTAGAGCTCTTGACACCCACAAAAAAAGTTAAGCACGGGGCAGATGTTTGCTCTTCCGCCACACTGAACACATTGGTGGGAAGCTGTACTGACAGAGCCACTCCGTACAGATGAATTCACTGGCTATGCCTCTGGGAGCTGAAGTCTGAAAGTTCAGCATATGTGTTCAAGGGGCTTTACAGGTTTACAGCTGTACATGTGTGCAGCTGGAGGCACATAGAGCCTTTAGATGCAAACACTGAGCATGTAGATAGTTTTGGGGTGATTGACTATCAGGCATGCTCCCACTTCTCCCTATCTATCTGTCAATCAATCAAGTTCACTGACTCCTGTTGGAACTAGGAACCTGGTAGCAGCAGCTCTCAGCGACAATGAGGCTATTCACACGATGGGGCGAAATTGGGCTAGGGGAGGCTAGCCCGATTTCGCCCTATCATGTGAACCACCATGCTTGGCTGCAAGTCCGGTGGTTCCTAGGCGGGTAACCCACCTAACTACCCCTGCCCTAAAACAAGGTTTGCGGAGCGAGCACTCGGCAAACCTGGTTTTAAAGATTGTGAGTAGCCGTAGCTACTCACGAGTAGACCCCCGGAGGGGAGGCGAAAAGCCGCCTCCTGGCTCTGTGGGTCTCCCCAGTATGCCCTGAGTGCTCGTGCAGGCATACTGGAGCTTCCGGGGGCCACGTGGCTCCGGAGCTCCCCAGCCCCCTCCAGCTCTGACATGGAGCCAGCAGTCGTGTGGGTGGCCAATCTGGCTCCCTCCTTGATCGTGTGTGGGGAGAGCAGGCTAAACCCGCTCTCCCCACGCACCCGCCAAAACCGAGTCTCACTGATCGTGAGACCCGACTCAATGTCTCATAGTGTCCACTGGGGGGAAGGGTCATGGATAAAAGTTGAGGAGTCCTCCCCTCTTAGTTCTTCCAGTGTTAGTCTCCACTTTGTCTCTCCAGAGATGGCTGTTTGTTTTGGTCTCTCTCTTCAGCCATGAGCTACAGCTGAAATTAAGCTGCAGACTTTTTCACATTTGTTTGTATCATTTCCTTTAAATAAATCCTTGTAGTTCTTCAATACTCTATAATTCCCTCTAACAGGGATTCCCATATGTGGTTGACTACAATTCCCATAATCCCCAGGCAAAAGCCATTGTAGCTGGGAGGGGCAGCATCCCTTCCCTTCATTGCAAAGGGATGCTGGGAGTTGTAGTGAACAACATCTGGGAATCCCTGTTAGAGGGAACATTAGTCTCAAGACCTCTTGCTTTCCTATTTTCTCACCAAACTGGTTTTGCTTTGCTGTTTGGGGACTGAGCTGTGATTCATCCCCTACAACTACATGGAGTGGCAGAGAGTGAATAATGACAACATCAAAGCTGCTCATGTTGCTGGTGTTTTATAAGGGAAGAAATAAAGATATTGATAAACTCAGGGCTGCTACCATACTGATTTCCATGTTCAAACCAACAGCACCATCTCTAGTTTGCCCTGCCCCCCTCTGTAATTTTGAGGGCTGAATCAGATGACACATCCCCCTCCCCCCAATTTGGCCTGTCATATGGGAGGAGCTCTTCCCTGCCCACCCAGCATTCTGCCTCTATCTCCAGCCACCACCACCCCATGAACGCGTGCAGACAGAATACCCAAATTCCACCTAATGGTGTGGTTGATTTATTGAGTGGTTGAGTGGTTGATTTATAAAGTAGATTTCGATGTTTCCGCCTTTATGTGTACATACAGGAATTGCTGGAAGTGGATTTGGTAAGTGGCGAGGAGCTGTGCACTCACTCACTCCTACATGATAGGCCAAATCAAGGGAGATGTATTGTTCAGTCTGGCTCATTGTTATGGTTGATCATCATACTGTGGAGTTCCCTGATCCAGTTCCATGTTGTTTGTTGGGAATTCTCTCTGGTAAGAGATACCCTTCTATTACAGCAGAGTGCACAGAGGCAAAACACAGCAGAGTCTGCCCAGGCATGTGTGTTTGCTGAGAGCAAAAGAAACTTGGAGCCAGTTCATAGTTTCAAATCAATATGAGGAGTCCTTATTGGGGAACTCCATTCTAGATAGGACAGTGGAGAGATAAGATCTTTAATTTATCTAGCTAGCTGGATGCAGAGAGATGCTGTCTGCATCTCTGGTGCAGAGAGAGAGGCGAGCATGTGTGATAGAGGGAAGATAAAGGAAGCGAAGAAGGGAGGCAGGAAGGAAGGAAGTCCCTGTGAGTAGCAATCTACATATCAAAGGGATAGTGTCAGAGCAGTAGGGAGGAGGAATGACCAATGTCTTGACCCCTCTAGCCCTCTGACTCACTAGTCTGTCCCTCTCTCTCATTGAGGCATGAGGCAGCACAGAGTCGTTCACTTCCAACACTGTTGTCTACCACTAGTGCAGGTGAAGAAATTATAGGGTGACATGGTATCAGATTGTTTTCTACCTGATTTGTTGGGGTAGGGAGGGGCTAGGGAACAAACCCAACTGCCCTGAACCATTTTTGGAAGGGCGGTATATCAATCAATCAAACAAACAAACAAACAAACATGGGGCACCTGTTTTTACTGGAAGTCGCCTGTTTATCTCAATGTGCTGTCAACACTTGTGTCGAGCTCCCAATATGAGTATGGCATTTTTTTTAAAGGCTCTTTTTTCTTATGCTAACAAATTTCAGTTTTACTGAAATCATAAGAGACTGGCTAATGTCTGCAATAACTAAGCTACTAAATTATGCAAAACACTTAAGAGTTCGGCTTCAAAAGGTTCTGATGATTTATCCCAGATGAAATTTGAATGGAATAAATTTGTAGCGTGAAATGAGATAAGCCATCATTACAAAATGTAAACAAAACAGATCGATTTGCTCTCACTTTTGAAGCAGCATACCTGATTCAATTTATTGTGCACATCCCCTCCCCCCAGTTTTGTCTTTTAGGGAATTCACAGCTCAATCATATGCATTGTTCCTCTGAAGTAAGTCTCACTGTCTTCCGTGTGTGTGTGTGGGATTTCAGCCCAAGTTTATAATTAAATGTTCCAGGAGAATCTTGTGAAAGTTGTACTCAAAGGCCACACACCAACACAAGAGTTAAACTGAAATCAGTGGGATTAACTACACTCTATTGGTGTGTTAAAAATTATTAAAATCCAGTTATCAGCAAAGAAGGACTGACATTTCATTGCCAACTTCCACTTGTTCCAAAGTGGATAGATGCGAAAGCGGGGGGAAAGCTTTAGAAATCCAATCTTTATTCAATAAATATTAAAAAAGCAATGGTTGACATAATGCTAACAGGGCCAGAAGAAATGGTGCTGCTATCCCAGCTGGCAGCTGTGCAGGCTGCATACTGCACATTTGTGGCAAATGAGAGATACTGTCAGGATGCATCTTGTGCAGCAACCATTCAGGACAGTGCAGTATTGCTTCTGTGTACAGAGCAGTAGCAGAACAGAAGCTGGTTACAGGAGGAGAGCTGGTCTTGTGGTAGCAAGCATGACTTGTCCCCTTAGCTAAGCATGGTCCAACCTGGTTGCATATGAATGGGAGTCTAGAAGTGTGAGCACTTTAAGATATTCCCCTTAGTGGATGGAGCCGCTCTGGGAAGAGCAGAAGGTTTCAAGTTCCCTCCCTGGCATCTCCAAGATCGGGCTGAGAGAGATTCCTGCCTGCAACCTTGGAGAAACCACGGCCAGTCTGTGTAGACGATACTGAGCTAGATGGATCAGTGGTCTGATATGGCAGCTTCCTATGTACCTAAGATTTCCAGCCCTGTTAGCATTGCACAACATGTCAGCCACTGTATTTTTCATATAAAATAATAATAATAATTCTGAATATGCTCCCTGTTGAAATAGGAGCCACCCTGTCTCTGAAAACTTTTAAAAGGTTAGTCAAGACACATCTGTTCACCCAGGCTTTTAATTAAATTTACAGTTTTGATAGTTAACACTTTAAACATGTTTTAAATTTTAGATTGTTTTAATGTTTTAATTTTGTTTTAATGGTATTTTTATTGTAAACTTCCCAGAGATGTGAATTTGGGGGTGATATAGGAATTTGTTAAATCAATCAATCAGTCAATCAAATTGCTAATGAGGGTTTACTACTTTATCAAAACTTTATGGAAGGTCAGTAGTTTAATCCCTCACTCAACTGTCAATGGAAGGCTGAGATGATTGATGATGGTGGTAATGTTTGGCAAGTCCAAATGTTAAAACATTCATAGAGCACTGCTTAGGGGCATCTGTCAATTCACAAGACTATGTTCTACATGGAACTTCTATTTCCTGATTAAAATGAAGAACATGTGGTAGTATAATAAAAGAAATACATTCACACGGTGCATTCTGTCCATGGAATTGTTACATGTTCAAATTCGTATTGTTAAACAAAATGTGCTTGTTTACTTTCTTTCTTCTGAGGTCCATTGTGGTTTGGCATAAGCAAAATATGCAGATCTTCAAATTATATGGCTAGTTGTATTTAATTAAAGATAGATTTGAGTGGTGCCATGGTGGGGTGCGGGTGAGGGAAGAACAGGAATTTGAATGTCACAAACCACTTTCAGAATAAATAGAGAAACCTCCTTTCTCTTCTTACTTCAAGGAGTTTCTTTCAAACTATAACAGGTGCTGTAAATTTATAGAGGAATCACACAGCAACTTGCTTAGAATTGTTTTCAGTGTGATCCCAAACCTGTAGATAATCTTTCATGGATTTCATGCCAATTCTCTCACTTGAATGATATGTAAAGAGTTATGCAGGATGGAATAGTAGATAAAGCAGCTTTATCTAAATGTATTATATGAATTCAACAGAGTTACATACTTGGGCACGCCTAATATATCACTCATCTGGTCTTAATAAACTGCTAATGCTGAGCTTCTTTTAAATTAATATTTTAAAAGTCATAATAATTTAAAAATAAATATTTCCTTATAAACAAAAATGAATATTTACTTGGCTAAGACTAATCCAACATGCCCAGGATGCTGCAGACCATTCATTGTAACTATATCTTCCAGTCCTTTGCCTATATTTGCCCTAAGAGGGCCATTGACGGCGGGCTGAACGGGGGCCGTCTCTGGCCTCCCGACCCCACTGGGTCTGAAATAAAGGCTAGGTTTCTGTGAAAGTCCTTGGTTTGGACTTTCATTGAAAGGGTAAGGAGTACGTGTACCCTTGTAACATCATCAAGAGAAATATCCTACAGCCTTGTAGAGAGAAACAAAATCTCAGAAACATCCATTTAAAATAAAGTTTTTTTCTTTTTTCTTTGCTTTGAACCTGTGGTCTGTGTGAGTTCTGTCACTACCCTACTCATGACATGCAAAGCTTTGCTTACCTAGTTTAATTTAGTGAGAGACTGAAATGAGTGTAATGGAGGATTTACTGTATAGTTTATTTTCACTGGTGGCAGCATGTGTAAAAGCTCAATAAAGCCTAAGAAACCTCTACAAGTTCTATTATCCTCAAAATGCAGCATACTACACCACTCTAAACCCCACAAGCGGTCCCCCACTTTTCTCCCTGGTTTCTATAGTGCAGGCTTCAAAACAAGCCATTGATTAAGAGTAAGTAAAGGATAAATACTGGCGAAAGGATGCACCAAACTTCTCCAAGGAGAGAAAATTATTGAGAACTTGAAGAGCTCACTCTCCTTTGAGGTAAGGTTTTTCTAGCCCCCAGTACTCTTTTTGGAGACTGAGCTTTGACATCTCTCTCTAGAACTTTTAAAAATGGGCATGTAATTTATAGAATACCTTGGCTTCTGAGCAATCAATTAGCCTGGGAATTTCCAAGTTCACAAAAAGTCAGTTACACCCGGAGGGTATTTAGCAGCTAAAAGCGACCTTTAAAAGCAGTCCACAAGTCAAGGGGGGAAACTGTGGAAAAAATCTCCAACTTTGGTGGATCTCGGAGAGGACTGGGTGGAAACTGAAGGAGCTATACAGCAGCAACAGGCTTATTTTCTCAGGTTGTGCCTGCCACTCATCTAGCAAGCAAAACTACTGCCAATGCTGTAGCTTCTGCAGAGCAGCCTTCCCCAACCCCAAACTACAATCTTCCAGTGGCATTGTGAGAATATTTATAGGTTCCAGAAAGAAAGGGACATGCACACAAAATTAAGAGCCGCTTTACAAGTCTCAGAATGAAACACATTTTTTCCAAGCATGTTCTGATGATGCTTGTAACTGCCGACCCTATTCCAAACTGATCTGTGAGAAGAGCTTTCCCATCACTGATATTTACATCTCAAAATGAAGATCTATTAGAATGTCAAGAGTGGAAGCATCTTATTTAATAGAGTACTTTAGAAGCTTCTGAGCTTTGAAATAGTATTTTCTCTGTTTTACAATAGAGGCTTAGGGGAACAATTCACAAACCATTGATTCATTCTCGGCCTCATTGACACCTGTGGGAAAAGGCTGGAGTAAGTGGGTTGCAAATCTAAAGATTCAATCATAGAAAATTGCACACACAACTTGGCAGCATAAGTGGGTGGTACATTATCAGCAAAAAAAAAAATCATTTCGTTTTGATTACTGTAATTGAAACAATCTTTTTTTTTTTTTTTTAGATCCAGAATGATGGATCCACTTCTATTGAGAGAGTTAACTAAGCTGTTCTTGCTGTCAGTTAACTCTTTTCTGGTTAATCTTTCCCATTTGATTCTGTTACCAAAAAATTATCAGGAAGCAGGTGCATGGAACTGGATCTTCTTGAGTTATACACTTGAGATGGTAAGAAATAGAAAGATACAGCTGTTACAGTTAGGAATGTGGCTGAATTTGCCAAGTTCAGGCTTGGAGAAAGAGTTTTTAGAGCTCAGGAAAACCTGCCACCCAAAAGGAAAGGTGAACTTCCAGACTCTGTCAATCCTTCTGATCTGTAAAGTGGAGGGGCAGTGAGAGAAGCATCAGCAGCAGAACTGTTTGTGCAGTGAAGAGTGAGGCTTTCTTCCCCCACTTTTCCCCACACCACATTGCTGCAGCATGTTCCAGCAAGGCAGGAGAAGTGCGGGAGCAGTACATTTGATTGGAGTCTAACAGAGGTTCCCCCAAACCCCTGCTCCTTCTCCCTGTTGGGATTTACTGTATAGCATTGTCTCAGTTCTTGTCCTAGACATGCTTTTCTATGTGTATATATCTATGTTCAGGCTTGGGGGTGGATTCAAAGTTTCAGTTAACCCTTCTTACTTGTTGTTCAGAATTCAAACAGAGAGGTTCTCTCCCACTTGCATAAGAGACTATTATGTTTGTTAGTTCATGTTTAAGAAATAATAAATGTTCAAGCTCTTGTTTCCTGCAACTAAAACTAAGCTTCCTGTGCAATTACTTATAGAAAATAAGTAATCACTCTGCAACACCCCATCCCTCTTCTGTGTCACTCTGATGAGCAACAAGAGTAAAGATGTGGTGGCCCTTGGGATTTGGAGTCTTCCCAACATTATTGCATTTGCATTGCAATAACCCTTGGAAAGACTCCAAATCCCAGGAGGCAACACATCTATATTCTGATGAACGGACAACAGAGGGAGGAAGGGAGGAAGAAGGCAGGCTGGCCTTTTAAATCCCACTCAGTAACACTACTGCCACTCTTATCGTGGTGTGCTGAAGAAAGCCACAGCAACAGGAAGATAAAGAGAATGTCTCCTCCACTGCTGTTGTTTCCCCCACTGCCCTATCCTGCTTGGTACCCTCTTACCAAGGCAAGTAAGGAGAGATTGGAGGGCTGGCAGGGATTGGATAGAGAATGAGGCTTTTCACACGTGCATGCAAAACTGGGCTAAGGGAGCCCAACCTGGTTTTGCACGCATGTGTGAACTGTCAGGATCGGGGTGATCCTGGTGGCAACATGGCGGCAAACCCACCTAAGCAGCCTCCCTGTAAAACAGGCAGTCCCTTAACCCCATTTTTTTTAATCGTCTGGAAGCCACGACTGCTTGCAGTCACAGCTGTCACACTGCAGGGAGCCCCATAATGCACCGCACACTTGTGTGGTGCATCATGGCATTTCTGGGGGCCAGGATGACACATCCTGGCTTCCAACCCTCTCCACTGCTTGGGTGCACCGGGAATTATCTAGGCGCACGGGGAGTGCATCCAGCAATGGTGGAGCAATTGTCTGTGAGGAAGGTAAGTCTAACCCACCTTCCCTGCAGCCCACTCTGGAGCCCTTCTCACCAGTTGTGAGAAGAGGCTCAATGTCTCTGAGATGCCTCAGATTGATTCAGTAGCCCAGTTCAGACACTATGCAGTACAAGTGTATAGATGTCTGTACACCCGTACATGTGTATGTGTTTGTGTGAATGATTGTACCTGTGTTCATTTTATAAGTGAACCTGGATACAGGCCCTTCAAATGCATCATACAGATAGGTAGTGTACTACTGTACCTGCATTTGCCACAATATATGACTGCACCTGTGTACAGATCTGTACCTGTGTACATTGTACACTTGATTTGCAAGTGTTGAACAGAATATGTGAATGGTCCTACTGAGTACCCAGGTTGGTTTTTTTAGAAGCATTAGAAAAGATTCCGATCTAATTCAAGCTGACCTCTCAACAGTTTGCCTGCCTTTAGCTGCAGCCTGTGCTTTTAGATCAGCTTTGCTGTAAAATGCATAGGTGTTTTCATGGTAGCTAAAGCCGGATCTGAACCTTTTAGGTAGGGCCCTGCTGATTGGCTCTGTCCTACTTACTGGGAAACCCCCACTCACCACTGTTCTTTCAAGGTTCTAGTGAAGTGTTGTGCCATCAGCTAAGAGAGGCTCCTATTATTGCAAATGGGGTCTGAAGGGTACCATTCAAGGCAAATGAGGTGTTAACATGCTTCACATGTATGCAGACTATATTAAAATTGTTTTTACTATAATAACTAACATAGTAGCACCCTTGAAAAAGTATTTTGGTCAATTTGCTGTGATAATTTTTAGAAGATGGGATTGAGAACAGATATTAATGGGTTGTATAATGCTCAGAGTTAGGCTGAGGATCTCAGATGGGGGGTGGGGACAACACAGCACAGGTGAGTAGCAGGGACTTCTCCAAAAACCTGAAACCTAGTCCTAACCTCGGCATATAGTTCAAGTGGTTCTGACAATACAAGTGGTCCTCATACTTAGGACACTATTGGTTCCTGAGAACTAAAGTCGAAACATCTTCGTTTGAAACCAATTTCTCCAAAGGAAACAATGAGGCTATTCCCACAATCAACAGAAAGCGGGCTAAGCTCCCTTAGCCTGCTTTCCGTTAATCATGGGAACCACCCAAGGTGGCTAGCCCACCAAAACACCCTCCCCTTAAATGAGGTTAACAGAGCATGCGCTCTGTTAACCTCATTTTGTTGCTTGTGTGTTGCCGCGGTGCGTGGTGACACACGAGTAGACCGCAGGCCAGGAGGCTGCAAGAAACCTCCCGGGCCTCTCCAGGATGCCCTGCACACTTTTAGGGGGCATCCTGGGACCTCTGGGGGCTGTGTGGCCCTCAATTCCCGCAGCCCCTGCCAGCTCCGTGACAGAGCCAGCAGATGTGTGGGTGGCCAATCTGGTCACCCAAGGCTATGAGTTCGATCGTCCACAGACCCGACAGAAGCAATTCTCATGGATTGTGAAAAGAGCTTCAGTGTTTTACATAGGAGCTTGGTTCCTGAACCAAGGCAAGATATCCCATTTTTACCAAAATAACTCAGGGGGGCCATTCACACAATTAGCAAAAATCGGGCTAGGAGAGCCTAGCCCGATTTTTGCTATACATGAGAACCACTGGGCTCGGCTACGAGCCCAGTGGTTCCAGAGCGGGTAACCCGCTTGGGAACCCCTGGTAAAAAATGAGCGAGCACTCCGTAAATGTGGTTTTTAGAATTGTGAGTAGCCGTGGTGTGGCTTTGTGCCACGCCGCCTCACAAGTAGAGCCCCCGGCCGGGAGGCTTAAAAGCAGCCGGCAATCATGTGGGTGGACGATCCAGCCGCCCAGGGCTCCCTCCCTGCTCACCCTGCAGAACCGGGTCTCACGGATTGTGAGACCTGGCTCAGGGTGTTGTACTAAATCATTGATAGGAAGCTCACTGCTCAGCCTTCTGCTGCAGTCAGAGCTGGTGGTCAGTCACAGATGTGCAGACATGCAGCAGAGAAGTTGATGCTGGAAAATCAGAAGTTGCTCACCCAGTCCCTTCCCAGTCTCTTCCCCTACCCCAAATTCTTTCCCTTTTGGCAGTGAGATGCTGCATGCATCTGGATGGCAATTGGGGATGCTGCCCATCACCCTTCCTGTTTAACTCTGCTTAAGTCTGATGGGGAGAAACAGAGCAGGGCGTCCTGGAGAGACCCCGAGCCTGGGAGGCTGCTTTCAGCCTCCTGGGAGGGAGTCTACTTGTGTGTTGCCGCATGCTGCGGTGAAACACGAGCAAAGAAATGAGGTTAACGGAGCGCTTGCTGCATTAACCTCATTTAAGGGGAGGGTGTTTTAGGTGGGCTAACTGCCTTGGGAGCACTGGGCGAGCCTGAGAGTTCCCATGCTCCACAGAAAGCGGGCTAAGCTCCCTTAGCCCGCTTTCCGTTGATTGTGGGAATAGCCTCATCATTGAGCTACCTGTTGCCTCCCTCTCTTTCCTTGAAAAGTGAGGTACAGCCAATAAGGGAGGCAACTGGTAGCTCAACTCCATCTCCTACTCCTCCTGGGTGAAAGTTATCAGTTGGCATTCTGATCATGAGGAACATAGGAACATAGGAAGCTGCCAGATACTGAGTCAGACCATAGGTCCACCTAGCTCAGTATCGTCTACAGATTGGCAGTGGCTTCTCCAAGGTTGCAGGCAGGAATCTCTCTCAGCCCTATATTGGAGATGCCAGGGAGGGAACTTGAAACCTTCTGCTCTTCCCAGAGTGGCTCCATCCCCTAAGGGGAATATCTTACAGTGCTCACACATCAGGTCTCCCTTTCATATGCAACCACGGTGGTCCCTGCTTAGCTAATGGGACAAGTTATGCTTGCTAACACAAGACCAGCTCTCCATAATGGATAATGTGTCCATAATGGATAATGTGTCCATGAGTGCAGCATTTACCACTGCAACTGCATGTTGGAACCATGGGCAGCAGGGATGGAATTCTGAGCATATCAGCATGGGGCAGACTTTCAGAATGTGCTCTTGGGGATACTGTATGTGAGTTCAGTACAGCATTCCTGCTTTTTATAACAAGTGATCAGGGTTTCCATTTGAGAAGGAACCTCCAAATTCAGCTTGAATTTTGCTTCAGGCAAAATAAGATGCTCCCACTAACACCTGTCCATCTTCATAACTGTGATTTGGGCAGACTGTGAATCTCCAGAGAAGATGATTTCTACACCTTCCCTAGGCAATCTTCCTCTTGTTCTTACAACATCTTGGATGCTTTTCTTAACACTCAATGTTAAGTTATTGCAATTTGTGAAAAAAAGCAAATGCCTGCAGGCTTTCTCTGAAATGTATTCCACATTGTTTTATGACACATGTGAAAGAAGAACCACAGCACTGTTGGAAGTAGCTGTGGCAAGGATTCAAAATTTCAAAATATTTATTTGCAGTCTTGTTACTTCCCTGGCTCACCAAAGGACCTCTTTAGAGAAAGGTAAAGTTTGGTTCAAAGTCTTCTTCCCTTTTGGAAAGCATAAATGTTGCTAAATTTAAATACTGTTTCTAGAAGCTCTCCCCCCAACACTGTATATCTACTCCTAAGATTTCAAATAGCAAACTAATCACCTTTCAGTATCATGTGGCTTAAGTGTCATTTAGTACCCTCTTGCAAAATGCACACATTTTGATGTCTTTTGAAATCACAGATAAAACAAGCAGGCATGTTTTATTTTAATAGTCGGTTTACTATCAGGTGTCTTCTGCTGGAAGCTCTCTGCTTTCATTTCCTGTGTTTTAGTAGGCACTTCTGTTTTATCATTTTTCAAGGAAGGGGGGGGAGAACCTATTTTAGATGAACTACAGCTTCTCTGAAGGTTGCACAGGGTTATCCTGACTACTGAGGAAAGCTTTTTTGTTAAGAATGGGAATTAGTTCAACTCGGCAATTGGAAGAGAAGGTGTAGTCTCAATAAGTCAATAATTCAGTTTCAACAGCATTTGAAATTTCAAAAATACTTGTCTTTTATTTTCTTTTTCTTTAAATGAACCCTTGCCACAACAAAGAATTTTCTTTTGTCTCCACACCCCAGTCCCAAGAAAGACACATACAACATAATGATGGGTGTGAGGGCCACAATTTGAGTAATCAAATAAACTCCAATTAATGGACTGTAGGAGGGTCATCACTCCACCTCCGACAGTGCGGGCCTACCAAAGGCCAGGTTCGGACTTCTCAGTCCTTCTCCATGCCTTGCGTGGGTGACACACCCTGACTCAGAAAAGAAGCCGGTGAAACCTGCTTCATTCCCTTCATAGTCACCCCCAAAGTGGCCTGGACAACTTCTAGGTCTTCACACACCCCGTGCCACACAGTCCTGAGGTTTGTGAAGCCCTGAAGCAGGTTTCATGGTGAATCAGCATCCCTGGGCTGCCAAAACCACAAGGGACCAATTGACCAATCTACCCTTTTAACTGCCCAAGAGTGCTCACCAATGTTAACTCCCACTAACTTTCCACCCAGCCCACAGTGTCCCTGTCACACAGGAAGGTTAAACTAGCTTGGCCTACCTACCCCCACAACCCTCCAAAACCATTGCAAGCCCCTTCTGAATGTTTGCCAGATACAGATCACATCCTTCAACCGATAAATGAGCCCCATAGGGCCGAAATAAGAGAGGCTGGGCATGTGTCAAGCCTGGCTGCAAAATCACAGCACCCTCCGAAGCAACAGCGATCATACCAATAGCAGCTGAAGCCTTCATCCTTGCCCGCTCTACTCCCCTCAGGCTCTGAACCTCCCACCAGACCCGGCACTGAAGCCATTCAGCCCAGACTATGTGAACACCCGGCTCCCAACACTGCAGAGTGGCAAAGTTGGAGGAAGCCTGCTGGATAATGGAAAGCCCAGTCCTTTTACCCAAGTCATTTCCCCCAAAATGAATAACCAAAATTTGGGCAGGGGGTTTGCTAGCTAAATAATCCCATAAGGCTGGGAGCAACTGACTCCACAGCATACCATGCATCCCCAGCCAGTACACCTTGGCTCGCTTCCCCAATCCAAGTTGGGTACCAGACTGAAGTGCTGGCACACTTGAAAGCCCAGAAGACCAGGGAGTGGCCGCAGATAAGAACTTGCACAGGAGTCGCTGCTCTGCCAGCACCTGTCAAGAAAACAACAGAGATAATGAAATGCCCAGCAACTGGCTGGAAAGAACATAATAACTCGGCACACGTAGTGCAAGAACACTTTGGACTTCCATCGTCAAATCTTCTTGATCTTATCATCCTGAAAACCCAGGAGACAGGCAGATGTAGCAGCACCTATGCGAAAGGAATGCAGACTAAACAGCAGTGCAGGTTCCCCCATTAAAGTAAGCATCCTCTTCAAAACTGACCAAAGCTGGTAGTGGGTCAAGGGTTTCCCATCTGCATGTGCAAACAGGCATCCCCTGTCACTAGGCTGTAGTGCCACATATTGCCGCAGTGCACTAACAGGACATACCAAGGAATCCCGGGCAGAGGCGAAGCAAATGGTGTGCCTTCTGCCTTTTTGGTCCATCTTAGAGGAACATAACAGCAACTGTGCCCCCCCATCAGTCAAAGAAAGATTGGCAAACTGCAAGCACCGGTCCCTTGGTGCTTGGCCACTGTGGGGAAGCACCTCATTGAGCTGGAAAGCCACCAAAAAGAAAACTAATGATGCCACTTGAAACAGAACCACTTCCCACTGGGAATTGCACTATGATTGAAAATAGTCCCCCTAAGGCAGCAACTAGTTCTAAGGTCATTTGCCGCCTCTGATCTTGTCTCCTAGGCACACTTCTAGACCAGCCTTCCAGTATCTGTCGTACCCTACAATCTCCCATGGTATCTATAACTCCTCTCACCTGTGCATCAAGGGACAGCACTGCCATATATCTGCTCAAAGTAGACACCACCCTACCAGACGTGCGCAGAGACACCAAAAACTGTATCAGATGTTCTGCCAGGACCAGCCAGTCATCAGGTAGGCCCTCACCCTGTCTAAAGGCTGCAAAAGAGGCTACATTTGCAAAATAGCTAGCCACCACAGGGCTTCCGGCATGGGCTCTGGATCCAAACTGGTTTTGGGTGCTTACTGTCTGAACCTGGCCACCTCAAAATGAGATAGGGCATCAGCAATGTTGTTTTGCTGCCCTGGGACATGCTGCGCTATGGAGAGGATGTTAAAATGGAGGCATTGGAGAACAAAGAATCGGAGCAAGCCCATGACCCGAGGGGAGCGAGACGTCTTGGAGTTAACCACCTGGACCACCACCTGGATGTCACACCAAAAATAGACAGTAGAGTCCTGAAACTCCCAGGCCCAGAGATGCACAGACACCACAATGGAAAAAAAATTCCAGGAAGGTAAGATCCCGGGTGACCCCCCTTCTCAATCCAGCTCACCGGCCATCGGGCGGAGCACCACCTGCCCCTAAAATAGACTCCAAAGCCAATACCCCCAGTGGCATCTGAGTGCACCTGTAACTCTGCTGCTACTAGCTGCTCTGCCCTCCAAAAGGACACCCCATTGAACTCCCTAAGAAACATCTCTCAGATGGCCAGGTCAGCCCTAATGTCTTCGGTGACCCGCACCCTATGGTATGGCAACTGCAGCCCGGCCATTATCTCACAGAGGTGCCTCAGAAAGGCTCTGCTGTTGGCCACCACCCTGCAAGCAAAGTTAAGATGGCCAACCATTACTTGAAATTCCTGAAAGGTAACCTTACGTGCCTGCCCCATTGTCCGAATACACCCCCTCAACACCTCCAATTTTTCCTGAGGAAGATGAGAACAACCCACTACTTTGTCCAATCCCTAAAAATGAGAGCTTCATGGTAAGACCCTCTGTCTTATCCTTCACAAGCGGCACACCCAACTGCCCAGTCAACTGAATGAAACAACGCAACAAATTGTGGCAGTCAGGAGAATTCCTCAATCCCGCGAAAAGGAAGTCATCTAGAAATTGCACAGTGGACATTTGACCTGCCTACCTTTTCAAAGCCCATTTCAAAAAAGTGCTAAAGGCCTCAAAAGCTGCATAAGAGACAGAACAGCCCATAGGGAGTGCTCTGTCAAAGTAAAATTTGCCATCAAAGGCAAAACCTAAAAGGTAAAAATCAACAGGGTGCATGGGCAAAAGTTGGAAGGCAGATTCAATGTCACACTTAGCAAGAAGAGCACCAATCCCGCACCCCCGCACCATCCTAACCGCTTCATCAAATGATGTATATTGCACTGAACACAAGTGATCAGGGATCCCATAATTCACGGAGGACCCTCTGGAGTAGGATAGGTGAAGTGGTATTCACCTGGGGTCTTCTTAGGGACCACCCCCAGAGGTGACACCCTCAAGTTAGGAAAGGGAGGATGATCAAAAGGGCCTAACATCCTTCCTGCTGCCACTTCCTTGCTAATCTTTTTGACCACCATGGCCTCATTGCCTACCATGGAGTTGAGATTATGCACCCAGAAAGGCTCCTGCCAGGAGGAAGAAGGTATCCTAAAACCCTCCCTAAAACTGTCACTTAAAAATATAGCTGCCTTCCGGTCTGGATAGGCATCCAAAAGCTGCTCCAACACCAACTACATAATTGGGCTGGGACCCTTTCCCCACAGGTAGGGTGGGGGGTAGCCCTTCCCGTTGTTGGGAGATCAGTTCCTAAAGCCAGACCCTCACCTCTTAGCTTGTGGGCATGCGGAGCTTGGATGTTTGGCCCTACAAAACCCACAAGCATGTCAGAACCTACAAGGTGACCTGCTGCAGTACCCCCCGCTGTTAAATTCCCAGCATACCAAGTGGGGTTGAACCCACTGCTAGTTTGTACTAGAGGAAGGTTGAAACCGAAGGTTTTGAAAGTAAATGGCCACTGTCAGACTGATCACCCTCCACCAGGCGGGAAGGAGACATAATGACTAGCCATAATTCCTGAATGGGGGCATCTCAAGGGAGCACAGAATCTAATGCCGCCCTCATGCAAAAGCTTTCGTCATAGTGAACCCAGGGAGTACCCGCAAAATCAGAGACCACCCGTGTGATATCTAGATACTTCACTAACGCCATCCCTCTAGCTGGCTGCACTCTAAGAATGACCCCCATGTAAATCGTGAATCTGGAAAGCCAGTTGTTCCAGGTCCTCTCAACTGGCTTCCTCTTAGTGGCCTCATGGTCTTTACAGGATTCACCATCCTTGTACTTCACCTCTGGCTCCCTGAACAGAAGACCAAAAATGTCTATGTACTCTCCCTTCAGTATCTTGTCTTTGGTTGCTGGCAACAAATGATCTCCTAAGAGTAACCCCACAGACCCATAGGGAGCATGCTGGGGAGACAATACCACCCCAATTGGGTAAAAATCCTCAGTCCCACCCATGCCTGAAGCTGGCAAAACTGGTTGCAAAGCAGTTGCCCCTTCCATACCTGCTCAGTCCCCTGTGGCATGTCCAGTGTACCCGGAAAGCTAGGCCTAGCCCCTGCCACCCAAGGTTGTAATGTAGTGGCCCAGAAAAAGTTGATGCCCCATGTAAGGAGGTTTCGGCCAGGGATACATGGGCCACTGGCTGGTACCTTCCTGTGGTGGTTGCATGTCAGTTTCACATGAGGGAGAAGGCTCTGGTTGCTCCACAGGAACTGGATCCACAGGCACTGGAACTTCAGGAGCTGCTGCCAATGGAATGGCTGGCATCGCTGGCAAAGGCTCTAAAGGACCGCTCAGCGCTGGCAGTACTGGAGGTTGATCCACGGGGACACTGGGCTCTGACAGGACAGGCATAGATGGGATGTTCCGCCCTTCCAGAGATGCCAGCCTGTCGGACAATGATTTTAGTAATTCACACTTTCAGAGCAGTGTGCTTCTTTGGCATGGGAAGAACCCCGGATGGACCAGCACCCTGGCTGAAGGAACTTTTGGGGCACGCTCAAGTGCCTCCATGCGCTGGATAAGAAACCTAATTTGCCCCCGAGGAAGAAGAATCTGGTGCAGGGTGTCTATGAGGCCTAACAGGGCAACCCCCAGTCTTCCCTTTGGCTTTTTGGGGAGCCATTACAATGGGCAAGACCCACACCCTAAAGGGGGGGCACTAGTCAAGTATGCAAAATTGAAAATTCAAATAGCTCAGAGATCACCAATTACTCTTTTAATAAAGTCACCCCAGAGAGCCACTAACCCTTCCTCCAACCAAAACAACTGCTTATAAAAGTAGGCAGGACTTGAGAAAGCCACTGAACTAATCCCACAATGAAGACCAAACTAATCCCACAATGAAGATCAACAGGCAACATCCTCCTTGCTTGAGGGGCCCAAGCCACCAGACTGACCCTGTACTCCCCGTCCAGCCCCCATCGGGAGAGCCCCCAAAGGATCACTGCCGCCCCTACCCTTCCCAGGGGAAAACCAAGCCACCTCCCAAGCTCAGGCTGCAGTCCTCAAACCATGCTGCTGTGCCACCACATCGCCCTCCCAATTGGCAGGCCGACAGGGATCCCTCTGAACTCCTTGCTGCTGCAGCAGCTCCATCATGCCACCGAACTCCTGCTCCCGGGACTGTTCCACACCAAATGGGCCACTCTCAAAGCAGGCCACGGAGGAGGCCCAAAAGCAAGCTCCTTGAACAAACTCCAAAAATGCCCAACTGAACTTCGGGGGCAGGCAGCTGCCTGAACGGCCGTCCAAACCCTGCCCCCAATTAGCTGACAGCCAATCCCCTCTGCACTTTGGACTGGCTGATGAGGGGGGTGGAACAAATCACACTCTCATTGGCATTAGGCCTCAGGGGGAGCATTCTCTGGAAACATTCTCTGTGGATTAATTTAGTTAAATGCTAAAGGACAAGATATTCCCTGCTTCCGCTTTGGACATGCTTGGGTGCCTCATCCAACTACCTGTCTTCAGTTCCAAGGGATTTCGTATTAGGAGTCTAGCTCAAGCTAAATGTTTATGATCAAGACCCTTTCAGTTGATATGAGGTTCAACGTCACTTTGATAGACATTTCTTCTAAAGGGATATAAGTGCTCAGGGGAAGAGGAGGTTTGATTTCCAAACATCTTTAGTTCACATTCCATATCAATAACATGTGTTTGCTCAGTCATTATTTAGATTAAAGCACAGCTTCTGTGTAATGCCATTTTCCTTGGTTAGTAAGCCAGTGGTCAGGTTATCTACAAGAGAGGCAAAGCAAAGATCTGTGGCTCAGCACAGTATTGCTTTTAAATCTCTTTATTGAATTTTCCAGTGAATCACTCCAACACTTAGTGTTTGTGCCACATTCCTAATAAGTTGTCTTGCAATCCTTACATACCTGAAAGGTATGTTACTATTATTATTATCATCCCCATATTGCAGCTGGGAAGCTGAGGCTAAGAGATTTGCCTAAGTTTTGCCTGTCAGAGGCAAGATTAAAACCAGAGAAGCCTTCATTCAAAGCTCATTACTCTATACCAGCTCTCTGTGATGCGACAGTAAGATATGGGCAATTAAAATAAGCAGTAATGACCCCAAAGGCAGCTGCCTATGTTTCTTCTGCAAATGGAAGGAATTCAGTTTGCACAAGGGGGGTGGAGAGAGATTTTTGCCAATCCCCTGCTCCCTCTGCTGCCCCTTTAACTCTCCAATCTGCTCCTAAGGATGTTACATGTTGTGTACATATTTGGGGGGCAGGCACAGAGGACTAAAGAGGGAAGAAAGGAAACAGTTAAAATTGCCCCTCTCCCATTGCACAAGCAGAACTTCTTCTGTTCTTGGAAGTACTAATCTGGATGCTACCCAATGAATGGAACTTGAGAAGGGCCCTAAGATTGTAATTTGGTAAGCTCCATTAATCAATGGAGCTTATGCAGATGATAAATTTAAGGCCTAAAGTCCCAAGTTCTCACATGAGCAAGCGATTCCTGATTTCACTTTTCTGTGTATTCATCCAGACTACACAGTGCTGTTGCCAATACTGAAATAAAAAGAAAACCTTCCTGTCCATGGGAATATGGAGCCCCACAGAGTCTGTACTGATGGTGCTTGGCTACAATCCTTTGCAATAAATCTGCTTAGCTACATTCATGTCCAACCCATCCATCAGCTGAACATTTATAAGCTTAGATATGCAGGAGCACAAACTTAAAATTTAAAAACTTGTTTTCGGATTGTAAAACTTAATAAAAATTTCACGTGCAGTGGTGAGTAGGGGAGAAAGAGTGGGAGAGAGGCTGTGTTTTGACAGTATTAAGCTCCTATAAAGAGAGCAGCAAAAGTATTTTTGGAAAGATGTCTTGGCATATAATGTGTGTGTTCATAATTCAGGGCAAATAAAATATGTTTCAGAAGCTGAAGTAATTATGGTTCTAGTTTGTGGAGCATTCTCAGGATAATGTCAGAGAAATCTGTTGGATCACAACAATTATGAAACAGTATTGTTGTCCCTAAACACCATTATTATTATTATTATTATTATTATTATTAATAATAATAATAATAATTCGATTTCTATACTGCCCTTCCAAAAATGGCTCAGGGAGGTTTACACAGAGATATAATAAATAGATAAGATGGATCCCTGTCCCCAAAGGGCTCACAATCTAAAAAGAAACATAAGATAGACACCAGCAACAGTCACTGGAGGTACTGTGCTGGAGGTGGATAGGGCCAGTAATCACCACATTAAAAGGTGCCTCTTTGCCAAGTTAGCAGGAGTTAGCAATAAGAGACAGGATGCACATGATGGGTTGAACTTGGGCCACACTTCATTAATTATCATTATTAAGAGTTCTTAATAAATTAATAACTACATTAATAGCATTTAAATAATAACTATTTGTTAATACAGATAGATAGTACAATCAAAAGAAACTCAATTAACTTAAGTACAGGTAACTCCACCCACCATGTGTGACAGCTTCTATAAGAGAACTGCCTGTTTCATTGCTGGGCTTGGAGACTGCCAGCAGTCAGCCAACAACCATGGAGTCCTCCTTGCCTTAATTTTCTGTGTCAAGGGAGGATTGCCCAAGCCACCACCCCTAAGCATCAAAGCTTTGAGTGGGTAAGCTGAACAGCTTCCCAAAGGGGTTCCATTCCCAGATACCCTGAGCCATGAAAGCCAGATGGGGTGTTCCATAGAAATCCCCTCTCACCCTAACAGCGCCTCTGGGTGGACACCACTATTGTAAATCACATGCCCCAAGCCCACACTCACCTGCCAGTTCAACCAGGCTACATTTTTTAACAGTCCCCACTCCGACTTAGAAAAAAGTCTCAATGAGAACAGGGGCATAGCTAGGGGAGTGGGGGCCCATTTTTACTTCTCTCTCTGGCGACCCCTTGGAGTGAGGGAGATAATGAAGAAAAGAGAAAGAGGAGCTGGGGGACCCTCAGGAACTGGGGAGCGTGGGTTCTTTGAACCCATCTGCTCAATTATAGCCAGACTCCTGACTGAGAAGAAGGGTAATAAATTTCCACCCAAAGCCAATCAAGTGGAAATTAAACAAACCAACCAACCACTACCTGGCCCTGAAAGGCAATGGCCTATTTCCCCACTGAGACATGGGTGGGCGGGTGGAACATAATGACATAGGAAACTGCCTTCTACTGAGTCAGACCATTGATCCATTTAGCTCAGGTTTCAGGCAGGAGTCACTCTCAGTCCTATCTTGGAGATGCCAGGGAGGGAACTTGGAACCTTCTGCATGCAAGCATGCAGGTGTTCTTCCACTGAGCTATGGGCCCATCCCCTGAGGGGAATATCTATTTGTTTGTTTGTTTAGTACATGTATATACTGCCCCATACAAAAATGTCCATGGGCATTTCACAGTATAAAACAATTAAACCATTAACATAATTAAAACAATTTAAAATAGAATATCTAAAACCAAAGCTTTAAAACTGTAAGCTCACAGTGCTCACGTATCTTGCAGTGCCCACATGTAGTCTCCCATCCAAATGCAAACCAGAACAGATCCCACTTAGCAAAAGGGACAATTCATGTTTGCTCCCACAAGACTAGTTCACCTCCCAGATCAGGATGGATGCTGATCTCCTTGTGGAATGCTGAGGCTGTAGGCAGAGCCAGCCAATAAGGGAGCTGACCAGCCTGCAACCAATTTGGCACATATGTTCACATGCCCAGCAAATGGCTACCAATGTGTCCAGTCCTGCATGTTCAGCCCTGGGCGCAACTCCCATACTGGGTGCTGGGTAGGAGTCGCTTTGCATAAAGCTACTCTCCCACAGCAAACCTTCCATTGCAGATTGGTAGAAATAGAGAAGACGAGTGAAAGCAGTTATCAAAATTTTAGCTCCATTACTTCACTGCTCAGAATACTTGGCACGAGATAATCATCTATTAATTTTAATATTAACTCTAGCCTAGTATGCCACATATCTCTAGGCAGCTGGGAGGGATCCAAAACTTTAGTTTTATCCCTGATCTTAGTCCTAAATCACTATCTTGGATGCATACTCTGTTGGAGTCAGTGGGACTTATTTCCACATAATGCATTCAGGATTAAGGAGTTTGTTGAATTTCCGAAGCCTTTTAAAAACACACACCATAGAAAGTAGGATTAGGAGACCATATCTAATTAGGTTGGAAAAGGGGTGATATGTATTTCTGGAAGACAATCTTTCATGTTTGCAATATAAGCCAGCAGGATATACTTATACAAGTGATTGATGGGCAAGGAAAGGATAGAATATTGCATTTGAGACGGCTTGCGTGCATACAATTAAAATTCCTGAAGAGAAGCAAAATCATATTTTTAAACAACAATACTTTCAGTACCTCTTCCATATGCTCTTTTTACCGTTAAACATTGCATGAAGCAGTCTGCTCTGAAAGAGCATAAAACAAAATGTAAATATAGGATGGGGAACAAATATTTAAATTGAGGCTTCATTTTTGTTTTTGTTTTCAATTAATGTGCATACTGCTATCAGTATACAGAGTAACATAAACAAAAAACAACACATGCCTCATAGGTACTACTAAATCAGAGATCTTCTTCACTATTTTTTCAAGCTGGGTCCAATTTGGCAAAATATCTTCCATAAGGGAGCCATTTCACACTGTTCTGACCTCCACATAGTACACTACAGTATTTTTCTCAGTTCTGGGAAGACACTAAAAGAAACTGAGCCTTCTTTCAAGAGCTGTTTGAGGGAAAGTGCTGGGAAGGGCTGCCACACTTCTCAGCACTCCTTCCACACCTTCCAAGATTGTGCAGGGGCTCAAAAGCAGGGGTGGGTTAACCCTTCTGCCGCCCATAGGCAGAAGGAATGTGCCGCCCCCAAGTCCCCCCCATCCCCAAAGCCAATCCTGGCCCCAACTCTCTGCAAGCAAAGGCAAACAACAACAACTCACAGTCAGTCAGTTTAGAAACATGCCAGGGGAAGTGGCCCCGCCCCCTCCTCAGCCTCAGCTCCTTTTCCCTTCCCGCGCCTGCCATCGGCAGCAGCCACTAGGAATGTGCAAACTGGCTCGACATCGAACCAGTTTGACATCGAACCAGTTCGGTTCGATAATTTGGGGTCAAACCGAACCACCTCTTGTTTCGTCCGACCCAGCACCAAACACTCCCCGAATGTTTGGGGGGTTTGCAAACGTTTTCCTGTGTGTGTGTGTGTGTACACACACACACACTTTTAACCTTACTCCCTCCTGGGGAGTTTCTGGAGGCAGCAGGGGTCCACGGAGGTTCCCCCTCCCCACACCGGCTGTCTATATGCCCCCCCTCCAGCCAGTTTGGCTGGCTCTTCGGCCAGTTTTGGGCCTTCTCTCTTCAGTGCGGTGGCCATTTTGGAGGCCACGCGCCTGTGTGATTGGCCTCTGCGTGGCCTGGGCCACGCAGAGGCCAATTGCTCAGGCGTGCGGCCTCCAAAATGGCTACGCACCGAGCAGGGAAGGCTGAAAACTGGCTTAACCGGCCAGAGGGGGGCATATAGAAAGCCAGTGGGGGGAGGGGGAACCTCCACAGACCACCCTCCACCAGGTGCCACCTCGAGCAACTCCCCGGAAGGGAGTAAGGTTTTAAAAAATGATTTTTATTTTTTACAGAAAAACATTTGCGAACCCCTCCCCGCCTTGACCGAACCAAAATGGTGAGGGTGTGCTGGACCGAAATGCCTTGGTTGCGTTTGAGTCCGGTACGGACTTGAACCAAATCAGGCCAGCCAAGTTCCATGCACACCTCTAGCAGCCACCAAAACAAGTACACACACATTCCCTTTCATGTGTGTGTGTGTAGGAAGAGCCCTCCTTCCATCAGAGAGCCAGCTCATGAAGGGAGCGAGGCTTTACCTTAACTTGAGCCAATGAAGTTAATCCTAGGTGCAATTATTTCTAATTTAAAACTTTCCCGTTCCTGCTTTGAGGGAGACTCTGTGCTTTTAAGGGCTACGTGGCAGGCTGGAATTCAACAGCTACTTTGCTTCCCTATCACCTTAGTTCAAGGCGGAGGAGACACAGGCCCGGGTGCAGTGCATGGAGCCATCTGGCTGTAGTACGGCGGCTCTCGCTGCAAGCGCTTCCTACGAGTACGACTGTAAGTGCGCGCGCACACACACACAACCTTGTTGTCATGTGACATGGTGGGTCCTCTGGCAGGCTGATGAGGAGGAGAACTGGAGGAGTGGAGGGCCGGAATCAAGGAGAGTGATGAGTAACTTGAAGAAATGTCCCCCCCCCCTTTCAGCTACGCAGCTGATGAAAATAGGATGGAATGGATAGGAAGAAGGAGGGATCGATCAATTTTTGGTTCCAATCCTTCCGTCCTTCCCTGGGCCCCTGGCAACAGCAGCCAGCCAGCCAGACTCAGACAGTCTGCAGAAGACGCCTCCTGCAGACTGGCGGCTAGCAACAACAGCATTGCAGCCTGTGGCTTCCGCTGCTGCTGACACCGTCCCTCCCTGTCCCTGACCGCCATCTCTGAGTCATTTTAAATCAAGTCACACACACAATGTAAATTATTTATTTATTGCAAAAAAAAGTCTCGGGGGGGGGGATATTTGCCACTGTAGGCACTCTCCTCAACTGCCTCTCCCACAATCCGCCTATGCTCAAGAGGACTCTGTCCCTTAAAGGGGCATGACACAGCACTGCACAGTGAAATGGTTGTCTCCACATGGTGCCAGGGGGACTGTGCAGAGTATTTAGCTTCAGCTATATACTAGGGATGTCCTTGAAGCTTTTTGGCAACTCTATTTCGAGGCACCAAAACACTTCTAGCTGCCCCAGCCAAATCGTTTTGGCGGGGGCGGGTGGTCACTTTAACTGGAGGAAGGCATGGTGTTCCAGAACATGCAAGATGGCATCTGCAACCATCAAGGAGACTGAGGAGCAGATTCCAGCTGGGAGACTATTCCAAAACCTGGGGGCAATGACTGAGAAGGTCCTGTCCCATCTGCTTGACAACCAAGCCTCTCTTACTATTGGCATGTGGAGGAGAGCCCCCTCTTTTGTCAAGTGGGCACAAACCCTTGGGAGCAGGTGGTCCATGAGATATCCAGGGCACATTCATGCATTGTATGAAAAAAAAATACTTCCTTTTGTCAGTCCTAAATTTCTTCGCAATCAGTTTCATGAGATAACCCCTGGTTCTGGTGTTACAAGTGAGGGATAAAAATTTCTCTCTCTCCACACCATGCATAATGTTATTGACCTCTATCACATCTCCCCTCAGTTGTCTTTTTTCTAAGCTAAAAAGCCCCAGGCATTGAAGACTTGCCTTTTAAGGAAGGTGCTCTAATACCCTGCCCATCTTGGTTGCCCCCTTCTGCACCTTCCCCAGTTCCATAATGTCCTTTTGGAGGTATGGTGACCACAACTGTACACAGTGCAGGACTGCTCTTGGATGTTCTCACACCCTGGGGAAGTGGAGAGCATGCAGCAATATAACCATGGGTAGCCCTGTCATGATGCCATTTGAGGCAACAGCTTCCTGTGCCTAGTGCACCATGGGTCAGTGAGTATGGGTACCTCTTCTTTCCACCATGGTCAGCACCCAATGCTGTCACCCCCACACCTGTGCTTTCCTTCTGTGTTCTTTACTAGCTCAGACACATCTTACTGCCACTTGTTGCTTGCATGCCATGAGCCAGTGGGTAGCATGCATCCAAGCACCAGAGCCTAGCCTGCAGGCAGAGGCGTAACTGGGGAAAACGGCGCCCGGGGCAAGCACTGAAATGGCGCCCCCCGTCCCCACAACATACTACATTATACTTAGGTTTTTCCTCACAAGCGCCCACCACCGCCGCCAAGCCAGGCCACTGACTGGCCGCCAGGCATCAGCAAAGCAATGGGGGGGCGCGGATGGCGCAGAAGGGACCGCTCATGGGGGAGGGGGCGCCGACGCGCTCCCTTGACTGCTGCAGCGCTGCTGCACTGAGCAGGAAACATTTGTATTAACAAAAAAATTTAAAAAAAATTAAAAGAAATTTTTTTGTCATGGCGGCGCCCCCCATGTGACCAGAAAAGATGGCGCCCGGGGCACGTGCCCCCCCTGCCCCCCCTATAGTTACGCCTCTGCCTGCAGGCTTCTCTTTTACACCATTGTGGTGACAAAGTGAACACATCTGGTATGGTGCTGGGAGGAAAGAGACAGCAGGGGTGGCAGGTGGAGAGAGAGCTGATGGTAGTGTAGGAGTAAAAAAGAGGGGACAGCACACAAAACTACAAGTGCTTAGATGCCTTGTGATCCATCTTATTTATTTATTATTTCTCTATGTAAACCGCTTTGGAAACTTTTGTTGAAAAGCAGTATATAATTTGTGTGTGTGTGTTGTTGTTGTTGTTGTTGTGATGCTTTCCAAGCCGCAGCAGGAACAGTGCATGATAGCCAGTGTCGAGGGTGAAGATGATGGCATCTGAGCTGGCAGGGTATACAGAGCAGAGCTATGCAGGGAGAAGGGCCAGCCAGGAATTCCAGGCCATGGCCAGAGAGGGGAAAGGGAGCTTGTTGTCATTTGGTTCAAGTAGCAAAAGCAGCAAGCTGGCACTGAATAGAATCGTCATTAATGAGCTACAAACTATAATCTTACAATTCAAAATTATTTCGTTATTCTTAACAAAAACCCAGTGCATTCACTTAAGAGGTTAGTGTGTGTACGTGTGTGTGTGTGCTTGTGCGTGTGCTATGTTTCATGTTAAGATGATACAGCTCTGGACGAAATTGAGAACAACCCTGGTTTTATATGCAGTATATATTTCTGTATTGATCTGCTGTTGTTATTACTATGCCAACATGGCATTTAGTTGTCTGCAGTTGACCTTACAAGAATAATTTTGCATCCTGGAACTTTGGAAGCGGGATGGTTATGATTGACAAGGCATTCTGCCAATGAAAATTGGGAATGAAATTGGCTTGTTTTCAGGTCTTGTCTACTGCAAGGATTCTCAAACTTGGTACCCAGATGTTGTTGGACTACAACTCCCATAATCTCCAGCCACAAAAGGCCATTGTGGCTGCAGGTAATGGGAATTGTTGTAGTCCATCAACATCTGGAGACCCAAGTTTGAGAACCCCTGGCCTACCGTAAGGTGTTCCCTTAATAAAAGAGCGGAAGGACTGTTCATGCACAATAAAGACCATAGTCTGAATTTGGATATAAAATTCATATGTACTTGGTGAGATGTCCAGGAGACCTTCTTAAAGAAAAATATAGAATAAAATAGTTCATTTTATTCCATATATTTCTATAATATTCAGTTCTGATTATCTATCCTGGTTAAATGCTAGTTAACTGCAGATGATTGGCCAGAATTGCCCTCAAATTCTGCATTCACACAATCAACTCTGCTGGGCTCATTAATCCTGATTAACTTTTAAACTAGAATTCTTGTGATTGTGTGAACATAGCCTGAACAATACAAGTGAAATGTTAACAGCTTTCCCCAATCTGGATACAAATTAAAAGATGTTTCAGAGTCCTTTAAAAAAAAAAAGAAGTTCTTTTAATGAGCCATATGGAACTAAGTAAGTAAAGTTGTGCCCTCATGTTGGTGTCGACTCCTGGTGACCACAGAGCCATGTGGTTTTCTTTCTAGTAGACTACGAGAGGGGTTTACCATTGCCTCCTCCTATGCAGTGTGAGATTATGCTTTCAGCATCTTCCTATATCGCTGCTGCCCGATATAGGTATTTTCCATATTCTGGGAAACATACCAGTGGGGATTCAAACCAGCAACCTCTTGCTCTCTAGGCAAGTCAGTTCCCCACTGCGCCATTAGGTGGCTAGGCTCTATTTAATTATATCAAATACTTTGAATAGTTTTTCTTGTGTATCTTTCGCTCTCTCAAAATGAACTATACATATGGGGTGGGGGTGGTTATATATTCCAGCCTATGCTAGATTAAATCTTGTGTTCAGAAATGTTGCTGGAAACCTGCCTTCTGATGGCCGATGTAAGCTGGGCTAAAATTCCTTTTAACTGATCCAGTGGTCCAGTATGTACACAGGGGATCTTCTATGAATACAGATTTTCTTTCACAAGCACTAAATTCTCCATTCTTTCCTATACTGGGACTTTGCACAATAGAGAAAAATCAATTTTTGTAAATGGCTACACATTTGGAGCCACAGTGAGGGAAAAGAATTTATTTTGAAGGAAACGACCTTTTTTTGTAATTCACTTAGAAATCAGTTAAAAGTTTTTGTATGCATTACATTATTTTTTTCACATTCCGCACAACTCACATTGGGGCAATCAGTTTCAGGTTTCGGCTACAATCCAGCCTTGATCATAACACATTTCACATAATGATATAAACGTCACTTGCTTTTCTTTCTCCATCAAGAGATGATTGGGTTGCTTGAAGCTTTCTTAATTAAAATTCTGCTTATTTTGACTGGATGTAGAAAAAGAAGATAAAAGAATGTTGTGAATATATCATTTATGACTGATATGTTAAGTTATCCGGGAAGAAAAATAGAAGTGAAACATGATATTAAAATTCGCCCCCCCCCTTTTAAATTCATGCTTTACTTTTTGAAGGGCTTTGTACATTATGGGCTAAATATTTAAGCCAGTATGGCTGCATGTTCAGTGATATTTAGACATAGACCTTCCTGTGATCACAGGGTGGTGGTAACTTTGA
Organism: Hemicordylus capensis; assembly: GCF_027244095.1. NCBI lineage: Eukaryota > Metazoa > Chordata > Lepidosauria > Squamata > Cordylidae > Hemicordylus > Hemicordylus capensis. The sequence continues at coordinate 198,266,870 of NC_069661.1, forward strand.
AAGAATTATGTATGTAACTGGTAAAGCAAAAGTATGCTTTGTATGCTGTATTCTTGTAGTACATTTTGGCACAAGAGCCTTGAAATCATCATAAATCCCTTTACGCTAGAATTTCATCCCAGTGGGAAGATATAATATAAGCAAAGTGTGCCACTTCTGCTTTCTACAGATATTCTTTGTTACAACATTTGTCCAACCCTACATGTTTATATCAGCAATCTATAATGCCACTTGGAATGTCTGGTTGACTCTGGCCAATGTACATATTATGGCCCTCAAGTAAACCCACAACCAGTGCCTCCCCATGCAAGGGTGATAGCGGGCAATTGCCTAAGGAGTGATTCCTCAGGTTTTCCCATTGCCCCGAAGGGGAAACCTGTGGAAGTGCTACTTGCACAGCTGCCCATTCTGAACAGCTCCTGACCCCTCCTTTCAAGATCACAGCATAACATCCTCCATAACACTGCTATCATGTGAGCCACTGATCTTTTCATCATGTGGGGATTGAGTCTTTACACCAGTGCCAGCTGCTCAAGGAAACCCAAGCAGTGACTTCTCACATGACGAGAATCTACATACAACAACAAATATTTATATACTTCTTTTCAACAAAAGTTTCCAAAGCAGTATATAGAGATAAATAATAAATAAACTAGCTGATCCAGCACAGAGCATCTGCGCCCCTAATTTCCCACCCGCCACCGCTTTTTTGCCTGCCTGCCCCACCCATCTTCTCCCCCCTGTCCTTTTCTCCCTGCCCACCCGTAGCCTTCTTCTTCTTGATTCCCTCCCGCCACCCACCCCCATATTCTTCTTTTGTACTGCCTGCCCCCACTTTCTGGCTGCCGCCTGCCAGCCGGCCAGCCAGCAGCGAGTCACAACCACTTGGCTGCCCATCACCATTTTCTTCAGCCAACCACCACCACCGCCCCCTCCATATTCTTTCTCTGGCCCCGTGGCTATCCGGCAGCTTCCTGAACTCTCGCGAGAGCTGCCACACACGGGATTAGCCACAGGTATATCTTAGATAATTATATATAAAGAAGATAAGATGGATCCCTGTCCCCAAAGGGCTCACAATCTAAAAAGAAACATGTCTAAAAACGTGTCTAAAAAGACACCAGCCACTGTCATTACAACATACTATGCTGGGGTTGGATAGGGAGGAGTGGGTAGTAAGAGAGGAGTTGCATGATGCCACCTGTGTGGTGAAGGTCCTGCAGGGAAACGGTTTTGAGCAGCCTTCACATAGGGACTTTCAGGAATCGACTGGTCCTCAGGTATCTCAGAAGGTAGTAAAATAATCATAGGAAGGATAGCAAGATAATCCAGATCATTGGATTAATTTGAGTTGACTTCCCCAAGGACTATAACACAGATCTCAGATGGTACCAAAGCCTGGACTGAAAGCTCTGCAAAGTCTGATATGGAAATTGTGGCAATCTGTCCATTGCTGAGCATTAACCAATGCTGAAATGAATGTGAATGCTCTTGCACTGAAGATCACAGGAGCAGGAGGAGGAGAGAAGCCAAACATGTCATCAGGAGTGAAATCGGGCTCTGTACCAGAGGACTGGAGAGTAGCAAATGTAACACCGATTTTCAAAAAGGGATCTAGGGGTGATCCGGGAAATTACAGGCCGGTTAGCCTAACGTCCATTCCAGGCAAATTGATGGAAAGCATCCTCAAGGATAAAATTGTAAAGCACATAGAAGAACAGGCCCTGCTGGGAGTGAGCCAGCATGGCTTCCGCAAAGGTAAATCTTGCCTCACCAACCTTTTGGACTTCTTTAAGAGTGTCAACGAGTATGTGAATCAAGGTGATCCAGTTGACATAGTATACCTGGACTTCCAAAAAGCTTTTGACAAAGTTCCTCATCAAAGACTCCTGAGGAAACTTAGCAGTCATGGGATAAGGGGACAGGTACATGTGTGGATTGCTAACTGGCTGAAAGACAGGAAACAGAGGGTAGGTATAAATGGAGAGTTTTCACTATGGAGGGAAGTAAGAAGTGGGGTCCCCCAGGGATCTGTACTGGGACCAGTGCTTTTTAATTTATTCATAAATGATCTAGAAGCAGGGGTAAGCAGCGATGCGGCCAAATTTGCAGATGATACCAAATTCTTCTGGGCAGTGAAATCCAAAATGGATTGTGAGGAGCTCCAAAAGGATCTCTCCAGACTGGGGGAGTGGGCAACAAAATGGCAAATGTGGTTCAATGTTAGCAAGTGTAAAGTGATGCACATTGGGACGAAAAACCCCAACTTCAAGTATATGCTGATGGGATCCGAGCTGTCGGTGATGGACCAGGAGAGGGGTCTTGTGGTCATGATGGACAGCTCTTTGAAAGTGTCGGCTCAATGTGTGGCAGCTGTGAAAAAGGCCAGTTTCATGCTAGGGATCATTAGGAAAGGGATTGGAAATATAACGGCTAATATTATAATGCCCTTATACAAAACTATGGTGTGACCACACTTGGAGTACTCTGTACAATTCTGGTCACCACATCTTAAAAAGGACATTGTTGAACTGGAGAAGGTATAGAAGAGGGCAACCAAGATGATCAGGGGCCTAGAGCACCTTTCTTATGAGGCAAGACTACAACACCTGGGGCTTTTTAGTTTTGAAAAAAGACAACTGCGGTGAGACATGATAGAGGTCTTTAAAATCATGCATGGTGTGGAGAAAGTGGAGAGGGAGGAATTCTTTTCCCTCTCACACAACACTAGAACCAGGGGTCACTCCATGAAATTGATTGCCAGGAGGTCTAGGACCAACAAACGTAAGTACTTTTTCACACAACGCGTGATCCACTTGTGGAATTTTCTGCCACAGGATGTGGTGACAGCCAACAACCTGGATGGCTTTAAGAGGGGTTTGGATGACTTCATGGAGGAGAGGTCTATCAATGGCTACTAGTCGGAGGGCTGTGGGCCACCTCCAGCCTCAAAGGCAGGATGCTTCTGAGTACCAGTTGCAGGGGAGTAATGGCAGGAGAGAGGGCACGCCTTCAACTCTTGTCTTTGGCTTCCAGTGGCATCTGGTGGGCCACTGTGCAAAACAGGATGCTGGACTAAATGGGCCTTGGGCCTGATCCAGCAGGGCTGTTTTATGTTCTTATGAGTGTGACAAGATCTGAAGTTGGAATAGGGCTCATCCAATCTAGAGCTATTTTCTATCTTGTTTTGTTTTACTTTTGGAAAATAACTCAGCTCGTTGAATACAATTTCAAATGAAACTCAGAAGAGTTCACTCGTCATTCATTATACTTGGAGGTGATCCATTTCTTTTTTTCCATAGGGTGTAGGAAAGTTAATGTAGTCAAACCAATAAGTGACTTTAGGCACGACATCTTTCAGCTTCAAACCAACTCGGGTATAAAAGGGCTTCCAGCTTTTCTTCAGATATAATTCCCAGCTTTTCTGTTCCATACAACTGCAGTGGTCAAAGCAGCTGCATTTTATGTCATCACAGCCTGGCTAGAAGAATATTCCACTGGATTCTGAAGTGAGTTATTATTATCCGTTTGCCCAAGATCACAGATGGCCAAGATACCTTCTCCATTATTCCTATATGCACTTTCCAAAATATTTCTTTAAAGTGCTATACATTTTCCATGGATGTAAACTTCCACATATTCTTTGTGCCTCCTGCCATATCTCCCCTCAATATGTAACTCTGTGCCCAAAAAGGAGGTCAAAGTTTGATAGAACAGCCTAATATCTACCAGATGTCTCTTGATGTCAGATCACTTTTGGAGCTTTTTGTAATCTCTCCAGCTGTTTTATCTTCCACTTATCATTTGGATCAATAGAGTGAGGGAATTCATAGCTAGCCAAAGAATCCATCTAGATTTAAAACTAGAGGATTACACACAAGGAGAAAGGATGCTTGAAAGTGGTGGTAATGCTTACACACAGCCTGAAGGCTATGTATGGTGGCTAGCCTACACAACTATGTTTTTATTCTTTTTAAGAGAGAGCAGAATAGAGCAAATTGGATATATGGAAGCAGCAGCACACATCAGAGTTCTTTTAATAACTAATTTTATTGCTGACCATTTACTGGGAAGGTCCAAGGCTCAATGGAGAAGTAACAGTTTACTGAAAAGGTCCAGCTGTTCTGTCTCTCCATCTGGTTCATATGACCCTAATAAGATCATACAGGTTCAATCACTCACACAAACCTCTGCTGCAAAAGTGACACTGTTTCTCCAGCTCCTTCTCGTAACCTCATCCTGAAACCTTGTGGGACTGGCTCTTAAAAAGACAATACACACCAAGGCATATTATCATTAAGTTGATTATAAAAAACCTTGAAAATAGTTATGTAACATTAAAATTCAGTAGGAGTGTAGGGCCTATCCAGTGTTTTGCTGGCATGCTACTTGAAGATGTTTGCTTCTCACAGTGCTTCCCACACACTTAAGGAATGAAATTGTTCTCTCAAGGCTAAGGTGACTGATCTGGAAAAACTAAGATGAGGCTTTTAGGGAAATCTTAGAGAGATCCCACCACCATGCTGAAAGTTCCTTTGCTCTTACAGAGAATGAAGGTCTTGAGACAGAAGAGTGTCATACTGTGGGGGGAAATCTTCAGAAGAGTGCCACTTCTCAGGGGGTAAACTAATGTCCTCTCACTCCTAGAATTCATGTCATGCAGGGGAGTGGGTTTATAGTGCAGGGAGGAATCATTGGTCCAAGTATGACTGATGAATGAATGGCACCAATGATGTTATGACACTGATCGTGATATCTATCTATCTATCTATCTATCTATCTATCTATCTATCTATCTATCTATCTTTTGTATTTTTATACTGCCTGATATGTACATCTCTAGGTGGTGTACAAAATTTAAAATATTTAAAAGACAACACAGATTAAAATACATGAGACAGAATAAAAACAATAGTATAAGAAGTTATGAAAACAAATATTATTATAATTATTAAAATTTTAATCAAAAACTTGCAAGAACAGGAAAGTTTTAAGGATCTTCATGAAAACAAACAGAGAAGGAGATGCTCTTATTTCAGCATGGAGCATATTTCAAAGTCCTGGGGCAGCCACAGAGGAAGCCCGGTCCTGGGACGCCACCAAACGAGCCGGTGGCAACCGTAACTGGATCCCTCCAGAAGATCATAACAGGCAGCAGAGTTCATGACAAAGGAAGCATTCTCTTAAATAGCCTGGACCCAAGCCGTTAAGGGCTGTATACAGTAGGTAATAACCCGCACTTTGTATTTCACCAAGAAACATATCGGCAGCCAGTACAGTTCTTTAAATGGTCCCTCCATGTTGTCTCAGAGACCAATCTGGCTGCTGCATTCTGTACAAATTGTAGTTTCTGGACTATGTACAAAGGCAGCCCCACATATAGTGCATTACAGTAGTCAAGCCTGGAGGTTACCTGCATATGTACCACTGTTTTAAAGTCATTTACATCTATAAACTGATGTACCGGATGTATCAGCCTAAGCTGATAAAAAGCACTCCTGGCCACTGCCTTAGCCTCAGAAACCAGGGAGAGCTTTGGATCCAGGAGCACTCCCAAGCTATGTACCTGATCTTTCAGGGGGAGTGTAACTTCATCCAGAACAGGCAGGTCTAAACCATCCCTTGGGTCCCAACCCCCACCCCCAGTCAGTACCTACATCTTATTTGGATACAACTTCAGTTTGTTAGCCCTCATCCAGCCCATTACTGCCTCCAGGCAGGCATTTAGGGAAGATATGCCATTTCCTGATGAGGTCAACATGGAGAAGTAGATCAGGGTGTCATAAGCATATTGATAACACCCTGCACCAAATCTCCTGATAACCTCTTCCATCAGTTTCATGTAGATGTTAAAAAGCATTGAAGACAGTATGGAGCCTTGTGGAACTCCACACTTTAGTTCTTGCTTTGCAGAACAACAGTCTCCAAGCAACACCATCTGGAATATACTAGAGGTAGGAATGGAACCACTGTAAAACAGTGCCACCCAATCCCACCTCCCTCAGACAGTCCAGAAAGATACCATGGTTGATGGTATCGAAAGCTGCAGAGAGATCCAAAAGGATCAGCAGAGTCACACTCCCTCTTTCTATTCCAAATTGGAGATCATCCATCAGGCCGACTACGGCAGTCTTGCCCCCTTAGTGCACATGAAAGCCAGTTTGAAATGTGTCTAGATAATCTGCATAATCTAGAACTGCCTGGAGCTGAGAAGCAACCACCCACGAAATTACCTTGCCCAACCATGGAAGATTAGAAGCAGGTCTGTAATTAGCTAACTCCAAGGGATCCAGTGCAGCTTTCTTCAAAAGTGGTCTAATAATAGCCTCCTTAAGATAAGAATGCATCCTGCCCTCCCTTGATGTGAATGATATGACACTGATAAATGAACCAGATACATACAATGTACTTCTTTCTCCCACAACCAAAATGCTGGCAATGATCTTGAGATAGGGAAAGAATTTAGATAAGCAAAAAAGAAAATGCTTTGATTACGGGTTCAGTTATCCTCACATATGATGCATCTGTTGACCCATCCTAATCATGCGGGGAAGGAGTATCCCGACACCTCTCCTTTAAGTGTGCCATCTCACTGTTGCCTATAATTGCAGAGAGTTCATCTGAACCATCCTTTCATTCACAGAATCAATACTACTATGAATACTACAAATCTGTGCATTGACAGGCAGTGTGGATGAACCTCTCTACACATGATTAGGCAGCAGAGGGAAGGTGCAGCTTAGGGGAGCTCATAATGCTCCACCACATGATTTGTTAGGAAAGGCCTTTTGGAGTATCATCTGAACTGGCTCATTGACTAGTTAAATGTTTTCTCTAGTCCAGTAATAACAAAGAAAGTGGCTCACATACAACACAAGCTGCCATGAACATTGTGGCACAGTGGAGCTCTTCTCACGATCGGAGAGAAGAGTGCCAGGGTGGTCAGCAGGGAAGGCGGGTTTACCTTCACCACAGACAATCTCCGTGCCTTCCCTGGGCGGGCAGCTCACCCACCCAGATGACTGGCGGCTTAGCCAGCAGCTCCGGGAGTCAAGGTGCTGGGATGTGCCACTGCGCATCACCCCACCCCAGGAGCTCCAATAATGCACCTTGTGAGTGCTTATTGGGATCCCCTCTCCCCCTGCAACTGATCAAACAAGTTGTTCTAGTAAGAACTAATCAGCCTAATTTCCTTTCTCTGTCTCTACTAAATTTGGTTCAAACTGAGGTCCACAAGCTAGATCTCTTGCACTTCAAATATTCATGTGTCGCCATCTTGGATCATGGTGGATGACATCATTACAAACAACACCACTGAGGTGTCCCTTTGCATCACTCATTACAGCTGTACCAAATTTGGTCCAAATTGGTTAGACAGTCCTCCAGTTAGTGCATTTGCACCTCAAAAATTCACACATCTGCCATCTTGGATTGGGGTGGTTGATATCATCACAAACTATGGCATTGAGGTTTCCCTATGTGCCCCTACAACAGTAGCAAATTTGGTTCAAACCGGTTATGCGTTTCACAAATTAGCCCATGTGTGCCTCAAAAGTTTACGCATCCACCATCTTGAATCAGGGTGGATGACAGCATCACAGGCTATGCCACCGAGGTGTCCCTGTGTGTCACTCACTGCAACTCTACCCAATTTGGTTCAAATGGGTTAGGCAGTCCACAAATTAGCCCACTTGTGCTCAGATGGCTGCCATCTTGCATTGTAGTGGATGACATCATCACACAGCATGCCATTAACGCATCCCTATGTGTCCCTACAGCTGTACCAATTTTGGTTCAAATCGGTTAGGCAGTTCACAACTTAGCCCACTTGTGCCTCACAAGTTAACGTGTTGGCCATCTTGGATCAGGGTGGATGACATCATCACAAACGCATCCCTATGTGTCCCTACAGCTGTACCAATTTTGGTTCAAATCGGTTAGGCAGTTCACAACTTAGCCCACTTGTGCCTCACAAGTTAACGTGTTGGCCATCTTGGATCAGGGTGGATGACATCATCACAAACTATGCCATTGAGGTATTCCTATGTGTCCCTACGATTGTACCCGATTTGGTTCATATTGGTCCAGGTGTTGCAAATTTGATGGGGAGGCACATGGATGGATGCACACACAGAGAAACACAAAGAATGTCAGGTGATCTCATTTTAGAGGGAGGCTACTTTGGCAGGTCTGCCGCCATGTAGCCACCAGGATCAGGCCCAATACCAGTGGTTCACATGCATGTGCCCTGCTTGCAGTGGCCATTTTGAAGGCCACCACGTGTGTGCACTGGCCATTTGTGTGCCCTTGGGCACCTACAGATCCATGCACATCCCTACTGCCTTAACATTAGTGCAACTATTTCAGATCTGACAGCCAGACCCATATAATTTAGGAACATATGAAACTGCCTTATACCGAGTCAGACCATCGGTCTATCAAGCTCAGTATTGTCTACACAGACTGGCTGCGGCTTTTCCAAGGTTTCAGGCAGGAGTCTCTCTGAGCCCTATCCTGGAGCTGCCAGGGAGGGAACTTGGAACCATGCAGCTGCTCTTCCCAGTGCAGCCCCATCCCAAGGGGAATATCTTACACTGTTTACACATGTATCCCATTCAAATGCAAACCAGAGTGAACCCTGCTTAGCAAAGGGGACAATTCATGCTTGCTATCACAAGACCAGCTCTCTTTCCTCTTTAACTTTAACTTTTTAGGCCTTAACATTCATTATTCTTCTGCCAATGATTAAAAAAAAACATTTAGACTTCCAGTTATACTGGTGTTTCCAAATTAGTTGTAAAAGCATTTACACTGAAGTAACCCGACAATATATATATTCAATAGCATAATTTATCTCTGATTTCTTTCTTGAGGTAAAAACTGTCTGTACTTTTAATTTTGTAGAGCAAAAACTAATGAGAAATCCTGTGGTGAAAAACAACAACAACCCTACACTAATTATCTAAATATAGAAATACTCTAAAGCCTTCTAAGCCTCCCAAAGTGCACCTCCATCTCCCTTTATGGTGTGAGCCAGGTAATCATGAATCTCATTTGCACATTTCTGACACAAATGTTATGATATTTAAAAGCAGAATGACCGCATTGGCATGAATATTGGCCTTCTTTTAATAGATTCTAGAGATTAAAAGGGTTTATTTTTTCATATAATTCATAGAAACCCTGGCCTACACTTGCCACCAAACACACACACACACACACACACACACACACACACACCAACCTGCACATAAATCCAATAAAGTAGCAGAAACACAAGTAAAAACAATAAATTATAGATAAAACCTAAAGACCTAGAAAAAACAGCAGCAAACAAACCTAGAAACAGCAACAGCAAATGCAGTCATTAAAAGCCTAAGCAAATTAAAAAATGCCTTAGCCAGTGCCTAAAATTGCCCCCATGCCTGGGGAACCATGAGGCTATTATTATCTCATCTCTATTATATAATAATAATAATAATAATAATAATAATAATAATAATAATAATAATAATAATAATAATAATTATTATTATTATTATTATTATTATTATTATTATTATTATTATTTTACACAGTCTGACAGGTGTTATTGACTGGTTTGTTTATCCAGACATCGAGTCATTCCCAAGGACCTGGGATGCCAGAAATTTATTGTCAATTGTTAAATAGATATCGTTGCAGAATATAGGCTGTTCCCAGTAAAGCTGCTTTTTGTAATTGGCTGATGGTGATTTCTGTGGCTCCTATGGTGTTGAGGTGCTCTTCAAGGTCTTTTGGAACTGCACCCAGGGCGCCAATTACCACTGGGATTATAGGTGAAACTCGGAAAATTAGAATATCGTGCAAAAGTCCATTAATTTCAGTAATGCAAATTAAAAGGTGAAACTGATATATGAGACAGACGCATTACATGCAAAGCGAGATAAGTCAAGCCTTAATTTGTTATAATTGTGATGATCATGGCGTACAGCTCATGAAAACCCCAAATCCACAATCTCAGAAAATTAGAATATTACATGGAACCAAGAAGACAAGGATTGTAGAATAGAACAATATCGGACCTCTGAAAAGTATACAGTGTACTGTGCTTGATTGGCCAGCAAACTCGCCTGACCTGACCCCATAGAGAATCTATGGGGCATTGCCAAGAGAAGGATGAGAGACATGAGACCAAACAATGCAGAAGAGCTGAAGGCCGCTAATGAAGCATCCTGGTCTTCCATAACACCTCATCAGTGCCACAGGCTGATAGCATCCATGCCACGCCGCATTGAGGCAGTAATTGCTGCAAAAGGGGCCCAAACCAAGTACTGAATACATATGCATGCTTATACTTTTCAGAGAGGTCCGATATTGTTCTATTCTACAATCCTTGTCTTCTTGGTTCCATGTAATATTCTAATTTTCTGGGATTGTGGATTTGGGGTTTTCATGAGCTGTACGCCATGATCATCACAATTATAACAAATTAAGGCTTGACTTATCTCGCTTTGCATGTAATGCGTCTGTCTCATATATCAGTTTCACCTTTTAATTTGCATTACTGAAATTAATGGACTTTTGCACGATATTCTAATTTTCCGAGTTTCACCTATATTTTGGTCTTTTTCTGCCACAGCCTTTCAATTTCAATTTGTAGATCTTTGTGTTTGGTGATTTTTTCTATTTCTTTTTCTTCTATTCTGCTATCCCCTGGTATTGCTATGTCGATTATTTTGACTTGTTTTTCTTTCTTCTCAACTACAGTTATATCTGGTGTATTGTGTGGCAGTCTGTTTGTAGTCGGAAGTCCCATAATATTTTTTCATCTTCATTTTGTTTAACTTTTTCAATTTTATAGTCCCACCAATGTTTGGCTACAGGTAGCTTGTATTTTTTGCAGATGTTCCAGTGTATCATCCCTGCTACTTTGTCATGCCTTTGTTTGTAGTCAGTCTGTGTGATCTTTTTACAACAGCTGATTAGGTGGTCCACGGTTTCATCTGCTTCTTTACAAAGGCGGCACTTGCTGTTTGTTGTGGATTTTTCGACTTTGTATACCGCCCTTCCAAAATGGCTCATGGCAGTTTACAATTAAAAACCAACCACTAAAACAATAAAGAGCTAAAACAAAAATTGAAAACAATATGACACCAGTTAACAATTTTAAAATATTTTAAAACAAGAATTAAACAATTGCAGTAATTAAACCCCCCGAACTTTGTCGAAAGCTTTTTGGAAGTTCAGGTATACAACGTCAACTGGATCACCTTGAGCCACACACTTGTTGACACTCTCAAAGAACTCCAAAAAGTTTGTGAGGCAAGATTTGGCATGTGATTCTGAATGGCAGAATGACATGAGATTCTGCTGTGACTGGCAGAGAAACCAACAGAAGTCATGACTTGGCAGCCTGTTTGGATGTGTCTTCCTTAAGCTTCCCCCCCTTTTAACACAGAATTGGCTATTCTGATTGTCCTGTTGGAGGCTTAGGATTTGTTTGCATCTTTACAAATTGGCCTGGGACTGGAAGTTTTGTGAGGTTCTTCCCCCCCCCCCCCATTCCATTATGCTAACTGAGCAAAGAGGCACCTTTTAAAACTGGCGATTCTCTTTAGCAGCTGGAGAGCAACTTGCCCCATCCATCCCCAGCACAGCATCCCTTCAGTGGCTGTGGCTGTAGTCTGTCTTGTGATTCTTTTTTAGACCGTGAGCCCTTTGGGGAGAGGGAGCCATTTTATTTATTTATTTATATCTTGGTAAACCACTTTTGTTGAAGAGTGGTATATAAATATTCATTGTTTTCGTTGCCATTGTTCCTTGTTTAGGTTTGTACAGGTCACAACTGGAAGGTTCATTGCAGGCACCAGATAGGAATAGTGCTGATAGGTTGTTGAGCACCCTTCGGCATGTTTAAGCAAAGGAGTGACCGGCCAGTCCTTAGAAACCTGATGGCACAACGTTTATGATTGGCATTCTTCACTAATCTGGGGGCACCACCAACCTCAAAGGCTGAATGGCTGGTGTGTATGTGTGTGTGAGAGTCCTCTGAAATTGCCCTCCTGCCATTTGTTGGTTGGCAGGAGTAGCAGGAACCTGTTGCTCTGAGTCAGAAAGATCATTTACACAACCAGCCCTAAGGGGGTAGGACAGGGCTATCCCACACAGGGCTAGATGAGCATGTGCCTCTTACCTCACTGCCTGCTCATGTGGGCTGTTGGACTGCAGAGAGCTTTTCGCAGGCTGCCAGCAGCTATTATAGTCATAGAGGCTGGGGGAAGGAGTGTAGTGCATTGTGGGAGACCTGTAGGCCCAGCTTCCTCTCCACACACCCCTGCCTCCCACTCGGTGCACTGCTCACACTTGTCTGGGTCTACAGGCAGCAGAGCCCTGTTCGGGCTCTGGTTGTGTGGGGGAAGGCAAGTAGGCTTCTACTTTCCCCCAAGCCCCTCCACACTTTGGTCATGTGCATGGGCGTACCATTAATCAGACAAAGAGAGATGGATGTGTCCTAGCCCACAGCCTCTGAGGGACCCTCTGACTCCTGATTTCCCTTTTGTGCCTGAGCTATTTTTAACTTTTAAAAAATGTTAAATTTAAATTTTTAAATTTTAAATGATTGGGTTCTTCCCTCTAAGTCCTGATGACCCACGTGAAGTGATCTTCTTCCAACTTGCAATGAGTCATTTTCCTCTCTGTGGAAAAGAAAAAGGGGGTGGAGGCAGGGGGTTTATTGATTGGTTCTTTGATGGTGCTGTGGTTTTTTAGAATCTGTTCAATTGTTTTTCAACCAAACCAGTTCTTAAAAAAAAAAAAAAAAGTTCATTGTTCCCAGAATGGCTCACAGTACTTTAGGGTAGTGATGTGCACGGTCCGGAGAAGTCCGGACCGGCACCGAAGGGGGGCCTTGTTTTTAGGGCGGGGAGGGCTTGCTTAGCCCTCCCGCCTCCTTGCCCCTGCCAGCGCCCGTATTTTCTAGTATAGGGGCGCTGGAAACCAGCCCCCCCCCCGCTGCCGCCGCCGCGGCGGCGAAAGAACCCCCAATGCCAGCCCTCCCTCCCTCCCAGCTAGCTGCCCGCCCGCCCGCCGCTCACCCGCTCACTGGATAGGAAACGAGAGGAGCTCCGGCACAGAGCTCCTCTCGTTTGGAAGGCCTCCGGCAGAATGGTGTTTTGCGCGCGCGCGCATGCGCGCACCACAGAACACACTGTTCACCGGAGGCCCGGTCTACCTGCTGGGAAAGGGCCGGGTAGACCGGGCCTCCGATCGCTGGGTAGACCGGGCCTCCGGCGATCGGAGGCCCGGTCTACCCAGTGATCGGAGGCCCAGTCTACCCACCGGGAAAGGGCCGGGTAGACCGGGCCTCCGATCGCTGGGTAGACCGGGCCTCCGATCGCCGGAGGCCCGGTCTACCCAGCGATCGGAGGCCCGGTCTACCCGGCCCTTTCCCGGCGGGTAGACCGGGCCTCCGGCGAACGGCATGCTTTGTGGTGCACGCATGCGCGCGCGCACAAAACACCATTCTGCCGGAGGCCTTCCAAACGAGAGGAGCTCTGTGCCGGAGCTCCTCTCATTTCCTATCCGGTGAGCGGGTGAGCGGCAGGCGGGCGGGCAGCTAGCTGGGAGGGAGGGAGGGCTGGCATTGGGGGTTCTTTCGCTGCGGTGGCGGCGGCGGGGGGGGGCGGCTGGTTTCCAGCGCCCCTATACTAGAAAATACGGGCGCTGGCGGGGGCAAGGAGGCGGGAGGGCTAAGCAAGCCCTCCCCACCCTTAAAGGCATACCCCCCACCCGGACCCGGACCAGGCAGGGCCGGACCGGTCCGGCAGTTCGGCCATTCTTTGAAATGGCCGCCGGACCAGTTCGGGCACACCACTACTTTAGGGTTGGGGAAGAGTGGAGCTAGCCTAGCATCCTTCCTGATTGTTTGCTAATTTTAAACTGGATTGCCTGGATAGCCCTTCACCTGCCTTTTCCAAATGAAAAAGTGTGTGTGTGTGTGTGTGTGTGTGTGTGTGTGTGTGTGTGTGTAGAGAGAGAGAGAGAGAGAGAATTGGCCTCTTGTATTTTGCAAAGCTGATAATGTTGTATTATTTGGTTCTGCTGTTTACACCTTGTAACTGTAGTCTCCTGTCCTCTGTTAATCTGCTACACTATATTACAAGTGTCCTTAATGCTCTTCTGCAGCAGAGACATGGGGCCAAGAGAAGGAGAGGAAAGCAGCGAGGGGCCCATTTTAAAGTCTCATCTCCGGGCCCACTTTAACCTTGGTACGTCCCTGGTCATGTGAATGACCTTAGAGTGTGATTGCCCAAAATATTATTTGGGTGTAGTGCCTGCACTGTTTGGGGGCAGAGATTTAAACCAGCTACAGTTACATTAATGTGTTAAAATATTCAGTAAAGTTGTGGGCCTTTCTCCCATCTCACTTGTCTAATTCACTTGTCTAGATATGATTGCTCCGAAGCGTCCCTCCAGGCCTGCTTCTAAGATAGTCCCCTGGTACACCGAGAAGTTGCGGGGGATGAAGCGGCTTGGTAGGCGACTGGAACGCAAGTGGAAGGGAACTCGGCTTGAATCTGACAGGATGCACCATAGAACCCATTTTAAAACTTATGCAATGGTAGTGCGCGCAGCAAAAAAGCATTTTTGGTCAGCGCACATTGCATCTGCGGGTTCACGTACGGCAGAGTTATCCCAGGTGGTGAGGCGTATAATTTCTGCTCCTTCTGCTTCAAACCAGCCCCCAGAGATACTCTGCTGTGATGCCTTTAGTGGGTTCTTTGCGGATAAAATCTCCTGTATTCGGGCTGACTTGGACTCCACTATTTCTGCAGGGTCTGTGAGGGAGGTATCCAGTGATCCCTCTTGCAGTGTTAGGTTGGATCAGTTTCAATAAGTGACTCCTGATGACGTGGACAAGCTGCTTGGAGCGGTATGGCCTACCACTTGTTCTCTGGATCATTGCCCAACCTGGCTGCTTCGATCTAGCGGAGAGATTGTTGGAGATGGCCTAGTTAATATAATAAATGCATCGCTGAGAGAGAGTAGGGTGCCTCCCTGCTTGAAGGAGGCAATAGTTAGACTTCTTCTTAAGAAGCTTTCCCTGGATCCCTCAGTGATGGATAGCTATAGGCCAATCTCTAATCTCCCCTGGTTGGGCAAGGTAATTGAGAGGGTGGTGGCTAACCAGCTCCAGGTGGTTTTGGAGGAAACTGATTATCTAGACCAATTTCAAACTGGCTTTAGAATGGGCTATGGAGTTGAGGCAGCCTTGGTCTGCCTGATGGATGACCAAGGGGAATCGACAGGGGAATCGACAGAGGGAGTGTGACTCTGTTGGTCCTCTTGAATCTCTCAGCGGCGTTCGATACCATCGACCATGGTATCTTTCTGGGTCACCTGGTGGAGTTGGGAATAGGAGGCACTGCTTTGCATTGGTTCTGCTCCTATCTCTCTGGTAGATTCCAGATGGTGGAGCTTGGTGACAGTTGCTCCTCAAAGCAGGGGCTGTTATATGGAGTCCCTCAGGGCTCCATTCTGTCAACAATGCTTTTCAATATCTACATGAAACCGCTGGGTGAGGTCATCAGGAGATTTGGTGCTGGGTGTAATCAGTATGCCGGTGACACCCAAATCTATTTCTCCCTTCCTTCTTTAGGAAATGGCACTCATTCTCTAAATGCCTGCCTACAGGCAGTAATGGGCTGGATGAGGGATAACAAATTGAAGCTGAATCCAAGCAAGACAGAGGTGCTCATTGTGGGGGCTCAGAATCTGAGGGATGATTTAGATCTTTCTGTGCTGGATGGGGTTACACTCCCTCAGAAGGAGCAGGTGTGCAGCTTGGGAGTACTCCTGGACCCAGGCCTCACCATGGTTTCTCAAGTGGAGGCTATGGCCAGGAGGGCTTTCTATCAGCTTCGGCTGATTCGACAGCTGCGCCCATTCCTTGAAGAGAATGACCTCAAAACAGTGGTGCATCAGCTGGTAACCTCCCAGCTTGACTTTTGCAATGCGCTCTACGTAGGGCTGCCTTTGTACGTAGTTCAGAAACTTCAGTTAGTTCAGAATGCGGCAGCCAGATTGGTCTCTGGGGTAACCCGGAGAGACCATATTACGCCTATTTTGAAACAATTACACTGGCTGCCGATATGTTTTCGGGCAAAATACAAAGTGCTGGTTAAAGCCCTGAACGGCTTAGGCCCGAGTTACCTCAGAGAGTGCCTTCTTCTGCATGATCCGCACCGCACATTAAGGTCATCTGAGGAGGTTCGTCTCCAGTTACTGCCAGCTCGTCTGGTGGCGACTCAGAGGCGGGCCTTCTCTATAGCTGCTCCGAGGCTGTGGAATGCGCTCCCTGCAGAAATCCATAACTTGAATTCTCTATTAGCCTTCAGGAGGGCCCTTAAAACGTATTTGTTCAGACTGGCTTTCCAGGGTTTTAAAATCGGTTTAAATAAAATATTTAAACCGATTTTAAAACCCTGGAAAGCCAGTCTGAACAAATATGTTTTAAGGGCCCTCCTGAAGGCTAATAGAGAAGGCTAATAGAGGCTAAGTTTAGCTATAGGCCCCCTCCAGACTCAAAGGCAGGATGCCTCTGAATAGTACAAGTTACAGGGGAGTAAAAGCAGGAGAGAGGGCATGCCCTCAACTCCTGCCAGTGGGCTTTCAGTGGCATCTGGTGGGCCACTGTGTGAAACAGGATGTTGGACTAGATGGACTTTGGGCCTGATCCAGCAGGACTGTTCTTATGTTATTCTGCCCTTCTCAACACTGGAGAAAGCAAAAACTCTGTTTCTCAGCACCAGACTGGGATGGTGTGGTGATGTTCAATAGGGATGTGCAAACTGGCTTGACGTCAAGCCAGTTCAATGTCGAACTGGTTCAGTTCAACGGTTTGGGGTCGAACAGAACCACCCTCTGTTCAGTCCAACCCCAGACCAAATACCCACTGAACGTTTTTCGATTTTAAAAAACTTTTTTTTAATCTTACTCCCTTCCGGGGAGTTGCTGGAGGTGGTGGGGGCCATCCGTGGAGGTTCCCCATCCCTCCGCAGGCTTTCCTTATGCCCCCCTCTGGCTGGTTCTGCTGGCTGTTCGGCCATTTGGCCACTTTGGGTGCAGTTTTCGGCCTTCTCTGCTCGGCACAGTGGCCATGGCCTGGGCCACGCAGAGGTCAATCGCATAGGTGCATGGCCTCCAAAATGCCCGCCACACTGAGGGGAGAAGGCCGAAAAACGGCCGAAAAACAGCCGAAACAGCCAGAGGAGGCCATAAGGAGAGCCGTGGGGGGAGAGTGAACCTCCACAGACACACAACCCCCGCCTCCAGGAACTCCCTTTAGGGGGATAAGGTGAAAAAATAATTCTTCTAAAAAAACCCCATTCTTCTAAAAAAACACCCCTACATTCGTGAACACCCTGCCCCAGACCGAATCAAGCCAGGGGACGTGTTCGAGTCGGTGTCAGACCGAACTGGCCCAATTGGTTTCGAGTCCGGTCCGGACTCAAACTGAACTGGGCCAGCCGGTTCCATGCACATCCCTAATGTTCAATAGACTGAGTGACAGCCAAGCAGTTCTGGGAAGAACATTCCAAAATCAGGGTGCCAACACAAAGAACACTCTGTCCCTGGCCACCACCTTCTAAGCTTAGATGGCAGGGTTACCCACAGGAGGACCTCTACTGATGTTCTTACTGAATGGGCAAGTTCATTATTGTTTCGCAGATCCTGATGGCATTTTTCCTTTGCCTATTTTCAGATATTTATTCAAACAGACAGAACTTCAGCTGAGGACAGATGTACGGGCATGCACACATAACACACATGCAATCTCTCTCTCTCCACGTGCTATGTTGCAACACTTGTACAAACTGTACAGTGTACATAGGTACAGATCTGTATGCATGTACCATTATTCACATTATGTTGAGCACAGTACAGCAGTACATTTCATATTTAGATCCTGCATTTATTCCCTGCATTTGAGGGATTAATTTTTAAAATGAATGCAGGTGCAGTCATTCATACAAGAATATGTACAAGTGTACAGACATCTAAATACAGATATAATATAATGCTTGGATAGGGCTTCTTTTTACACTGTATGCACATGCAGCTCTGTAGACATGTACAGTTATTCACACATTATGTTTGATTCATGTACAGAAGTATGCCTCCTATCTGTACCCTGCATTTGAGGAGGTCCATGTACTGGTTCATTTATAAGATGAACACATATGTAGTCATTCACCAAAAAAAAACCCAGCATTTACATGTGTTCAGACACCTGTATGCATACAAAATGTAATGTCAACATAGGGTGCCACTAGACAAATAGCAGTTTGAATGTTTTTGCGGTTGGAATGGACAGAGGGAGACTAGAAGGTCATTCATATGGCCAACACAAGGAAGGCAGGCGGAGAGGCAGGCTCCTACCTGCCTCTACGCACGTGAACACCCTCCCTTGGGAGGCTCTGCCACTCAAATGGCACACAAGTGGTGCCGTGGTGAGTGGCAAAGCCGGGAGCAGGAGGAGGAAGTCCTCCAGCATCCCACAAAGCATCGCACCAGGAGCATGATGCATTGAGGGATTAACCCACTACTAGGCTATCTTGCCGCCTGCTTCTAAGGACTCTTGGGCTGCAGGTAACCTGAGTGTTCACACAACTGGGGAGTGGGGAAGAAGGGCAGGCTCATGGCCTTTTACCTCATTATCAGCTTGGGTACAAAACCCGGGTTACCCCAGTTCCTGGCCAATCCCTGTACTTCTCACGAGCAGCCCTACCCGGTTATGCATGTTGGATATGGAGTTCCAGTGCATCGACCTTTTGCACTGACTATCCTAATGACCACTAGGGGCACTGGGAGCAGAGGTAGTTAGTGAGGGTCTCCTTACCTGTCCCTGCTTGCCTCTACTCTATGACCCCTGCCTTGACTCCTCAAGTACTTCCTGTGCTTTCAGTCATTTCCCTTTCCTCTTAGAGAATAGATGGAAACATCTCTCTCATCCTACCTATTCATTATGTAGCTGATAGTTAGGACAGGTCTTTCCTATCTCAAATGTCCTTAACCAATCAATCAATCATCTTTATTACAGTCAAAGACCAGCACAGGATATAGTACAGATTAAAATTATTATAAACCAGATAGGTACAACTAAAATGCTGTAAATCTATAGCGATAATTATACTATAAAATTATGATTTATAAAATACAACTCTAAAAATTGTGAGGTGATTAATAAAATAAGATCAAACAGGCATAAAATTATGCTTATTATACAATCCTAGAAGCTATGGGGAGATTAATAAAGTTGATATAAAACAAGGGTAAGTATACAACTATCTTTAAAGGTAGGGCATCTAAGAGTATAAAATAGTTGAGATGACATATAAAAGATAACATGTGAAGTAAAGCAGCACCTTAAAATTAGACAATCAGGTAAAATAATCAGCAGTTAAAAATCTGCTGCAAGGGATATTAACTGGCAATCAGGACTTGGCAGATCTTGCACACTGCCATGCAGAACCTGGCAGCATTGTACGTGAAGGTTTTATTGTCATCCAAGAGCAGCATCTTGGTATAGTCTTGACTAGAGTGACCAGGGATGTACTTAACCAATAAACCTACTTAGATTGTACAACAATCTCCATGCATCTTCTTAAGATAACTGCAACAACTAAACTGTTCTTAAGATAACTGCAACAACTAGAACTCTTTCTGAAAAGTGGTATATAAATATTTTTCGTCTTCGTCTTCGTAAACTCTGCACTCTACTCTGTAACTGGAGTGGGCAGCTTCTCTTTTTGGTGCTTTGCTAAATAATTACAAACCCCAACAGTGCAAGCCCAGATAGGGCTGTTTGTGTGAATGACCCCTATGGCTGTTATCACCATTATTAATAGGGTAGGAAAGGGCTTTTTCTCTTACCTTGTTAAAGACCTGTGTGTGGGCCATTTTGCCTTGCTTAACTGTTCTGAAGCCATCTTGTTTTATGCTCCTATACCAAAGCTGCTCAAGCAGAAATGCTGTGCAAGTAGGGCATAAAAAATGACAGGCTTGGCGCAGCGATAGGAAACCATTGGCTTGTGATTTTAGCTTGAGAATAGATTTTAGGGGTGTGCACGGAACCGTCTGGCCCAGCTCAGTTCGAGGCTGGACTGGCCTTGAACGGAACCCGGACAGTTCAGTCCGGCCCCCATTGAACCCCCCCGGTCCAGTCTGGTTCTGGACTGGTCCCTATCGAACCCCCACCCCCGGTCCGCTGTGACATCACAGATGGCATTTGCGCATGTGCAGCGGCCGCCAAAATGGCAGCCGCTCGCTTGTACGGAGGCCCCAATGGGCCAAAAAGGCTTTGGTTACCAGCCGTGGTGGTAATGAGGAAGGCCGGTGGGGGGAGAGGGAACCCATGCGGACCCCCCCCCCCCCGTGGCCACAGCAAGCCCCCCCAAAGGGGCTATAGGTACTTCTTTAACATTTTTTAAAAAAATTAAAAAAATTCGCTGACTGGTCCGGACTGGACCCAGCGGTCTGGTTCCAGTCCAACAGAACCGGGGTGGTGGTTCGGTTCGATCAGGAACCCATGAACCCCCGGACCAAACCACCGGACTGGTTCACACATCCCTAATAGATTTGAGAAAAAGCCCTTGGAATTAGACAGGGCAAACAGACAGACGCTGTGCTTTGCAAAACAAATTTGGAGCATTCTATCATGCAGTGGTTGTGATGCCCTGTTCTAACTTCATTGTTTGATATGCACATATAAATGTCCAGTTAACTGTTTGGAATGCTTAAAGTCAAACAAGCAACTTCTTCTTTTTACTGGATAAGAGAGTGTGATATGCTTTGTTGTTTGTCTTTGGGTCTCACCAGGTTTTGAGACCTGTGTGAGCTCTCTGACCCTTTCAGCTGAACTGTCTTTGTATCACTAAAGCAACCCTACTTGGATTACCAAAATACAGTGTGAAGGCAACATTTCTTCCACACCTGAGTACAGTTGCTGGGTAGGAGGGAGCAGTCCAATCCAGCTGTTACTTAGCACATGATCACTGTTTGTTCCTTCAACCTTCTTCTTAACTCTCACACAATCAGAAAACAGGACACACACCGTTCCTGAACTTGCCTCCTACCCTATTCATAATTGTGAGAACAGCCCTAGTGCAGCATTCCCAGCCTGTGGTACCCTAGATGTTGCTGAACTACAACTTCCATCATCCCCAGCTACAAATGGGAATGCCCTAGTGTTCCAGGTGAATTCAGCTGAAACTAGGGGTGCAGCCTGGGGGCTTTAGGAAGACACCCCTATAATGCATGTTCTGCTTACATTCTGGTTCTGGTTTGGTTCTGCTTACATTCTGCATGTATATTTGTAAATAAAGCAAATATCACATAGACACCAGACTCTCCTGGGAGTTATTCACACATGGCTTCATGCTGCAGGGTAAATGTTGAGCAAAGCTGCTTCGAATCACACTCACGGCATTGAGGGAAGCAGCCCCTCTTCTGCTCTTGGTTTTTGTTTTTGCAAGTTCACATGGTATGCCTCTGTGTTTTCCTTCTAGCCAATTGGGCGTCGGGGTGGGGGGAGATTACTAAAAAGCTACATCTGCATTTCTAAAGAGAGTATCATTCTTATCACTAATAAGAATGCTAATGATTCTATGTCAGTGCCTCTCCCTATTTGCTCTGGCATTTTCAGAAGTAGCAGCTTAAAATCAGCATTTTAAAAACCCAGAAATAACTCAAAATAAGCTAGAATTCGCAAGACAAAGCCCAATATGTCTGTGGAGTGGGTCCAAGGAACTTGAAAGGACTTCAGGGTAAGTTTGGCTGGTATGTGAGCACACACACTCTCTTCTGAAAGAGATTCAGGCTAGAAGCCCTGTCTGTAAAGCTTCCTGCTCTGATCCAAAAGAAACGGAATCTGGTAGTACTGCCCCTGGATCTTCTCACTGCTCAGGGAAGGAGAAAAACACACAACAATAAGCAACTGTGATGGAACCATCCCACCGTGTTGGATGAGAAATGTCAATTCCCAGCCAAGGGAGTGTCTGGCTACCGGCAGAGACTCCAAACCTATTTTCATTGCATTTTCTAATGTATAATTGATCAAGGTTGGGCCTTAGGTAGACACAGATATGAAACTGTGAGAAAGCTCTTGGATGCTTCATACATTACAGTTGTCAGACACAGGATGCTCCCCAAGGATCAGTCTCATGACTAAAATTTTAATGTAGATAGGATTTATATAGGTGTGTATTCTAAAGTTAGACATGGGCTGGATTTCATCTTGACATAATGGGTCCGGTTTGGGAATGGACAAGATGCTGCTTATATCCTTTCACATTGTTTCAAGCAGCTGGAGGAAGCAGAGCTATAGGCATATGATCTGATGGCCTTCTGAATTAGGAGTAGACAAGCTCAAGTCATGTAATGAAAAGACACATTCTCACAATTTAGGGAGGGAAATTGTCTAGTTGGCTAGGTTCATTCAAAAGTGAAATAAACATTAGTTAATAATTTGTATACCTTTAGCCTGGGGTTTAGGTCATAAAATATCTATGGCTAGGTGTAGCTTGTAGCTAGGACTTAACCTGGAACGATGCTGTGCAATTCATCAAAACTGGCAAAGGTTGCAATCTGGCAGCCAGACATGCATATGCAACTTAAGTACCTTAAAGGAAATCAGTGGGACTTGAGACTGTATCTGAGTGTGATTTAGGCTTCAAGTAAATGAAACTGTCAATTAAATTTCACTGGGGACAAAGAAAGAGCAAGATAGAAAATAATTCTAGCGATGAAAATGTTAAGAAAGAGATCATTAACACTGATCCAAATCTTAATGTCCTCTTGTAATTTGCACATCCATATGTGACACACCAATGTACAGAACCCAAACAGGTACTGGGAAGAAAGAGAGAGACTGTATAGATCACTTAATTCTGTGTGAATTACCCAATGTGTGGGCAGACAAGCAGACGACAGTAGGTTAGAGCCAACATTTTTAAGAGTGCCTTATGGACTTAATTACTAAAGTTCAATAAGTCTTCAAAAGCCGATTAGAAATGCTATTTGTAATAGCTCAAACAATTAATATGGAAATATAGCAAGTATGAGTCTTTTAGCTCGAGAGCCCTAAGGAATTCTTTGTTACAGGTCTTTCAAATCACTTTCAGAAATTTGGAACAAAACCTTACTAGGGATTTCCTGCTGTTGTGTAAGATAAACAAGAAAATTTCTCTGCATGGGTTACACACTAGTTGCAACACTCAGACTGAAATGTCATCTCGGACTGAGAAAGTGCTAAGAAAGCAAAATATATTGCAAGGAATTACTATGGGAAGGCACCAGCTGACAGTATTTGAGAATTATTTACATTTGAAGATGTTTATTAGTTTTAATAGGTTTGCTTGAATTCTATCAGAAACCTAATAGGTGGCGTGGCATGCTGAATATTAGAGAAAGACTTAACATATTTGCCTTCAAAGCTATGTTTTCACGGGTTCTCAGATATGGATTTTTACTGCCGCCAGCAGAAACATTTTTTAATAACCAGGTATTCTCTATTCTGGAAACTGGGGATTACTCAAATACTCTCCAGGCATTATCCATTCTGCGGACATCAGCTGCCTAGTGGTCAAATGACAGCATCATGATATCTAGCTCCGTGTCCGTCCTGACATGTTGCCTCGATGCACAACAAGCCTGCTGCACATTCAGTGCATGTGTGTGCAGACAAGTACTGAACATGTGGAGCAGTGGCCTAGGGAGGGAATAAGTGGCCCATGTTTTCATAGATGGCAGGGGCGTGCTTTCTACCTCTCTCAATCATGCAGCTAGTTGAGTGTCAGGCACCCAACAGTCTCCGGGAAGCACAAGGGCTGATCCAGCAGCCTGCGGGAAGCTGTCCTGCCCCCACAGCTTAGCTGGCTTCTGTGCATGCACAGATGTCATTTGAGTGGTTGGCACGACAGCCCAGTGCTGTGCCAACCACTCAAATGGCTGCTGCACATGCACAGAGGCCAGCTGAGCAGCAGCAGCAGGGCTGCCTGTCTCTGGGCTTTATGGTCAGCAAAGTGGCCTCATAGGCAGGGCAGCATGGGTTCTTGGGACCTGTGCACCCTACTACAGACCTGCACCTGATGTGGAGGGCCAAGGGTATGACTAGTCTTTAGCAAATCTGCATGGAGGCAGGGCTAGCTCTTGCTACCCTGTCATGCAATTGCTGTCCTCTCTTCTTCGAAGAAGAGGAAATGGATAACTTCTGAAGTGGGATTGCAGGGTTCACGAGTTTGCTAAGAGTCTTCAGGCTGTCAGGATTCTTCAGGATTATTGAGGCTGACAGCTAAGCATCACATAGCACAGCAGCAACTACCTAGCAGTTGAGGCAGCCTCATAGCTATGGGATCAGGGAACAACCCCAATCCACAAGTTCTGTGCCTTGAACATGAAAATATATTCATTCACTCACAGTGAGTAGCATTCCAAAGTGCAAATCACACACACACATACTCTGGGGTCAATTTGTATAAATCAAGAACAGAAATTTACAGAATAAGAATCAGCTTGTTTGCCACATCATGGTCTCCCAATTATTATGACCTTGAATATGAAGAAATCTTTTGTCTTGAATGTGAAGAAATCTTTTGTCATGTGTAGATGAAACAGAACTTCTAGGGTTCTTATCAGGATTTTTTTGTGTGTGTGGGGTGTGTGTGTGTGTGTGTGTGTGTGTTGATATTTGTTTCTTGTGCCTCATCCATCATCACCAGTCAGGGTTCCCTTGCAGTGTCAGAGTCACCACACATTTTCTTTATGGTTTAGAGAGTAGAAGGCTGTTGGTCCGAGTCCCCGCTGGTGTGTCTCCCAGAATATGGGAAACTCCTATATGGGAAGCAGTGATATAGGAAGGTGCTGAAAGGCATCATTCATACTGCATACTGCGCAGGAGAAGGGAATGGTAAACCCCTCCTGTATTCTACCAAGAAAACCACATGGCTCTGTGGTCATCAGGAGTAGACACCAACTTGACAGCACAAACTTTCCATAATAATAATAATAATAATAATAATAATAATAATAATAATAATAATGCTCTTTTTGTCGCCTCCTCTGCTGTTGTCACCACTGCCTCCTGCACAGTGTGTGTATGTGTGTGTGTGTTGCAGCTGGACACCAATTCAGCACCTCGGGGGCTCAGCTACCACAGCCCCAGAGAATCTGCCCCTTCTTCCAGACCACCAAGAGAGCCTAAAGGATGCCAGAGCTGCCACCCCAAGGAAACCTACAGCCCCCAAAACACTGTCTCCTCTATGAAAGTCCACACATGCCATTGTGGAAAGGAGGAGGGATGAACAAAGTGCCTTCTTTCCATTTCCCCATCTGCTCCTGGAGTGGAAGAGTAAATGGAGACAAGAGACTCCATCCATCTCTCCCCTGCATTACAGTGAGGACTTAGAAGAAAAGAGGACAGAATACTAACAGAAGAAAACAGGAAGCTGCCATATACTGAGTCAGACCATAGGTCCATCTAGCTCAGTATTGTGTACACAGACTGGCAGTGGCTTCTCCAAAGTTGCAGGCACACATTTCTCTCAGACCTATCTTGGAGATGCCAGGGAGGGAACTTTGAACCTTCTGCTCTTCCCAGAGCGGCTCCATCCCCAAGGGGAATTTCTTACAGTGCTCACATTCATACTCACAGTATCCCATTCATATGCAACCAGGGCAGACCCTGCTTAGCTAAGGGGACAACTCATGCTTGCTACCACAAGATGAGCTCTCCTCTCTCCTCTCTACCTCTCTGAGGCTGTCTCACTCACCCCTTCTCCTCCTCATGGCCACGGGCACCCATAAGACCTCCTCTCCTCTCTGGAGGTGACAGGGATGCCTGCTATGTTGAATTAAACATTCCAACCAAGTGCACCCCCCAAAAAACATGACCTCTTCTGTTCTCAAAACAAAATCATGGGGGAAACCCAGCAAAACATTTGGGGCTTATGCCTGGGCAGGGAGGCACTAGGGCCAACAATTCCATGTTTCATTCTTTGGAAACAGGTATTTTAATGATCTGCAACAATAGACTAGAGGGATCTGAGCTATTTGTAAGTTCCAATGCACTTAGGTTCTTGACTCTAATGGGATATGCAGCCCATTTCTATACAGGTTTTCCTGGAAGAAAGTACATCTAAGTACAACAGGATTTACTTCCACATGCACACAATTGCCATTTTAGTCATTCTAATTTTAGCAGGATTCAAGCCAAGATCTTTTGCAATGTTCAGACAGAAAAAGGATGAGGCTGTGCACACGAATACCCCTACCCAGATTAGGGAAGCCCTACCTGGGTAGGACTGCTAGTGTTCAATGCCAGGATTGGGTGCTGCCTCCCCTGCAAGCCTTTTTTTTTAAAAAAAACACACAGGCTTTTACCTGGGTTAAAGAGCACAAGAATGCACTTTACCCCAGGTATGGGGTCATGCATATGCTCGGGCTGCATGAAGCCCGAGCATACATAAAGTCAGGCACCTTGAGTGCCTGACACCTGGGGGAATCCCCCAATGCACCACACTCACTGTGCATTGCATTGTGGGATTCCTGGAGGCTGAGACGAGTCCCGGTCTCCAGAGATCCACACTGCATGGAGCATCACAGATTGTGTGGGCACGCTGAAGAGGACATTGTAGATCATCTGGGCGAAAGGCAGGTTCCACCCTGCCTT
Source organism: Hemicordylus capensis (assembly GCF_027244095.1). NCBI lineage: Eukaryota > Metazoa > Chordata > Lepidosauria > Squamata > Cordylidae > Hemicordylus > Hemicordylus capensis. Next base: position 198,293,580 of record NC_069661.1, read on the forward strand.
CCCCCATCCCCGCCCTCCCACCTGGTCATGAGAATAGCCTTGAAAATATGGTCAGGAGTTTCTGCCCCTAAGCAGTAATTACAAGTTACTGACTCTGAGGGAAGAAAAAGTGGATCTGTTCAGACAAGTGAATCTGGTAACTAAGAGCAATGATTTCCTCCATGGAGCATTTAGCACATTATCAAAGGCTGAGGGCCACTTCTCTAAGCTCTTATAGAGTAAGAAATTTGCAAAAGGTGGGTAGACAAGGTTTCAGTTAGAGAATGGCTCATTAACTAGGGATGAATTCAAAGACATTAGGTTTTACAGGTTTCACAGTTCCAGGCAGTTTCCAAAAATGATTTGTCACACTAGGTATAATGGGAGATTTATCTTTGCTGTCTGAGCAATAATGCAAAAACATTTATTGCTTCCTCTGCAATATGATATTTCCAAAAGTTTAATAAAAAAATCTCATTATAGTTTTCTTAACTCCAGGTGCAGTTTTAGACCTAAGGTCTGCCACTATTATGGGTATTATAATAGTAAAACCAGCAATCTAAGAGCAGTTTTTGAAACAAATATGTTAAAGATTATTTCAGACAAGGTCAAAGGTCTATAGTTCGTGACTTTCTTTCTGTTTTTCAGAGTAAGGTTGAAGCTCTTTCTGAAAATGCATTTCAGCTCCACTAATGTGTAATCCAGAGATAAGACAAGATACTGTAAGCATTGTTTAGACTGCATTTGAAATTTGGCCATACTGATTAAGTAAGTGGTCCTAGATGGTGCCTGTCAACAAACCCAAAATAAGCAAGTAAATTATTATGGTGATCTTAGAGAGGGGGGTTGCTGCAAAACCACCTGCAAGCACCAGACAGGATTCCATGAACATCAGACAAACTACATATGAAGTCCCTTGTTTGTAGAAGCTGTGACCTACATAGGGCGGCAGTGATGGTGGTTATGGGAAATTCCAAAAGAAAACAAAACATTTATGAAATTTCAAGAAGCATGCTTCCAGTAAAGCACTAGGGTCATAACCCCAAACCTATCTCTACTTATAACTCTAGATAATGGGCAGGATTCAGAGTGCCATGACAAAGCACATTGAAATAAATGAGACATGACTAATTTAAGACTCATTAATTTAAATGGGACTTAGTCATGATTAACTTAGTTTTGATCTAAGCCTATTATTCTAAAGTTATGTTTGCTTCTGTGTTACCAGTTGCTATATTATTATTCTTGTTGTTACTGTTATTATTTTCATGATGATTATTATTAAACTAGACATTAAGCCCGTTACATTAACGGGCGCTAGAAGAGTTGTGTAGATCTGATTGCAGGTTTAACGGGTTGCTACACGGACCTACGACACAGAGACGGTAGCTACGCGCGCACGCAGTTGTGTGCGTAGTTTCCATTGCTGCGTCCGCACGCGCCACGCATGCGCAGAACACCTGCAAGAGACATGGACGCAGGTACCTTAGGGTTTTATTATATAGGATAAGCATTTTATGTAATACATATTTTATACCACTCTAGAAATGTTCAACGTGCTTTACATTCATTTCCTCAGTTACCTCAGTAATTTCCAAAATGCCTACTAAGAACTGGGAAAGTGCACAGAATGTGTCTGGCCATAAGGATAGACTGTACATGGATTAGGATTTTGTATGGTTCAAAATTTTGGGTTCTGACCCAACATAACAATACAACCCAACAGTGGCAATGTCAGGAGGGTCCATGTCAGCCCCTCCAAACTGTCATGCTGTGTACATTGGGTTGGAGATCCAATATGTCTGTTGGACCACTAGGGCCCTCTCTTCCTTGCCCTGCCCTCTCCTCCTCCTCTTCCTTTAAAGGTAAAGTTAAAGGGTGCCTTCAAGTCAGTTTTGACTCCTGGGGACCACAGAGCCCTGTGGTTGTCTTTGCTACCCAAATGGGGACAAGAGACAGGCTGCTCTTTTTCACGCTGGAGGGACTGTTCAAGTAGCTACATTGCCTTCTGTGGTTTCTGTTTAAAAGGCATTTTTTTGCTAAACTCCCTTTTAGATCCCTGAGTGATGCCAGTGGTTCTAGGATCCATAGGGGCTATTCACAAGTGCAGGCAAAACTGGGCTAAGGAAGCCATGCAGCTCCCAGTGGCACAGAGGTAAACTTGCTTAGGGAGCCCAGCACTTAACCTAGGTTTGGGGTGCGAGGGCACCCTTAATCTGGGCTTAGTGTTTGTCGGTGCTGTGAGGCTAGAAGGATCCTTATAATGCACCACACTCTTGGTGCTGCCAAATGGCCACTGCATGCACCCTGAAATGGGCCAAACTGGACCAGGGAGAATCAGGGGGAAGCTGGCGGGGGAGGTGGAGCCATTGGAGAACCCCTGTGGCCGCCACAGCAGCCCCTGAATCCACCAAAACCCTTGGTGGTGGTAAGTTTATTATTTTCTTAAACTAATTTACTGCCCCTACACCCCTCAAGCCAGGGCCAAACTGGCCTGGCTGGTTTGGCTCGAGGTTGAGCCTTTGAGCCAAGCTAGTTCAAGGTCAAGCTGACTCAACCTTGAACTGGCTCGCAAACCCCTAAACCCTTGTGAGCATATGTGCACTGTGCTCTGCCTTCTTCCCCTCATCCCCATAGCGATGTAAGGGAAAACTCAGGCTCTTTGTGACATCAGCAGCCATTACAACAATCACCCTAAACTTCAAGCTGTTTCTACAATTTCCTTGGATGTGTTAGTTGCGATACTAGCAAATAGGCCTCAGCATCTCTTGCTCACATCAACAGAACAGTTCAGACAAAGAGTTCAGTTCAGACAGTCCAGACAAGATGCCTCTAAGTACCAGTTGCAGGGGAGCAACAGCAGGAGAGGGGGCATGCCCTCACCTCTTGTTTATGGGCTTCCCAGTGGCATCTGGTGGGCCACTGTGTGAGACAGGGTGCTGGAGTAGATAGGCCTTGAGCCTAATCTAGCAGGGCTGTTCTTATGTTCTTAAGGAGGAAAGGCAGCCTAGCAGAATGAAATAACATTATTATAAAAGACACCATTCACTTGTTTTGACTTATATGTATACTATAAGCATGGAGAGATTTCTCCATCATTCACTGTGTTTAACAGACAGGAATGCTGCCACCTAATTGTGTGTGCGGAGGGGGTGGTTTATTAAAAAATAATGATCGACCAATCCTCTGTGTTGTTGCTATTTTGCATGGGAGGAATTTCCCATTGGGCCAAAATGGAGCCCTTTCCCACAACAAATAGCAGGGAAGTGTGTGGGGGTGGGTGGGGGGTGGGAGAGAGAGATTATGGCCATGATACATGATAAGGGGTAGGATTAGAACTCCTTCCTGCCCGTACCCCCAATCACAGGCCTGATCTATGCGGTTCTTAAACCAGCTTAAAACAAAAATTGAAATTGAAAATTCTAATGATAGACTTAAGCCTCCTGTTTGGTTCTTCATATACTTATTCTGGCTCTGACATCCTTTGGGTGGTAAACAAACAGTAAGAATGTCCAGTTCTTAGTTTTGAATTTGATTCATTGAGTTTGGAAAGCACTGCTTCCTTTGAAGTAGAGATACTACTTCATCTCTAACCAGTGCTCTGGTGTGGCAATGTTTTCTATTTGATGCTGACATCTCTGGCACAGTTTAAACATATTGGCAGTGTGCTGCACATCCCTTTTGTCTGCAACAAAAAAAGAATGATTGAAATGGATTTCACAATCCAATAAATTATCAACACAGCATAGTGTGTAACATTTACTTTCAAGATCACATACTTGAATGTAAATGTTCAAAGGCAAGAAAGAAATGTCCAGGGTGGCCCAAGCTACTGCTGTGCTTATGGTGAGGTGCCAAATACTGCCGGGCCCCATGCCCCTAGTGGGTGCAAGCCCCCTTTCAGAATTGACCCTTACAAGCTTTGAAAATGGCATGAGTAGCAAGGAGGAGGGAAGGTTACTGTCCCCCTCTTCATGTTTCTTGCAGGCTTCTTGTCACGCTGTTGGCATCCCAAAATATGCCACCTGAGGAAGTCATCTCACCTTGCCTCATGAAAGAGTCATGACAAAGTCTCACTGAAATCAGTGAAACATAAATTAGTTGCAACTAACTTGTGCCATTGATTTCAATGGTGTTTCATTATGACTAACTCCTTTGGAAATAAGTTTCTGAGTGTTACTATGTTTGAATGGGTTAGAAAAGCAGCACTAGGATAACATTCTGAGAAAATTTTCTGCTCATATCAGAACACTTTTTGATGTCCTTGGCATTCCTTGAAAGTTTTGCCTGAGCAGGAACTTCCACACTTACCTTGAAATGTCACTTTAGATAATACTGGGGAGCATATTAACTTGGCCTGCTTTGTGTTTGCCCACTTTGTGTTAACTTTTGTTTGAAGAATTTCTTCTAGATTCTAGCAGTGGTTCATGGACAGACCACCAGCTTCTGCCACAGTACCCTGAGGCATGGGGAAGGGGGACTCAAAGTCCTTATTGGGATAGCATGTGGTGAAGGTATGAGGCCATTACTTCAACACTGGAGATATTCTTTGGTGAGGGCACATGAAGTTATCCTAAGGAAATGACTTTGTCTAAAAATTTGCATTGTCTTAAAGGAAAACAAATTCTAATTACTGTAGGCCTCCATTAATCTACACTTCATTAATTTACATGATAATCCAAATAATTAACTGTCAGTCTCTCCCTCAGGAAAGATTTATAGTTTATAATGTTGGAAGCATCATTATTTGTGAAGACTTGTTATAAAACCTGTGACTGGGGTTGTGAGAAGCATAAATCAACCTCTTGGACAACAGATTGTGTTGGAAGAAATCCAGAGAACGTTAAATAGGATTAAGTGCCATTGAAATCAAGGTGGAGTTAGACTGAAATCAATAGGCTTTGTCATTAACTGTGTGCTTAAATGCCGCTGACTTCAATGGGACATGAACACTCTTGAAAACCAAACTTTCTTCTCCTCTCTTGTCTTTGGTAACTATTGGAAACTGCCCTGGGTTTTTCTATGGTTCATAGATTGTATGGCAGTTTGGGGCCAGCTCTAGCTTCTGTCTGCTCTTCTGCGCTGTAGTATATCAAATGTGATGTGCTGCTGATACCCAGAGCTGACGGAAGTAAGATTTGCTTAAATAATAGAAGTAGAGGGATCAAATAAATATGTGTCTAATCATTAAGAGGCTGTTTTCATGACCAGCCTAACCCAGCCTGGGGCAGCCCAGCCGGGGTTAGGCTGGCCGTGAGAAGCAGTGGGATCCTCACAGAACCCTCCACTCTCTGCCCACCTAACCCTCTTAAGGAACGTGGCTTTTAGCCCAGGCTAAGGGTGCACTTGCACCCTTGCCCTGACTGTCAGGTATTGTGTGTCTCCTCAAGCTGAGTTCAGCCCTAGGAGACACAGAGACAGGCACATAGGGCACCTGTCTGATGGGGGAATCCCCAGTGCAACACACATGTCACGTGCTGTATTATGGGATATCCAGAGGCCAGAACAACAAGTTCCGGCCCCAGTTCCCTCTTCCCTGCTCCATGCCTCATGGAGCTGCATGGAGCTGGGCTGCTCTTGTGGGTGCGCGGGAGACATGCTGACGATGGATGGTTTGGTATTCTGGGGGGAAGGTAGGTTTAGAGCAACCTCCCCCCTCCGTGCCCTCCCAGCCCACCCCTGATGATCAAAGTGTCTCAAAGTGTCTTGTAGCACCTCAAAGACTAGTAGATGTGTTATGGAAAAAGGTTTCCATGGATCTGAGTCTACAAAAGCTTATGCCATGATAAAATGATAGGCTTTAAAATTCCAAAAATTTATTTATTTATTTTTATTATTTATTTATTTATTTGATTTTTATACTGCCCTTCCAAAATGGCTCAGGGCGGTTTACAATTAAAATGGAGACCATTAAAACCAATAACAATTAAAACAGAAATATAAATATAAACACCAATTAACGATTGAAACATCTTAAAAACAAAACAATTAAAACCCTGAAAACCAGGTTAGAGCATTAAAACAATTAAAACTAATTAAAAACTCCAGAAGGCCAGACCAAACAGGTAGGTTTTAAGGGCTCTCTTGAAAGTCAATAAAGAATTAAGATTGCAGATTTCTGCTGGGAGTGCATTCCACAGCCCAGGAGCAGCTACAGAGAAGGCCCACCTCTGAGTTGCCACCAGATGAACCGGTGGTAACTGGAAACGGACCTCCTCAGATGACCTTAATGTGCGGTGGGTATCATGTAGAGAGAAGGAGCTCTCTAAGATAACTTGGACCCAAGCCGTTCAGGGCTTTAAAGGTAATAACCAGCACTTTGTATTTTGCCCGGAAACATATTGGCAGCCAGTGTAATTGTTTCAAAACAGGAAAAATATGGTCTCTCCAGGTTGCCCCAGAGACCAGTCTGGCTGGTTTTTGTGCTGGTTCTGCTGGTTTTTCTGTAAAAGGCTAACATCCCTCCCCTACCCCTCCACAATAACATAGTCTGGCCTTCTTGCAGACTGAGGCTGGATGGGAGAAAGTGACATTACATCATCCAATAGAATAATTACAATTGAAGGGATCCTTGTACACCATCTTGTGCAGCCCCCTCCCTGCCACATGTCACTTGATGCAGAAAATCCAGAGCTAGAACATTCCTAACAGGCAGCAAAGACTTGACCTTCTTCTGTGTGATAGCCCCTCGGATATTTGAAGAGTCCTATCATGTCCACTGAGGCTATGTCATTTCCAGGCTAAACATACAGGGTTCCTTCAAACTTTCATCAGGACAGCATGCATCCTGCCAAGAACAGATGCTGCCTGCTTGACAGCCTTGAGGAAGGTCCTGCATATATTTCTTGAGTCTTCTATGTGAACGAATGCCTTGGTACTTTACTGCATACATGCGTCTTGATGAACTTCCAACAGCAAAGGTGGGACTAGCAAATGTTGCTGTTTGCTTCTGTAAAAGGTAATAGCTTTCAATGGAAGATGCTGTTTGGCCAGGGATTCTAAGAGGTGACTAGGTGGTATCATATATTTCATTTGTGGCAAATATATGTAAACCTGAACATTAGAAGGGTCTGAGCCTTTCATTAAAGAGATAACCCAGGAGCAGCAAAGGACTTGGCCTTTCTCAGGCACAGTTAATGGATGTAGATAATGACTACATACTGATATAATCTCAGCCCCCTGCCCAAGTGCAACCGAACTTGGAGTGGCACCCACAGAGTCAGACAGAACACTGCTGGTGCAGTTTCTGGTCCAAGATCAGAAGAAGACACAGGGATGGAGCTGTGATGGGTTGAAAGAACCCATTGTGCCCAGCATCGGGGAGTGACACAGCATCTGGAGGAACCGCTGGACTCCCCCGGAAGGGGGTCCCACTGCCACCATCTCCCTCCGCAGCGGGCCTGGCTCTCTTCCTCTTCCTTCCATTGGCTAGACTTCTGGATGATGGAAGACTCGCATGTTGCCTGCCAGCACCAGCTGCCTCCTTCAGTGGCTGCCTCCTCCTTCCATCAGCCAGGCTCCCAGCCGATGGAAGGAGGGTGCTCACACAGCCCATCCATTGCCAGTCACCCCATTCAGTAGCTGCTGGACTTTGTGCCTCTTCTTGCCATCTGCCAGGAACCCAGCTGATAGAAGGAGGAAATATGGAGCTGTATGAGTGGGGTGAGCATGCGTACCACCACTGGGGGTGGGCGACGTGAGGAGAGGTGAGGCCACCAGTGTACATGGGCCCACTCTCCCCTCTCTATTTCCCTGAGAAGACTCCTAGCAAATGGGCTGATCCTCTGAAACAGAATAGAAAGATATGTTTTCTGAGATTCCTAGATATGCTAACTAGACCTTTCTGGAGGTATTTGGACTGGACTTCTTGAATGTTGACTGAAAGTGTCATACTAACATCCTGATCAGTAAATTGCCACCATGGGAAGGAGAGAACACAAAAGTGGATGAGAATGTATCCAAGATGGGCCTTCTCACAGACATTCTCATCCTTATCTTTATTAAGGGCATGTGGCCAAATAATGTTCTCTATGGGAGATGCTCAAGAGGCTATGAGGTGACTCCTCTGGGCAACAGCATAAAGTTTTTGGTGGTGTGAAGAAGCTAGTGATACAGGAATTTATCAGGCAAAAGTACCTGAAATCCACTCATTTCTCACACACAGACTTCCCCTCAGTTTGAATTCAGATGGGAACCACAAGCCACTCAGGAGACTACCAAGAAGCAAATCCTACCATTTGTTGTTATGATATAGAAAAAGAACTCCAAGTCCTTTGTGAGCCAGTGAAACAAAACTGAAGTGGAGTCCAATATCGCAGTGGGACATCATCCATTATGGTGATGGATTGTAGGGAGCCATCACTCTGCACTGAATTGGGTATACAGTTACTCACTTTCCTATTTTACTGATGCTGGGAGAGATGCCTTCAGTTTCTCTTTATAGGAACTAGTTCTATGTCAAGTGGTCTGTGCATGTTAACAGTCTTCTTTGTAATGGAGGGAAGGTCCTAGATAGACTGGGAAACTTTCAGTGAAGGATAAAAAATGTTAAGCCTGTATGGCTTGTAAATGATCAAATTAAACATAATTATGTTTCTTTATTTTAAAGGATTATGGAACAAAGGCAAAGGTGCTATTCAAATGTAGAACTATTTTGCATTTAATTGTTGCACTAATATGGATGACACACATTGGCCACATTTGCATGTAGTGTGAACTGGGATCGAGTTCTGCCCTCCGCAACATGCTAACTTGTCCTCATTCAGACCTGAACTGCAGTAAGGGAGACTGCAAAGAGGAGGGAGAACTGGCAGCATGGGCAGAGGAACTGGCTGCCAGGCTTCTTCCTTTGCATGAAGGACAGCTGCAGCAGCCAATCAGAATGGAGAGAGGAAGGAGGCTCCTTCCCTCAACTCCAGTCTTGAGGGTTGCATGCAGTTCAGCATTCAGATGTAACAATGCTGAACACAGATCTCAAGTAGGGGCAGCAAAACTCCCAACAACCCAAGGGTTCAAACTGGAGTTTGGGAGGAAAACCTCTGATAACTTTTTGAGCAGGACAGAGGTTCCATGCATTCGGATGTGCAAAAAATCCAACCTTTGCCCCGTTTTACTTCGGTTTCCCATTACTTGCAAATGCGGCTATTATCTACATTAAAATTTAAATAAAAAATAATGGGCATTATCCAGTTAAAGTTAAGCATTTTGATATCTAATTGAGCAATATTTATATACCACTTTCCTACAAAATTCTCAAAGTTTACATAGAAACATAAATGATAAATAAGATCATTCCCTGTTGCAAATGGGCTCACAATCTAAAAAGAAACATAAGGTAGACACCAGCAACAGTCACTGGAGAGACACTATGAATTGGATAGGTTGGATAGCGACATTTGCCAAATATGAGGTCACCATTTGAAAAAAATGCATGATACTGGACTAGAGGGTTCATTGTTGCCAGAGCTTTTCTCATATTGTTAGATACTGTAGAAAGAAATGGGTCAAAGTTGGAAAAGTTCAGATGGGGATAGGAACTTTTTTTAAATTAAAAACATTGAGCCTTTTCTCACGATCAGTGAGATCATGATATAGAAGAACAAGTCAAGGATTTTAAAGTACTTCTAATGACTGCATGCAGCTACCAGAGCCACATATTTGCAGGTTGGAATTACTATGCCCCTTACTAAATGAAAAGGCAATCTGAAAAGAGACAGTACTTTATTTGTCAAAGACTTCCAGCAAGTGTGTTTAGGGACCTGGCCATCTCATGGACTATTATGATTACTTTAATTTGACTTGTTCTTGGCACTGCATTTATACTTGGCAGGTCTAATCTCACTTATGCAACACTATAAGGATTTAAAGGCATATGCTTTTCTCCCCCAACAACATTTGCACCTGGGAGTTAAAATAGACTCAATATTGGATATCATCACACGCACAAACACACACTCCCCCCCCCCCCCGCCTTAGCCTTTGAATGTGTTTGAATGTGAAATTGTTGTTCTTCTAAGTACTGCATTTACGTACATGAAAGACTAGGTTTTCCCCCCAACCAAATTCTTTGATGTCAGAAACTGGGGGGTTGTACTAAATTCAGAGCCTTCTTTTGTGTGGATACAGGTATAACCTATATTTAACCCTCTCTTTAAAAGGGGCTGTCTTAAATGCAGAGTCATCTTCTATCTGGGTAAATACAGTAGTAGTGGCTTGCTAAGCCAAGGAAGTGCCAAATGAGATGCAGCTGCCACTCATTCCGGCAGCTCTGGCTGTCTCTTATCCCTCTCCACTCCAGCATTAGTGAGATGTTCTGACCATTTGCCAGGCTGCCCATTGGTTATGCAGAACTGCATGGTTGCCCATTGGTCAGGTAGAACTACATGGGCTGGTCAATGATTAACCCACCCATGAAATGATTAACCATGGTGTGCTAACACCAGTGAAGGAGATGTGGCCAGCACCCAGGAGGCAGAGCTACACAGGCCCTCTCCCAATCCTTCCCAGTCAGAGACTAATGCACTGGCTGGGTGCTTTGTTTCTCACCCTTGCTTTGTTTGCCAAGTGGGAAGGAGCAGGTGAAGGGCTGCACCTCACGTTCCCAATTGAAGGGCTACACCTCATGCTCCCAACAAGTGAGTGCTTCATTTGCTGGCTGGATGTGGGAAGAGGCCAAAGAGGTGCCCTGAGGGAGGGGCAAGGGGTGCTGTGGCTGGAAGTCCAGGGACATTGCCCCCCCCCCTTTTCCAATGGTGGCACTGCCACTGCTAGGATATATACATTGAATTTGGAAGGGGTTTTAAACTTTACCAAATATACAGGAACTGGAGAGGGAAAAAACTTTGAATTTGTTGGGGGGGGGAAGGACATTAACCATGGTTAATTTTTCAAAAATGCATTTTCCAAAATTCATAGATATCAATCCTAAACTTTTCCTTTCAGTAGCAGGGAAAACCCTGTTGAGATCAAGGCTGAAGTGTGCAGGTAAGTAGGCTGGTACATGAGTTAACAAACGATGCACATTTTATTAAACCCATTTTCATCTACACAACTGCATGTTAAAGAAGAATACAGGAAGAGCCCTGGTTGGTCAAACCAAAGGTTCATCTAATCTATGCTGCTTCAGACAATAGTCCCCCAGATGCTTCTGGGAAGCCCAGAAGCAGGGAGTTATCTGTAGGTCACAGCTCCCTCCCCCCTTTGCCCTCTAACACATTGAGGTCATTCACACAACCGAAAACTGGGTAGAAAAAATGTGCTACCCAGGTTAGGGAGTTGTGTGTGCTCCCAATTTTGGTTGTGTAGGAACAAACAGCTAGGTTGGAGGAGGGAGAAGCAATTGTGTGCAATCAAGGTAGGAGAAAAAGCTGGGTAGGACAGCTTTTTCTCCTAATTTTGTCAAATGCTGGACAGCATTTGCACAGCATTGTCCTATCCCAGTTTTGTCCTGCCCAGGTTTCTATTGTGTGAACAACCTCTTAGTGTTCAGGGGCATGCTATCTCTGAACACAGAGGTTCCACTTAGTGGCCATGGCTAATAGCTGTTGATAGACTTATCCTCCTCAGATCTACCTAATCTTATTTTAAAGGTATTGATGCCAGATGACATCACCACATCTGGTGGCACTGACTTCTCTGACAAGTACTTTCCACCAGGTTGGAACTGAATTTTTTCCAGTGTGAAATTCATGGTTCCTCCAAGAAGAAAGTGACATTTGAAGAGGATATTATGTCTTTTCTGGCTCTATGATTTCTTGCTTAGATGTACAGATGTGCATAAAATTATACAAAGCATTACAGAACTGACTACTTCACTTTCAGTCACTTTCCTAATAATCCCTAGCATGGCATTTACCTTTTTCACTGCCATTGCACACTTCTTACATTTTCATTCATTTTCATCTATACACATGACCCCAGGAACCTTTGCCTGATTAGTCAATAGCAGTTTAGATCCCTTTATTATATGAAGAATCCATTGAATATTAGTGAATATTTTAATACTGACAACCTGATACCATCTTTTCATTTCTAATTCTATAAACTTCCATTAGGTTTTCTAATCTCTAATTTTTGCACTATAATATATACATTCAAATATCTACCTTTTAATATCCAATTTATTCATGTATAGTGTCCATAAAACAAATCTGAATAAATAAATTACACCTGAAGAGAAATACGATGGCTAATAAGAATGAGTTAAAATGAACACAAGTTTCTGTTTCATGAAATGAGAGGGCAAGTAATATTCTAATAATTATAGTTAATCATCACTAATGATTTCATGCAACCTTTGAGTCAAACAAAATTTCCAGTTATTTAATAAAGCTAACATCCCCTAGTACCTTGATTAGGCAGCTGACAAAATTAGAAATTAAGAAAAGGACCTCAAAAGTGTGAATTAGGGAACGATAAAATCAGTTACTGCCACAGCAGGGTTTCTGATTATATTGGCGCAAGAGGTGGAGACAGACTTGGTCATGACAACTGACTAGAAAAATCTGGCCCAGCTGACTACTGTGCTTGTAACAGCATCTTGGTCTGTAGAAATAAGATAATCACACCATGGAGAGAAGGATCCTCACTCCTAACACCTGCAGACCAAGGTGCTGTTAAAGCCTCAGGAAAAGGAGCTGATAGACAAAGTCTTGAATCCAAATCATCAACCAAAGTTGGAATCCAATCGTAGTTCACACCCAGGCAGAGCCTGGGGACAGGCAGCATGGAGACAATTTTTTCAGTGAGAACACAAAATGCTTGAGAATGCTGCACAAAGCATGCTCTCAGATCTGCTGTTGACAATTGTCAGGGTGACATTAAGGAAAAGGAGAAAGAGACAAAGGGTTGTAGAAGCACATCGTCTATCCCCACAAGTGTCTCTTAGCACCAAGTGATGAGCAGTATGAAAAAGGAGGAGGAGGCATTATTGTTGGAGAGAATGGGTTTGGTTAAGACTCACAAAGCTCCTCTTATGTACCTTATGAGTAATAATCAATTTCTAAGAGGAATAGAGGTCCCATCTCTGACTGAAGCTATTCCTGGATATTTATTTCAATACATTTTGGAAATGTTTTCATAGTATCAAGTCATTAAAATTTGCAGAGTTACTTTTTAGTCTGTTGCGGATATTGATGCCAAGTCCTGAGAACTCTAGGAGACTAGAAGGGGAAAAGAGTTCTCTTTGAGACTGTGAACAATGGCATACACAAATTCTGCAGTAATTCCTGGCCCTTTCTGCAACACAGACAAGAAGCAAATAAAGCACGGACAAGTTATATCTGACATCATATCAGTTTGCCAGCTGTTTGAGAGGAAGTGGGATGATTTAAAGTTCTCCATCAGTAGCTGGCAGGTGCTGATGATAGCAGAAATCACTGAAAATATTCAAAGGGGTGACTCTAGAAATGACAAAGAATTGGTTGCCCTTTCTGAAATATCCGAAATGGAAATGGCAACTGCCAGCTTGGCACAGCTTCAGTACAGACCCTTCCTTCAAAATGACTTTACACATCGGAGTGATTGAAGGGAGTTCTCCCATGAATTAAAACATAGAAGGCAGCCATCTGGCAAATAACTGCTTTGTGGATTGGCCTGTTAGTTATGCCTTAAATGAGACCTCTGCTCATTTGAGCCACAAGACCGTTCTAATGAGAAATATTTTAGGAGTAGGGCAATGCACAGGAAGCTTCCATAAGACTTCCTTGAAAGTGTTTCTTGGAAAGCCTGAAAGGGTTTTATAGTATTTCCTCGGCATCCTGTGGCCCCTCTCCCTGATCACCATCCTTCCAGGACTTTAGCACCTTTTCAAACTGCATCTGAATTTTTAAAAACAGTTTCCATGGTGTATTGGTCAGTTCTCACCTACTAGGAATTCGGGAGGAAGGTATTAGTGAAGAAATTGAGTCTTCCTCCCTTCTTTGCTTCCTTCCTGGTTAGTTGGCATATGGAAGTATATACTCCCTTGAGTTTTGGGAGAAAGTTTTGCCTGTGCAACCTAAAGAGAAGATTGAAAAAGAACTCATTGTATAAATACATCAACATCTGTTTGAGAAATACCTTCACTTAAATTAGATCCTGCAATTTTAAAACATAAATCAGGCCATCATAAATATTTAACTAACTTATATAGTCCTTAAAAGTAGAAATATTTTTATCCCACAGTTCAGGATGGTTTTCATTTGAAATACAGCACATGTTATCAATTTTTAAAATGAAAATGTGGCTCAATTACATTTATGGTTAATTTTACAGGAGATATAAGTTAGAAAAACCCACAGATTTTTATTAGTGACAATTTCAATCTTAGGCCTATTCCTCTTGTTCTAAACATACTGTGCCTATATATTATGCCTTGCTTAATTTGAATCAAAGATTTTCTAGGCTGCAGTTGGTTTTTTGCTACCATTCAGTGTGACTCTAGGAAAGTGTGAGCTAAAGGCAAATTACAGAGTTGCAGTTCAGCCACAGATATAACAAGGGCAGTGCAGCACAGGGTGGAGCGAGTGTGACATTAGTGGCATTGGCTATGTATATTTTCATGCATCTGCCATTGATAGTACCACTACCTTTGGCATGACAACTGAGGTTTTAAAAGGCAGTCTTTAAGTGGTGTAGCAGGATTGGGGAGGATGATAAATTTCTGCACAACCACCTGTGCCACATGAGCCTGCCTCGCCACTAAGATAATCTTTGGAGCCCCTACTTTGCGTGCCCCCACCTTCTAAAGTATGGTGTGTAGCAGCAAGGAGAAGGACCTTATGGCATACCTGCCAACTGCCCCTTTTTAGCTGGGACAGCCAGATTTTAAAAACTGATTCTGGTATCCTAAGCGGCCTGCCAAAATCCTGATTTCACCACTGCCTCCTCCCCTCACCCTCCACATCTCTCCCCACCCCCCGCCGTAGCTGGTCTGCCTCCTCCTCCTCCCCTCCTCTGGCAGCTCCATCTGCAGATCTCATCAGAAGTCTCACGAGAGACCAAAGTCCCCTCTTGTGAGACTTCCAATGAGATCCACAGATGGAGCCGGAGGAAGATGGAGGAGGAGCAGGGAGGAGGCAGAGGCTCCTGGCAGCCCACACGCTCCTCAGCGCTGTGGTGTGGACACCACACAGGGAAGAGTCCATCAGCAGCAACCACCCACTCCCCTCACAGTTTGTTTTATGCAGTTGAGTGGGAAGTATTTTATTCAGAGTTTCTTCTAAAAAATAAAATAAAAATATCAACCTTCCACCTGAGTAGATCTCATGTAAAAAGTAGTGCATTCAACTAATTTAAGGGGCAGGATTGAATCTCTCTGTGTTTGTGATTTCTATTAAAACATTTGCAGAAATGATTATGGTTAATGCCTCTGTTTTCACAAAAACACAGGGATTGCAATATTTATGGTTCCTATGATATGATCCAATGGTGTCACACAGTGATATAATGGTATAATATGCTATAACATGCAAGGCCACAATGGATAACAGCATAACAAGGGGCTAAAGACAGTAGGGAATAAAAAATTCTTGCTTATCCCCAGCTAGAATGACTACATTGCACCATTGATTTGATTTTTATTGTTATCTGCTTATTTAATGATCTATATTGTGATGTGGTCTAAAAATAGGTGGTGGAAAAGTAGGAAACAAATGTCCTCTGAGACGCTACACTTTGTTTATTCTCCAGGTGCTTTTATAATGTCTCATTGTGCTGTGCATATCCCAGTGGGTCTTCAAAAAAGATATTTGCCAGATTTTTGTGTGTGTGTGTGTCAAACACACACACACACACACACACACACACACACACAGAGCTTTCCAAGGGGATGGGTTAAAAAAAATTCACACGGTGCATTAATTCCTGGGAAGGAATAGGTGGAAGAAATAGGTGAAGGTTAGAGCATATGGAAACAAAGATGAGACAGGCTGTATGGAAATAGCTCACAGAAAGTACCCATTTCCATTGAACTGTCAGTGTTGATGTCAATGTGATACTAAGATGGTTGTCTGAATGCCGACATTACATACACATCCAGGCATGTAAGAGCTCTTTGTCCATGGCTGAGAGTAGTTTTTTGAGCATTTGCAGTTGGCACTCCAAAAGCGGCTCTCTTTTAAATTGTACAAGCACTAATGGTCTGTGCACAAGGTAAGGTGATATCGGTGGTAACTGGGGAGAGTACTTCCTTGGTGGTCATGTCCTGCTTCTGAGATTGTCTCCCCAGGGAGGTTCACCCAGTGCCTACATTTCTCTGTAAGCACCTGGACACTTTTCACACAGGGCTTTTGAAGCCCTTTAACTCGCATCTCCTCCAGAATGGAGGGGGAGCATTCACATATTGGCTAGATTTACTCCAAAGTCCCTGCAGGTTATCGGGGAGCAGTTCACACACAACTCGGGTTTTCCACGGTATATTAGAGTGTAACCTGATTTATATCCAGGGTAAAAAAAATCCACTATGTGTGTTGGTTTTCTGGGACAACTTCGAGTTCGCAGTAAAGCCTCCCCATAATCTCGCAGTAAAACCTGCTGTGCATAAAAGCCCCTGGTGAAGACCTTTTTCATTTTCTCAGGCTTTAAATATATGATGGGATTTTAACTTCTGCTGAGATGCAGTGGATTTAACCCAGCCTTTGTCTCAAAGCAAGCCCATGTGAAGGGAAGAAAAATGCTGAATCATCATATCTCTTGCTTTCACCCATGAAGGCTGTTCCTTTAAACTTAAACTGCTTCCTCAGTAGCTTAATCGCTGCCACCGTGCCCACTTTTTAACAGAATTTAATCCCCCACTGGGGTGGGTGGAATTCCAGGGAACTCTCCCTCTCTTTACTATTGGAAAAGTACACAAAAATCTCCATATGCAAGCCTACACATGATTAGAAAATTTGGTAGGGTTGCTGAGCAATCAAATTGAGACGTGTGTTGCACCAAAGACAAAAACTCCTTTCCAGCCCCGCTTTCCTGAGTAAAAAAACCACTCAAAGAGGCTGGTTAAAATTGCTAAGGACAAAAGGAAAAATAAACTTTATTTAAAATACTACAGAGAGTTTTTGTTTGAGGCTTTCTCAGCTTTTATTTACAGGTAAAAGGAACACTCAGTAGTTGCAACAATACTTCAAAAAGCAACCCAGTTGCAAGGAACAGGGATATAAGAACCTTAAAAGCACCTTTAAAGGTTACAGAGACTTTTGTAGAGCCCTGGATGGATAGATAGGCACCAGCTCAGCATTTCTTAGCTTGTTACATTACAGGCAAAATACAATAAACCAGCAGTAAGGATTTGCAAAGCACACCAAAGGAAGGTAAGAAGTCTAACATGAGCTAACAAACTGTTCCCTGCCTAAACCCTTCCCCTAAGCCAAAGACCTGGCTTCCTTCCTGAACTCACCAAATCCATGGTAGCGACTTCAGGCCCCTGCAGTCCTAACTTCCTAAGATTGTGGCCCTCCTGGCTGCAGACATTTGCCTGGCCAGCCAACCTCTTGTTTGTCTAGCCTGGCTCCAACTGAGAACAAGGAACCCCTTCTCTTCCTGCCACAAGGCCCTCTAGGTCCTGCCCACCGTCTGCTGAGTGGCTGATCCCTAGAGGTCACTGCCTGTCACTCAAGACAGGGTTCACTTCTGGTTTACTCTTTAGGGGATGGGGGCCCATTCACTACATGAGATAATTTCTATACTGCAGGGGTTTTTTGTACTTTGACTGTTGTTTTATGGTTGTTAAGATTTTGTTGATTGACTGTAAACTGCCCTGTTTTATAACATATAAAACAAATATATGAAGCATATATGCCCCTCTCATCCAGGAAAAGTGGGCAGAGGTGATGGAGAAGCCACTGAATAATAAAAGAATAGAAATCCTGAAAATACATGAATAGCCCATTGCCACTCTCTTAGGAGGGACTTTTCGGATTTAGGAAACCCATAATAGAGGGGAAGCAAAAGGCCGCATTGTTCAGTTTTTAAAAATCTATATCTGAGCAGGAACACAATAGATCACACCTTTCTTTGTTTTCCTGTTGAAAAATTCATTGCTTTTCAAACACCTGCCTCCCTTTATTGTACCAAAGTACATATGGCAAGAAAAAGCAAGCAAACAAAATACTCTCCTAGGCTTATCTCAGAACAACCTTTCACAGTTTCAGATCCAAGTGCTTTAATCACTGGAGAGAGAAAAAACAAACACCTGAAATTCATTTCTCTGTGATAAATATGGAGCTTGAAAATAGAATAAATAAAATTAAAGGAGTCAGTAATTACGAATAGCCAATTTATTTGAGGTTAATTGAAAATTATCAGGGCTTGTAGAAAGGTCACTTGTAGAAAGGTTACTGCTCTGGGATTACAATAGACATGTTTAAATAGCACTGTTAAAATTAATTTCAGCTTCTTCAGAGACAGAGCTGGATTTCAGCTTTTTGGTTAACAACTTTGAAATATTTATTTATGAGGAAATCCATTGATTCCATGATGTATAGCTTTCAAGCTGGAGACTACGGTGTGATTCATACATACAAGTACATGTCCATTTATAATTACCCCCCCACTCTCTCTCTCTCTCCTTTCTCTGTCTTCCAGGGAATGTAAAAATATCCCTAGCAATGCACCTCTCAAACCTCAGTATACTTAGCATATATAATCAAATGGAAATAGTATTCTGTGTTTTGGTAATACATTTTTACCTTAAACTGGGACTTCTTCTTATCATTTCCCCCTTATTTGGTACATAGAACCATGCACAAAACATACTTGTATCATGTCCACTGTGACTCACAGGGAATATAAATATTATTTAGTTAGTTATTTAGCTGATTTCTATACCGCCCTTCCAAAGATGGCTCAGGGTGGTTTACACAGAGAAATAATAAATAAAAATGAGATAGAACCCTGTCCCCAAAGGGCTCACAATCTAAAAGAAACATAAGACAGATACCAGCAACAGTCACTGGAAGTACTGTGCTGGGGGTCGATAGGGCCAATTACTCTCCCCCTGCTAAATAAAGAGAATCACCACGTTAAAAGGTGCCTCTTAGACAAGTTAGCAGGGGTAACATATTTATTTAATATGTTAAATAAATTTATTATTTATTTAACATATTTTTATATGGCCCAAAACCTACGTCTCTGGGCAGTTTACAAAATAAAAACAAAAAGTAAAACATTAGTTAAAACAAAAACAAAAAGTTTAAAACATCACAACAATTCAATTTTTTAAAAACAATATTTAAAACAGCATTAAAACCATTAAAACAATATTAATTAAAAGCCTGAGTGAACAGATGCATCTATAAAGACTTTTAAAAAGCTGTCAGAGATGGGGAGTCTCTTATTTCACTAGGGAGCGCATTCCAAAGCCTCGGGGCAGCAATGGAGAAGGCCCATCCCTGTGCCATCCCGAGCCATGGAGAAGGCCATCCCGAGCCGGTGGCAAGTGCAGACAGACCTCTCCCGATGATCTCAGATAATCGCCTTTACCTTTAAAAGATATGCATGCAGCAACAGTGTTGAATGGTAGAATGCATTCACCAGGGCTGAATGCATTCACCAGTGAGCACCACTGCATAAGAACTGTGTCTGTGTTTGCATGTATGCTTCTCCTTGCTGATGATTGGGGCCATTTGGAAGCAGTAGAAGCTGGGGGTGGGCTGGAGCTACATGGGACAGACTTTGTACTCAATGAATGGCTAGCAGTACCTAGAAAAATGCTGCCCAATGACAACATAAAGCCTGTGTCGGGCTCTGCTAACAGCTTTCTAGAGCAGAGTCTGCAATGTACTGAACTGGGCAAGCACGGCCTGATCTACACCTCCCTCACCATAACACTACTACCAAGTAACATCCACCCAAATAAGCAGGGATTCCTTTCTTGCCTCAGTTACAACTGTATTGGTTTGATAATGCATCTCCCCATGCACCACTACTGCATGCAAAAAAATTGTCTAAATCCTTTCTTGGTTGCTGTTCCAGGGCATAGTAAAGGACAAATTATTGACTTATACATGTGTAAACATTCATAACTGATCACTGGCGGATTAAAGGAGAGGCAGTAGAGGCGGCTGCCTACAGTGGCAAAATTCCCCTAATGGCAAATTTTGGAGTTGAGTTATGCCTACTGTCATAAATCTGTTAGTTTGGCTAACCCAACAGGATTTACAACCCCTTTAGCTCTCCCCCCCTGAGTTAAAAAGAAAGTAGCAGTGAAGCTGCATAAAGGAAAATGAAAGACTCACAAATAAAAATAGTAGTAAACGAATCAAGTCCCCTGAACTAAATTAGGTACCCCCCCTCTACGATAACTGAGTAATAACTGAAAAGAAAACAACAGAGCAAGGAATGAATAGAACAAAGGACACCAGAGTAAGGAATTAATGGAACAAGAAACACAGAGCAGGAAAGAACAGAACAAGGGCAAACTGGAACTCAAAAAGTTGAGGAATTCTAAATAGAAACACAGTCTGTGGTAGGCAAAAGTTTCTAACAGCATCTGTGCAAGCCACAGACTGCTTAATATATGGCTTAAGAGAACTGGCAGCCAATCAGTCTTCCCTGAGTCAGCACTTCTACTTCCTCTCCTGTGATATCTTGCGCCTGCATGTCTCCCACTGAGCCTTCCTCTTGAGACGTCTTCTCAAGACAGATGAAATCCCAGCCTCCTCCTGATCAGCATCTTCCTGATCAGCCTTCAAGTCTGGCAGCTGTTCTGATTCCTCAGCTCCAGAGTCTGGTCTCCCTGCCAAATCCTGTTGCTGTGCTTCTGAGCCCTCACTACCAACCACATCCTCCCATTCCTCCTCTGACTCTTCTGAGTCAGAGGTCTGAGCCATGACACCTACTTCCCAAATGCCAGCGATTTTGATTTTGCCAATCTGGCTTATGCTTGGAGGTATTGCTGCCTGCCTGTTCTCTCTGTTGTCATAATTTGGGAGGCAGGAGAGTGGGTGCAAGCAGAGAGCTCACCGCCATGCTGCTGCATGGCAGCAGTTTTAAAGGTTAAAAAAATAGATTTAATTAAACTCTCCCCTGCCTCTTACTTTCAAAGAGAAGGGGAACCCTTGCCTCTGGGGTGGCAAAGAGCTTAATCCACCCCTGACCTGATGCAGTACAGATTGTTTGACACTCAGGCATCTATTCCTGAGTAAAATATAAAAGGTAGCCCTAAGTCTGTCAGCAATGATCATTGGAATGGTGGGATTTTCTTTGGCACTGGTATGGAAGGAACTTCTACCAGTCACTAAGAACAGAGGTTCCCAACCTGTGCTACTCCAGATGTTGCTGAACTACAACTCCCATCATCCTCAGCCACAATAAATTGTAGCTGGGAATGATGGAAGTTGTAATTTAGCAGCATCTGGAGTAGCACAGATTGGGAGCCCCTGACTTTTTACATGTTCTGCTGCTAGTCTGCTGTTCTTCAGAAAACATAAAAATCTCCATGATCGCCAAGATTCCATATTTGGCAAAGATGTGGTTTGACCAATTTGGGACTTCACCGCCAAATCCTTTAATACTTCCTTCTGCATGTTGCCAGCTATAACAGCTACAACAGGTGGCATATGAACTGTTTTAATAATCATAAATTAACAGCTGAATTTAGATGTGTTAGTTTATAGTCTTGGCCTTCATCAAATCTGCAGCCATTCCGGAACTGTTTGATTGGATTGGTTTGGTTTCTGAACACATTTAACCAGTCCAGAATGTGAATGTAAAGCTTTTAGCTACCAAGAGACCTTGAATTTTCTTGTGAGTTAATAATTCACTGTATTTATATAAGGATTTAAACACTCTTCTTCTATGATGTTTCACACATTCTGCACCAAAAATATCAAATGCTGGGCCAAGATAATCGAAATTTTGCTGTCATAAGCAAATCAAGCAAATTAATGTGACATTTTGCATTTTTGTAATTTATTTTCCCCACAATTCTGACTTCCCCCTAAAGAATTTGAATTTTGTAAGGAAGTACTGGAGACCAGCATTAGACAAAGGACAGCAGAAAGCAACTGCTGTATGATATGGGGAGGAGCTATGCATGGTTTTAATACTTTCCTTGACTGCTAGACTATCATAGGGATGTGCACAAGCTGTTCATGCACTCCCTTGCAGGGCAGAAGGGATGCCTTTGAAAAACAGGTAAGGAGCTCCTAACCTGCTTGCCCCCTCCTTGCCGCTTTCCCTCCGCCGGTACTCAATTTAAAAAGAGCTGCACGGGGTTGCAGCATTCCTTCCTGCAGCCCTGATCGGCATTGACACACACATGGCCGGGAGGCAAGCGTGCCAGACATTTGCATGGTCAGTAACACAATGCTGACCACGCAAATGGCTGGTGTGCATGCACCCTGGCCACATAGAGGAAGAGCTCTTTACGTGTTTCTTAAAGTTACCACCCCCACCCATCAAGCTGGCTCAAACACTGACTTTTGAACAGGTTCTGCTCTCTGGAAAGATAGTGCTGAACCTGTTCGTTAACATCTCTACTCCATCACTCTCTGGTTTCTGAGAGTTCACCAGCCACTGCTTATATGTTCAAGTTCTAACATGGCCCAATTCAGTCATTAAAGCCAAACCATGGTTAAGCTATTGGGGCCATGCATGCCTCACGTTCATGTATTCGTCCTCCTCCTCTTGCATATTCTAATTCTCTCTCTTATCTCTGGTAACTACAGTTTGCCATTACTTCAGAATCAGGCAAAGTATGGTTACCACAAATAATTTGCCTGCAGACCAGATTTGGAAACCCAGTTCAATCCATGGTTTCCATGAGAGCCCTATGTTCACACAGTTGTTCACATATACTCTGTTGCAGAGTAATTACTTATCCTCTATAAGTAGTTGAAGAAGAAGCCAATTGTAACTGAGAAACAAGAGTTTTATATTGACTACTAACTGAACGTAGGCTGTCGGGCCTCCCCGCCAGCTATGGGAGGGTCCAATTACTCACCCAGTCATGGAGCTAAGAAGATGGAGGCCACACTGCTGCCAGGTACAGTCAAAGCTGGCCAGGACCTTCCCTGGTTGACAGGAGGATCCAGGATAAATGGGAACCAATGGACCATGGGTGGTCCAGCATGGCCCAGCAGGTTGTCTCCTCATGGCAAAGAGGAGAAGGCAGGGTCGATTACCATAGACGCAAATAAATTCTTCCTTTTGTTTCTTAAATTTTAAACACATTGTAGACAAAATGTCTTCCGTGTACAGAAATACATCAGCCACTCAGTCTACACTATGATAACCACAGAATCCCGTGTTTGCCTCTGTAACAAGCTAAATACAAGGGTAGCAGAAAAAAGGGAAACATTACAACAGTGGCTGCTTACATCATTCCAGACATACACATGTTTATATGTAAGCTTTGAAATAAATTAAGTAATGAATCTGTGTTATCATGTAGGAATGTTTTTGACATGTTTCCAGCCAGGCACTATATTTTCAGGAACTTCTACAGTGGCACTTTAATCTATATTTAGGTGTATCATTGAGGCCCACTGCAAAAATATAATCAATAATTGAAATAACTGCTGTCTTTTTATGTTAACTGTTTTTGGAGTCCCCTAGAATTCTGGTCATAAAATTTTCTGGAATGTGCATAACAGTCTTTCCAAACTAATATCAAGTCTGCAAAGAAAAAGTACTCCCGCCCCCATCTTTTTTTTTTTTTTTGATGTCTTTGATCCTCTGATTTTCAGCATGAACCTTCAAAACTGAAACACAGGCCATTTTATGAGGTCACTATGACCACAAGGATCCTTCCTTGGAGGTCCATGATCTCTCTCTATAAATTGGATTCTTATCTTCATTATATATTAGTTAGTGTAGATATGTACTGTAATTATATCCTCTGCACTTCCAGCGTTTCTCCTCTGGGATGTACAGCAGCAACCAAACTTCATTGCTTGCTTGGCAATTCAACAAAGCAATCTTAAAGTAACACTTCATTTTCTTTTATTGGTACTGACGTTCGTATAATGAGTCCAGCGATTTTCCCTCCTTAATTTCATTTTCATTCTGTCCCTCCATGCTTCCCGTGATATCTTTCCAAGGGAGAGACCAGAGGGACTCAGCCAACTCATTCAGCATCTATTATCACAATCAAAGTTTGCAAGGAGTTGTTCTTAGTGTGAAATTCATTCAGCTTGGACCAGGCACTGTGATGGGATTTTTGTTTCAGTTAAAAATCACTGCAGCATACAAGTATCTTTATTAGATCTAGAAACTAATAGCTCTAGCTTCCCTTGTATGCCTTTTGGACTCTATCTCAGCTTTGCATCATTAACTCTTTCTTTTTAGCCAGTTTTTGTTCTCTTGGGTTCACAATGAATGTTGCAGGCAAATGTTTTCTCTGTGGTTTTCTGAATATTACCCGTGCAAAATCCTTGGTACCCCAGCAGAACTGGAATCCTCTTCTTGGAGTTGGGGATGGCATATAACCCTATTCTCACTCCATGCCCAGGGTGAGTGAATGTCCATATCTGCACAATGTCAACATTTGTACCACTCAGCTGTATGAATGTAGGCAACACTTCATTCCTGAAATGAGAAACTTTGCTCTTCTAGGCATCCCAGTTGGCTTCCCAGTCATATGGTGAGAGCCACATGAAAGCTGGTCTTGTGGTAGCAAGCATGATTTGTCCCCTTAGCTAAGCAGGGTCTGCCCTGGTTGTATATGAATGGGAGACTAGAAGTGTGAGCACTGTAAGATATTCCCCTCAGGGGGTGGAGAAGAGCCTTCTGGGAGGAACTAGAGGTTCCAAGTTCCCTCCCTGGCATCTCCAAGAGAGAGAGAGATTCCTGCCTGCAACCTTGGAGCTGTTGCCAGTCTGTGAAGACAATCTTCAGCTAGATAGACCAATGGTCTAACTCAATATATGGCAGCTTCCTATGTTCCTATGTATGTGCATTGATTCCATGCAGAGATTCACGTGAGTGTGCATAGATCAGAGGGTGGAGCCTATCACCATGCTCCTGTTCCCCCCATGTGTTCACTCTCCTTGGGTATGTATTGAGAATAGGTCTGCAGTCTATGGTGAATGTTTTCTACCTTCTGACCACTAAGCTCAGGTTTCAACTGAATGGCAAGTCTTCCTCCCTTCCTTGTCTGGTCTGGCTCTGACTTTTCCCCAGACATGTGGCTTGTTCATTGGTGGCTGCTGGCTATATTTGGCCTGCCACAGGAGTCAAGCTCCTGCCTGAGGGGAGCCCTGTAACTTATGGCTTCCTGCTATCTGACAGAGGCAGTACGGAGGGTTCTACCTGGCAACCCTCTTGTCAGCTGTGCAGGGGAGAGTCTTGCTATTCTCTGGGGTTCGTAAATGTCTGAAGAGGGCTAATGTCAGGGCTTGTCATTGGGATGTTTTAAGAAAACAAAACGAGAGAGTGGTGAAGACTTCACTTCTTAAACAAAATGGAATATATGAGGAAGTGAGCCTCTCCCCACCTCACCAGGGCAGAGCTAGGGGAGAGGGGGCCTGTGTCCACCTCCTCTCCCCTGTGACCCCTCAAAGTGAAGGAGATAATAAAGAATATAGGGAGGAGTGGAGCGGGGGGGGGGGCAGGTACTTTGAATCCATCCAATCAGTTATAGCTATACTCTTGCTCCTCAACTCAGGATGCTCCACAGTCTTAAACATTTTTCTTCTTGCCTGGCTCCTGGTTTTGGAGTCAGGCAAAGAGGATATTGCTAAAAGCAATAGGTAAGGGAAAATGCAGGAAGAGTGCCTGGGTTTTGCTCCCCTCCCCATGTACTCTGTTTTGTTTTAAGAGTAGACCATCCCCACACTACTACTTTAAATTTGAATGGGGGAAACATGTATTACCTCACACGTCTGGTTCAGCCTTTAGTCGCTGGTCATTTTTAGCTGTTTTAACTGAATTTTAGCTTGGCTGTTTTGTATTTGCTTCCTAATCTATTGCGACATGCTTCAAGTCTTTTAAGTTCAGTGAATTATATAGATCCTATATTCAAGTGCGGTCGGAAAATGACTTTTCCAAAGTTTGCCAGTTCCAAACCCCACTGGTAGGTTCCCCTGACTATGGGAACCACCTATATTGAGCGGCAGCGATATAGGAAGATGCTGAAAGGCATCATCTCATACTGTGTGGGAGATGGCAATGGTAAATCACTCCTGTATTCTACCAAAGACAACCACCGAGCTCTGTGGATGCCAGGAGTCGACACCAACTCGACGGCACACTTTATCTTTACCTTTATATTCTAGTGATGAGTATGAGATAAACAAACAGAAGTTTTCCACACTGAAGCTAAAAACGACTGGGCAACTTGGCAACAGAACTGGCAGCAGGAGCTGGTATCATTAGGTACCATTAGCCTCTCTGTATTTGTCTCCTCTCTCCCATGCCATCTGCCAAGGTAAGGTAAAGTGTGCTGTTGAGTCGGTGTCGACTCCTGGAGACCACAAAGCCCTGTAGTTGTTTTTGGTAGAATAAAGGAGGGGGTTACCATTGCCTTCTCCTGAGCAGTATGAGATGGTGCCTTTCAGCATCTTTCTATATCACTGCTGCCCAATATAGGTGTTCCCCATAGTCTGGGAAACATACCAGCGGGGATTCGAACCAGCAACCTCGGGCTTGCTAGTCAAGTCATTTTCCTGCTGTGCCTGCCATGGTAAGCTCCACCACAAATCTTAGTAGGACCTAGGTGGAAAGTGACCATGGTGGAATTTGCTACGGGCTCCCTAAAACCTGGACTGGCAGGCAAGCATTAATCTACCTGAAATGACTAAGATATTTGTGTTTAGTATAAAATATCTGGTGAACATTCCCCTTCACCAGTACAGGGGCAGGGGGGCTTTCCTAGGTATTGAGGGGGCAGGAAGGGAGTAAATATGTACTTACAAGTATTAGCCATGTGTGTGGTGGCAGCTGGGAGGGGGACAGCAGTGGCTCTCCCCCATGCCTGCCGGCCTCCCCCTATGTATCCCAGGCTGGTGGCAGCCCAGTTTTACTGACCTCCACACATGCACAGAGGCCATATTCATGGCCATGCAGTTTGTATGGTCATGCAAATGGTCTCTGTGCATGCGCGGAGGTCAGTAAAATGACCCCTACGTGTGCGCAGAGGCCTGAATCGGGCTGCTGCCGGCCCAGGCTGCTCAGAGGGAGGCTGGCTGAGGTGGGGGTTAGCTGCTGCAGCTGCAGTTAATACTTGTAAATCCATATTTACTCCCCTCCCTCCCTCCCCCTCCCCTCCCCTCCCCTTCCCCCTCTATATTTAGGAAAGACCCCCTGTCCCTGCCTGTACTGGTAAAAGGGAATCCTCACTGGATTCCCCTTTACCTGTACAGCTCTGAGCTGGTTCGGTTTGAACTGGGCCCAGTTCACCTTGAACTTGGACTGGCCGAGGCAGGTCCAGTTAGATCCCAAATCTTTTGAGCCGAACCAGCTCAATGTTGGGCCCAGCTCTAACTGAGCCGGCTTGCACACCCCTAGTCTAGTAAAATCAGATCTGTTTTGTAAACTGCCGCTTCTGTTGCCACCTTTGCAAAATTATCCTAATCTCTCTCTCATACCTTCAGCAATATTTTCCCCTGGCTAATGGGAAGGTGCAATTTATATGCAAAGATACATAAAATGTCCTTAAATTATATAACTTAATTCCTCACGCAGAAAATTCCACCCAGACTAGCATGTTCCCTTCTTTTCTTGGGAAATGAAATGAAATTACATGAAACAAAATGAAAATAGTAGCAGCCACTTGAGGGATTTAAAACAAGGTATGGTGTATGTTCTCTGATACTCCTCCTCACTCCAATCCTCAAATTGAGATAAATCAATTTGGTGCAGATGAACGGAACTAATTACAGCGGAAAGATAAGAGGCACACGCCAGTGCATAGTTAAATGTGCTTGAGTCCCATTGATTTCATGGGTCTTTTGCTGGTATAACTATAAACTGCATTGTTCATGTGTTTCAGAGCCTTAGGAAGAATATGTTCAATGAGTTATGTAAGTAAAATACCATGACAACATGTGGCCTAACTTTTTACCAGGCATAACCTTTGCTTTGCTTAATCAATTAACACAAGGTTCACCTGGGAAGACATTGGTGCGGCACCACATTGGTGCGGTAGACAGCTTTCTTCTTTAATCCATTTGTGACTTAAAAGATTTGTGATAGTACTTTTACATGACCCAGGGTGAGCCTCTTTTAACTGATTTCCTGGAGGAGTAATTAAAGGAAAATGATTTGCTATTCTTTTCTCAGGCTGGAGTTTACCTTAGGTCCCAGAGGTGACATGAATGAAAGCTTGGGGGGAAGCCATAGCTAAAAATAATACCAAGTCACACATTTCCTTTATTGTTATGGGTATTTAATTTTATGGAGTGGATTTTTGAAGGACTAGAGCTGAACTCATTCAGACCCCATTAGAACAGAACATAATTCCAAGGCAAGTACAACTTCTCGCTTTCTTTATCGCCTGACCTTTAAACCTCGCATGAGGTCAGCTCTTGTACAGGAAATACTGATTGTGATGATTATTCCTATGATGGTTACTTTGCTCTGGGTTCCAGAAGCAGCAGTATAACATTGCAATGTTGTGGATTTTGGAAGGATGCTGGGGGCAATTTAGCATCTTTCACATTCAAAAAGTTGGTGAACATTGTGCCAATTTTCCTTCCATGCAAAGCACATAATTGGAGTTCCTATATATGTGTGTGTATGTTATTTCCTCCTGCCTTACCTCCAAACCTGACTGAACTTTGTTATCTGGGGAGAAATGTTTGGAGCTGAATCACAGTTCAGGAAACAGGAACTGGCTTTTGATGAAAGACTTCCCTTTTCTCCTACATTAATCCTTCTGGGGCCTTCACACTTGATTAGTGTAATGGAAACATAATATACTATTGACATACCACTGAGAATGTATTGTATTCTATCTAGTAATCTTTTATGTTTTGTTGTTGAAATGTTTGTCCTACTCTCTATGGGGATCCTATAGAAAGTGTTGGGGGTGGGGTGGAGTCAGAAAGGAAAAGGGAGGGAAAGGAGGAGAAAGTGTTTCTGAATAAATCCTTAGTCAAATCTACATGTGTTTATGAGGGAAGCAGCTATAAAACATTTGGCGATGAGATTTTGAACCAGCTAAGCATGTGAGCATGCAAGGCTTGTGAATGTTTGTGCAATCTCATTTCATTGCATTACTAGATCTCCATTCCTGTATTGCTTTCTACTTGTGCTTCTGGTTGTTTCTCCAGCTTCCTAACCTGCACAACCCCTGCAAGTTCTTTCCCCTTCTCAATCCTGGACTCTGTTCTTCACTGGATGCCCCCTGTAGCATGACCCAGATCCCACCACCACCTTTTAAAAAATGTCCACCCCAGGAGAATCTGCTCTTCTCTGGAAACAATGGAGATCCTATTTCTTCAATTACTTCCTCACTATTCAGACTCCTGATTTTACTCCAGCAAAGCAGAAGGCAATATTGCTTCACTGCCTGGGCCCTGCAGGCCAAATAAAATAAAATCATTTGCCCATTCCTGCCAACTTGGAAGGGGATGCCAATTCTTTTGAAGCTGCTCTTCAAGCCTTAGGTGATCATTTCAACCCTACTTCAAATGTGAATGCTGAATGTTGCAAGTTATATTCTAGAGCCCAACTGTCTGGTGACTCTGTTGATCAGTATGTCACAGCATTGTGTACCTTAAGGGTAAATGGTGAGTTGTTTGCCAACTTTACCAATGAAATTCTCAGTTTGTTACAACAACTGCTCCAAACTATGTGAAAAACTGCTACTGGAGTGAAAACTTACCTTGGAAAAAATTATAGAACTGGCTAGGAGGGTGGACTCTTCATTGTGCCAAATCTCAATCTTTGGTATCCCAACCTCAACCTCCTGAAATCCAGGCTGTTCAGTCTAAATCCTTCCAAACCCAATCTTCTCATATGACACTGCCCCATATAAGAAAGTGGCTGCATAAGATAGGAGGAGCTACCAATGCTGCCAATGTGGAGACTCTGCCCGCAAAGCCAATTTTGTTAACTGTCCTGCATGGAAAATCACTTGCAAAAGGTTCAAAAAAAGGGGGACACTTTCCTAAGGTTTGCAAGTATGCAGTTCATTCCATTACGGATATACCACATGATAAGGACGAGGCAGCTGAACCACTTCCTGATAGTGTTTGTAGTGTGACAGAAACAGAGCCTGCTTCTCCACATTATCTTAATGGCCATGAAGTGCAGATGCTGGCCGATTCTGGTTCTCTTTACTCTATCATTTCCCATCTACTTTACAAGAAACTCCTTACAGAGACTGTCCAAGGAAACAGGAAGCACTTTGGTGCTGCATTCCAAGTAATGACTGTTGTGCACACATACCATGTGTGTGCATGTATTTTTGCACAAAGCACTAACTGCCTGCCCTTTTGTGAATCATTTGTGATGCCATTTGGCCCAAACACTAGAAATTATCTGCATTATCATTGAACCCAGAATATACTTCACTGGTATTAGAGTTTTTAGCAATTATAATTTAACAGGAAAGGACAGCTTGGTTTCTAATCCCCAGAGTGGGTGTTGCAGGCAAGCTGTTGGGACACAAACAACTGTCCTTGCAAAACTGAGTAAACCTGATCACTAAACCCTAATCAATAATTGATGTGAGATGTGCCCATGATCTAGATTTGCATTCACTTCAGAGTAGGATTAAACCTTGCATGTTTGAGAGTAACTTTAGGGAACATCAGCACTCTCCTGATCCTGTTTTTGTGATTGTTTGCCAGCTGTGGCTGCTAGCACAGATCCTCTGCGGGGCTCCTGGGTAACTTCAGGGATGGGATGGGAGGGGGAATCCCCATAATGCACTGCACACTTGCACAGTGTATTATGGGAGCTTTGGAGGGTGGGGCAACAGGGCATGACATGTCCTGGCGCCCTGACCACTGAGCTACTGGCAGCATCTTGAAATCGTCTGGTTGGGCTATCCACCCGCCGAAGAGGGAGCCCTTGATAATCTGCAAGGAGGTAATCTTTTTAAGGCTCTCTCCCACACTGCTTGTGAGAAAGAGCTCAACATCTTCTACACAGTATTTAAGGTAAATGAGTCCTGTGTACAGTTACACCTGTTCACCTAAACCGACGCCAGTAAACTTTCTGCTTCAGTTGCCACTTGTTCTCATCTTATTACAAACCTGAAAGAAATAATCATTACTTATCTATTGAGTCCCGCCGCCCTCCGGCCAGGGCTGGCATCAGTACACAGCAATTACTGGAACCCAGGTTTTCTGTATGGGGCTACTATTGGCAGCCTGTCCGTTGAGGAGGATTGGATGCTGCTGTTGTCATTGGACACTGCTAGGAGGTTGCTGTTTTGCTATTGGCTTGCTGCTGCCAGAGGTAGCAGTGAGAACCCCCTCACATCACCCATTGACAGCCAAGGAATAGGGAAGGAAGGTTCATACTCTAGCATGCTAGAAAGCTCCTCTACAAGTGCCGCTACAAAAGATTTGTAGCAAATGTGGAGGAGTGGTTTGGATGAACCATGGAGACAAGTGATTATAGAAAAAGCACCTTGGCATGCTGGGAGTGGGGGGAGGAAGTTTGCATTCAAGGTATGCACAAGTCCTTATCTTGTGTGACTAGTCCAGTTAGAGAGGTATTGTCTGAACCAGCCCAGCATGTGAATAAGCATGTGCTTACAGTTCTGTACATGTATACATTGTGCACAGATTGTACATTAGGTGTGTGCATGAATCATGTTTTTCATTTTGATTTATACCCAAATCAAAACACCCCCAATTTGTTTTGGGTCGAATCTGACACACACACACCCTGAATCACTCCAAATTTTATTTGTACCTGAATTTTCTGAATCTGAATCCAAATTGATTCAGATTTTTTTTAAAGGGTCCCGGGGCCAAAAGAGTGGTGTGGGTGGTAGTGCCCAGTGGTAGTGCCCAAGCTACCACCCAAATCTCAAAGAAATTGGGCAAAGGGGTGATTTATAAAGAATTTTAAAAGAATTTTTGAAGTTGGTGAGTTTTTAAGCTTTTTCCCATAGGGTATAATGGGAATTGCAGCAACCTTATAGCTCCATGTGGGGGGCACCAGGGTGGCCGAGAGTGGGTTGTGGTGTGTGGCAGTGCCCAATGGGTGCAAGGAAGCTACCACCCAGATTTGAAAGAAATTGGGCAAAGGGGTGATTTTTAAATGATTTTTGAAGATATTACTACTCTGACTCCCTCCAGTCTGAAGGCAGCAGTAGAACACTCCTTTCCCTGTCCCCACATTAAGTATACATCAGGACAATTACTCTTGAATAGGGTGAATATTCATGAGAATTCAAAATTAAGATAAAAGGAGTAGTAGTTAGGGGTAGAGCTAGGGGCAAGGTTGTTCTGACTTACAACCTTTCCTAAGTATTACTTAGGAATGAATTAACCCAGAAATAGAAACTTGACGGGATGAGCAGTAAGTGAATAATATTCTTGCAAATTGATGCAAGATCTATTCACCCTGATCTAGCTTTTGCTCTTCACTCTGTGGTGCATGATCCGTCATCTTAATTATCTATGTTGAAGCTGAAACATTATGCTTTATGG
The DNA here is from genome assembly GCF_027244095.1 of Hemicordylus capensis. Lineage (NCBI taxonomy): Eukaryota > Metazoa > Chordata > Lepidosauria > Squamata > Cordylidae > Hemicordylus > Hemicordylus capensis. The sequence goes on from NC_069661.1 coordinate 198,326,090, forward strand.
ATGATTTTTGTAAGACAAGGGTGTTCATTTAAAAGTGGATAATGATAGAAAATTGTAATTCATACACAGCATTGCAATGCTGTTCATTAAAAATGCCATTATTTTTTTTACCTCGGGATGAAAAACTTCATCCTATTTCTGGAGTTAAACTAGAGGAGTGAAAAATCAACACTTTCTGCAACAATAGAAGGAGTTCTTCAGTTTCTATAACAGGCTATGAACTACAGGAAATCCGGATTCTGATTCAGATGAAAGACAGAGCTGGTAAATTGCAGTTCAAAACTTCATCACAGCAGAATGGTCATTCCACACAACATGCTAAGCAAAATCATGACAGGATGTGCACATAGGATAAAACAAAGGAAAATATTAGCATGACCTACATAATATGATTTGTATAACCATATTACAACTCATATCATTGGTCTGACTACACTACTCCTAGCATGAAGTATTCATGGCAATTTCTTTGTTCTCAGGTATTATTTTCCATTATGATCTGGCCAAACTTCCAAGTTAATGTGGGATGGAAGATGGGGAGCCACTGTCATGGTTCAGTTTGAGAAAGTGGTGGATAGATTATTTAAACTGACACATTATTTGAATGTTGGCTGAGTCCTACCAGGAGAGCAGGTGAAAGAAATACTGGCGGACTACTCTTGAACATTAGCCTACAAGATGCGGCTGTATTTTGCCCTCCCACATTATTTAACAGCTCCATGAATTCTGGGAGAGCTTTATCTGAATTCTGAGGTTTGATGTCATCAATATGCTGATGTTGTCCAAGTCTCTCTCTTCCATCAGATTCCAGGGAAATAGTGGAAGTCCTGCACTGAATTCCTTCCTGCACTGAAGTCCTGCTGAGCTTTCATCTGGCAAGACAGAAGTGCTGTTAGTAAGTCAGTCAGTCCAGAATCTGTATATATAATTCTCTAAGGCGTACCCATGGCTAATCCTGTGTGTGGCAGCTCTCGCAAGAGTTCACGAGCAGAAGCACCGTGGTGATTGGGCAGTGGGGATTCCATATGCAGATAGGGAGGAAAAGCCTGTGGCACCATGGTGATTTGGCAGTGGGCATTCCATATGCAGATAGGGAGGAGAAGCCTGTGATTGTTAAGGTCAGTTTGAATGCAACTGTTACTATTCGGAAGATGTTCTTGATTGTAGAGGATAGGAATTGTGTGTGTGCGTGCGTGTATGCATGTGTGTAGTGGGCAGGGGTCTGTGAAGAGAAGGAGGCTGTTGTGTGAATTAGATGGGGCAACAAGATGAACAAGATCTGTTAACTCAGGAAGGGGGAGAGAGGGAAAGGGGGAGCAAATGAAGGAGAGAGAAAGAGAGAAAAAGAAGGGAGGGGAAGAGAGAAAGAAGGAAGGGTGGGGGACGGGCCTGAGCCTGACAGTGGCCTGAGGAGAACGAGCAGCCATGGTGGCGGTGCCAGCAAGGAAGGGCCAAATTAATCGCTGCTGCTGCTCCTGTGGGGAGGAGCAGGAGCTGGGCTTGGGTGGAGAGGTTTCTGGAGATAGGGGGCTGCAGCTTGGCCAATAGGCACCAGCAATGCTGCAGTCACGGCCAAGGGGGGTGAGGGGGGGGAGTAAAGGGATTGAGGAGTGACCAAGAGGGGTGAGGGGGATGGAAGCAACTGGATGGAGGAGTAGGAATGAGGCTCAAGTGAGGGTGGAGAGATCTCTGAGGTGACGGAGGAGTAGGAATGAGGCTCAAGTGAGGGTGGAGAGATCTCTGAGGTGAGGGGAGCAATCAAGTACTAGCGTGCAGATGCTCTGCATGGGTGTAAAATCTGTTCAGGATGAGGTTGGATTGATTTCTCTTGATGGATCAAGTTCACAGTTTGGTTAGTGCACTTAGATCTGGCTTTGTTTCTGAACACTCGGGTAACACCTATGGTCAGGTATGATTTTACGTGGTGATTCTCTCATATTTCCCAAGGGAAGAGCAACTGGCCCTATCCACCCCCAGCACAGCATCCCTCCAGTGGCTGTTGCTGGTGTTTATCTTATGTTTCTTTTTAGATTGTGAGTCCTTTGGGGACAGGGGTCCATCTTATTTATTTATTATTTTGCTATGTAAACCGCTTTGGAAACTTTTGTTGAAAAGTGGCATATAAATATTTTTGTTGTTGTTCTTGTTGTTTACACAGCTTTGTTTGTGCACCAGTTGTCCTCCCCCCCCCTCCCCCAGAGAAGGTAGATCTGGCCCCTGTCATACATGCCTAAGTCATATCCAAGTTAGATTATGGCAACATACTCGATGCCTCTGAAAACTGTTTTGAAACCCAGCTGGTACAAAATGCTAGAACCAGAGTTTTGGCAGGGCCCATTATATGGAGCACATGACTCCAATTTTCTTCCATTTTTATTGCCTTTAAGTTGACAGTTGGCTTCATTGGCTTTTGGTCAATAACTGGAAACAAAGGGCTATTTCCCCCATTGTGTGCCACAAGCGGTGGTGGGGAGGCAGGTTTGTGCCCAAGCCCAGGAGGAGGGGTTATGCCCAGGGCCCAAGAGGAGAAAACCAGATCCCATGAGCCATGGGTTTTGTGTGGCCAATCAGGAGTGGGGGATCCTGCCTTTAGAAGCTTCCCTGCCCGCTCTCTACCTCAGTCTTGGACAGACTCTGCACTGAGCAGTCAGAGCATAGTTTGCTCTGCATGTGACTAGCTGCCTGGACACATAGGGGGCTAGAGGATGGCAAAGGAAGGTGATCAGGGGCATAATGTGGGGGCTGCGCACTGGGATCCTTCATTGGTTGGGGTGTGTGTGTTTGGCTGCTCGCAAGAGGAGGAAGCCGGTGGCAGCAGTGGGGGCTGCAATTATTGGGCTTACAGGTGTGTGTGTGTGTGTGTGTGTGTGTGTGTGTGTGTGTAGTGGGTGGTTTACATACCCCCCACCCTATCCGTGCTGAGACTGGGGATGTAGGGTGGTTGCTGTTGGGCCATGCAGGAAGTGGCACCGGGGAAAGGGCTCGAAGAGGTGGCCTTTAACAGGCTTGCAGACCCTCATCGCTGGTGTCATGCAACACTCCATCCTCCCCAACCCCAGCTCAACCAATATTAGCCAGTAGAGTGATCCGTCCTTCTTAGTTCCCTGGCTTATCCTTAGCTTCACTCCCCTCCCCATTTTCAGTCAAAAAATATGAATGAATATAAATAAACAGAGTAAAAGGGTGGGGGATTGGTAGTGGGGTGGTGAATATACTATACCATGATTAGCAGGTATATTGGTTGTTAGGTTGGCAGTTAGATTGTGTGAACAGGAACTGGGTGACCTGTTCTGGGCATGGGTCATTTCAGGCTTTCCATTTGTATTATGGTGCTTGGGCCATTTGCCATCATGCCCACTAAAAAGGCTTGGAAAAGGAAAGGGGAAGGACAAGGGAATGGAGAGGAGAGCTATGGAGAGGAGAGCTGGCCTTGTGGTGGCAAGCATGACTTGTCCCCTTAGCTAAGCAGGGTCTGCCCTGGTTGCATATGAATGGGAGACTAGAAGTGTGAGCACTGTAAGATATTCCCCCCCAGGGGATGGAGCTGCTCTGGGAAGAGCAGAAGGATTCAAATTCCCTCCCTGGCATCTCCAAGATAGGGCTGAGAGAGATTCCTGCCTGGAACCTTGGAGAAGTCGCTGCCAGTCTGTGAAGACAATATTGAGCTAGATAGACCAGTGGTTTGACTCAATATATGGTAGCTTCCTATGTTCCTATTTTCCTATGACAAGGTGCCTGCTCCAAGATACGTGCCTAAGCAGCCACAACTCACACTCTCATTTTCTTCCTCTGAAGATGAGGGCAAGCTGGTGTTAGCAGCTATTTTGTCCCATCTTAAGGCTCTGGAGAAACAAAAGGAGTGGCAGTGGGCTGGCAAGTCTTCCAGTCTTGGCAAGGGGACCAGCAGAAAAAAGCATGGCACATAAGTTCATGATAAGGCACTTTGTTGCAGCAAGTATTGGGCTGCCTGGATGCATTGGAGAAGCAGTACAACCTGCAATATCCCTCACTGCCCTGATGATCATTGCCCTACTGGTGCATGGTGGATGAGGATGTGGGCCCAGCGGGTGAGTTCGACTGGTGTTCTTCTCCTTTGCTAGGGGATCTATAACCAGTGTGTGGGGCAGGCTTCCTTTTTGGCCTGTGTATCCAGCTTACCCTTTCCAGTGGGGAGACTGGGCGTAAGGAGGTTTCATGAATGTAGCCTAAGGCTCCAGCAGTGCCTGATGCACCCCTGCCTCCACATCTGACACATTGGGAGAAAATAAGGCAGATGGCTCCAGCTGTACAGGTTTCTTCAATTGTGTAAGGGGATGCCTCACCTCTTCTGAGCACATTGAACATTACCCTCATAGGGAGGTGGACATGTAGAGGGTTGATCGGCTGTTTTTTCCCCTCTTGCTGAAGTTAATATGATTGTTTGTTTATTTAATTTATATACTGCTTGACTCCAGAGGCTCTACGTGGTTAATAAGATGGCTCTAGTTTAAATCCATCACTCGTGTTTTGTCTTTCTTGGGTTTCTGGGTGCAATTCAAGTAAGTGCTGCTTTCACCTACATGATCCTTCCTACTCTGTGAGGTCAACAATGAAGGTCCTGTTTCACGCCACTTCGTCACCATCAAAAAATGATAGGAACTTGGAACAGGGCTTTTGGGGTTTGTGAAATTCCTTACTTCAGGAGGCCCAGTTATTTTCCATTTTATTAGTGTTTCAGTATACTGTACAACTGTTTTGTTTTGCCATATTTTGGTTTAGTTTAACTTTTTCCTCAGTGCTTCTGATTTGCTGTGTTTCTATTTCTGCTGTTTGAGGGGTTTTAAAAGTAGTTTTAATGAGATTTTTCATACATTGCATTTGACTTTTGCAAATTGCTTTGGGCATCCCTTTCAGGATGGAAAAGTGCAATATAAATATCCTATTAATATAAATGAATAAATGAATGAATGAACAAAGCATTTTTTAGCCCTGTAATATATATATACTTCTCAGCAACTATATAGTTTATAAAGTAATAATATAACTGGAATGTTTCATGGGAAACTGGTGAGACAACATAAATTTGCTACCACCTATTGCATGGATACAAACATTTAAAAGAAATTATTTTAAAACAGTTTTAGATGTTATTGATTCCTACATTTTAGATGTTGATTCCTACATTTCTGATTTACACGCTCATTGGACACTAGCTATTATTTTTAGATTCCAGGAAACATTCCTTCCATGTTTGCCTTTTCAATAGCATTGGCACCAGTCCAGATTTGCAGCGCAATGGACAATCGCATGAGAAATGGCATGCTATTGTCAGTGGAAATCTGTCTGGGGACAAAAATTCAATTATTTCCAGCCAGTTAATTATTCTTAAAGTCTATTTCCACAGTCCTCCCATCAAGCTATAAAGAGAAGATTGTATCTCTCAAATGTATTTTCCTTGATAAATAACATTTAAACCTATTTAAAAACATAGGATGCTGAGATTTCATGGAGCAGCTTTGCTGCTTTCTGGCATGAATGGCCTTTTCAGTGTCTCAGGAATCAGTGAGTAAAGTCCCAATAACCTCAATAGGCTGTGAACCAAATGTGGTATTGCCTGAAAGTCTAAAATTAATTTTTACAACGTTTCATAGGAACTGAGGTGTTGATATGTCACATTTCACTGTTGTGGATTAAAAACAGAGTGTACGATGTGAGGATGGATGAAATATCTGTGGCTGTATCCACCTTTTGTTTCCATGAGATCATATGGGGCATCTCACAAGGCTACTAACGGGAGCAGGTAATACCAGCTGTCATGCAGTGAAGGCTTCTCACATTGCAGTTAGCTTGGAATGTGTACAGCTGTACTCTAAATCTGTTGTCCTGTGTGAGGTGATAGTACAGGGTTTTTGCAAGTCTGACAGCTTGCATAAGTTTCAGTAAATGTGCTGTAAATGGGGCATTTGGTTTATAAGTAGAGTTAATTTTCATTTGCCATGTCATATTGTGGATGTCTAAGTAACAAAGGAAAATAAAATCCCGAGCCTCAATATTATTTGAGAGACTATGTCCACAGGCACATCTCCAGTAGTTATACAAACTAGATTAGGGAAGAGAGTGCATATTATGTGGTGCTTTGCCTGTGCTCACTGCTGTTCAGCAGTACCTTCTCTGCCTGTTGGGGGCATTGGAGAGAGTGCCTTTTTCTTCATGAACCCCACTGCCTACTAAGATCATTGGGGGAGGTCTGGTTGTGGTTACCACCAGTTCATTTGGTGGTCACTCAAAACCGAGCCTTCTCTTGGGTTGCCCCAGGGCTCTGGAATATGCTCCCAAATGAAATCATTACCTCCTCATTTCTGGAAGTTTTCAAGTGACCTTTGAAAACCCACTTATTTTATCAGGCTTTTAGTTTAGAATGCTTTAAAGTTTTATTTATGGCAATTTTAATTTGTTTTATATGATTTAAGGTTTTGATAGTTGTTTTTTGTTTGTAAACCACCCAGAGATTTTATATGGTATATATATATATGTATATATATATAGAGAGAGAGAGAGAGAGAGAGAGAGAGAGAGAGAGAGAGTTCCCTGCTAACTGAGCAAAGAGGTGCCTTTTAAAAGTGCTGATTATCTTTCTTTAGAAGGGAGAGAGCAACTGACCCTGTCCATACCCAGCACAGCATCCCTCCAGTGGCTGTTGCTGGTGTCTGTCATGTTTCTTTTTTTAGATTCTGAGCCCTCTGGGGACAGGGAGTCATTCTATTTATTTATTTATATCTATGTAAACTAAGTTGGGAATGCTTGTTGAATGTGGTATATAAATATCCATCATGCTGGTATTCATATTCATATAAATAAATAAAATACAGGTGGATCTCATTATTTATGAGGGTTCCGTTCTTGCCTATAGGCACAAATATGGAAACCATGACTAATGAAACCGTACCCCTATGGGAATCTAGGGGTTAGGTTCCTACACACACACACACACACACACACACACACACACACAAAATGGAGTGTGGGGAGCATAAATAAGAGAAATAACATACTCTACCTTGCTCTCCAGGTCTCTAAGTCTCCAGCAATGCCCCCCCAACCCCCAATTTTAACAGAATGTTGTAGGAATATTTTTTAAAAAGATCCACAAATGGCTCTGCACTGTAAAATGGCAGCCTGAAATGACATCAGATGTCCTTGCTGGGTTATTTCTGGCCACTCAAAGTGATGAACAGCCATATTGTAACCTATTTTTATATTGCAGATAAAGAAACCAGTTCTCTAAGAACTGTTCACAGATACACGAAACAATGGTTGTTGAAATCGCAGATAATGAGGGCCATCTATACTTTATAAAATTAGAATTAACTTATAGAATTCACTGCCACAAGTTATGAAAATAGCCACTAGTTGAAATGGCTTAAAAAAAATTAGACAAATTCATAGAGGCTTGATCAATCAGGTGTAAGAAATAAATGGAATCTCCCTTTGTGGCAGAGGGGGCTGCTGGGTAGCTCTAGAGTCTTATAAATACTGCTGAAGACATGCCGGCTGCATAGAGGAGGTGAAGAAGGCTTGAGGGTTTGGCTCTCTTTTCCTCCCTCCCTCTCTTCCTCTCTCCCTCCCCCCCTTCACCACCCGGACTTTACATCTGGCCCCTCTGGGTTTGTGTTTCTATCTATCTTACCCTGACGAGGAACTGCCTACCAGCCGCTGTCTTCAGAAAGCCTGACAACTAACACCTGTGTCAGCCGGCAGCCCTTTGTGGCAGAGGGGGCTGCTGGGTAGCTCTAGAGTCTTATAAATACTGCTGAAGACATGCCGGCGGCCAGCCGCCAAAGGGGGCCGGCCTTTGGGGCCGGGCCTTCGGGGGTGGGACTGAGGGCTGGGGGATGGGGGTTGTTTGTGGGTGGATTTCTCTTTCTTTGGGGGGGGGTATGAATGCTGCTTTTATTATTGTCCTGAGTTGTGCCAGGCCTAGTTGACGGGATGTGTTTGGGTTCTCCTGAGGGGGCGGATGCGGGGGCTGCGCCTGACAGCCTGGGGGCGGCTATTGCTGTAGTGGTGGGAAATAGAAGAATTGGCGCTGGCAGAACAGCTGGCCGTTACAGGGGAAGAGAAATTGGTAATTTAGTGACTATCTCTACTTCCAACTGTTCTGACAACTCTCAGGCCTTGGGGAACAGCACCAATTACCCACAGAACCTGACCTTGCTCCTTTGTAATGCCAGGTCGGTTCAAAATAAGACCGAAATTGTTCATGATTTAATCATGGATGAGGGAGCTGATCTGGTGTGTATAACTGAGACCTGGTTGGGGGAAGCGAGTGGCCCAGTGTGGGCTCAGCTTCTCCCTCCAGGTTACTCTGTTGTCGAGCAGGTTAGAGGAAGTGGGCGGGGGGGTGGAGTGGCTGTGGTCCATAAAAATACTATCTCCCTTACCAGGGCCCCTGTGAGACAGTTGACCTATATTGAGTGTGTATTTTTGAGGCTGGGAACTAGGGATAGATTGGGGATTCTGTTGGTGTACCGTTCACCCCGCTGCCCAACTGACTCCCTAACTGAGTTGTCGGAGCTGGTCGCGGAGTTGGTGATGGAGTCTCCCAGGCTTTTGGTGCTGGGGGACTTCAATATCCACTTTGCGGCTGGCTTGTCTGGTGCTGCTCAGGAGTTCATAGCGGCCATGACAACTATGGGCCTATCCCAATTAATCTTTGAACCAACTCATGTTGCCGGCCACACACTGGATTTGGTCTTCTGTTCGGATCAGGGGGGTGTTCCGTGGGTGGGGAATCCGTTGGTTACCCCATTGTCATGGACGGATCACCACCTGGTTAAGGTTGGTATCGCGGACACAACCCACCCCTGCAGGGGTGACGGACCTATTAGGATGGTCCGTCCAAAAAGGCTGCTGGACCCAGCAGGTTTCCAAAAGGCCTTGGAGGGTTTCGATGTTGGTGCGGCCGGTGATTCTATCGAGGCCATGGTGGGAACATGGAACAGAGAACTCACCAGGGCAGTAGATATTATTGCTCCTAAGCGTCCCTCCAGGCCTGCTTCTAAGATGGCCCCCTGGTATACGGAGGAGTTGCGGGGGATGAAGCGGCTTGGTAGGCGACTGGAACGCAGGTGGAGGAGAACTCGGCTCGAATCTGACAGGATGCAGCATAGAACCCATTTGAAGACCTATGCAATGGCGGTGCGTGTGGCAAAAAAACAATTTTGGTCGGCGCGAATTGCGTCTGCGGGCTCACGTACGGCAGAATTATCCCGGGTGGTGAGGAGTATAATTTCTGCTCCTTCTGCCTCAAATCAGTTCCCGGAGACACTCTGCTGTGACGCCTTTAGTGGGTTCTTTGCAAATAAAATCTCCTGTATTCGGGCCGACTTGGACTCCACTATTTCTGCAGGGTCCGGGGGGGAGGTATCTAGCAATCCCTCTTGCAGTGTTAGGATGGATCAGTTTCAATCTGTGACTCTTGATGACGTGGACAGACTGCTTGGAGCGGTGCGGCCTACCACTTGTTCTCTGGATCCTTGCCCGACCTGGCTGCTTCGATCTAGCGGAGAGATTGTTGGAGATGGCCTGGTTAATATCATAAATGCATCTCTGGGGGAGGGGAGGGTGCCTTCTTGTTTGAAGGAGGCAATAGTTAGACCTCTTCTTAAGAGGCCTACCCTGGATCCCTCAGTGATGGATAGTTATAGGCCAATCTCCAATCTCCCCTGGCTGGGCAAGGTAATCGAGAGGGTGGTGGCTAACCAGCTCCAGGCGGTTTTGGAGGAATCTGATTATCTGGACCCATTTCAAACTGGCTTTAGAACGGGCTATGGGGTTGAGTCAGCCTTGGTCGGCCTGATGGATGACCTTTACCGGGGAATCGACAGAGGGAGTGTGACTCTGTTGGTCCTCCTGGATCTTTCGGCGGCGTTCGATACCATCGACCATGGTATCCTTCTGGGTCGCCTGGAGGGGTTGGGAATAGGGGGCACCGCTTTGCGGTGGTTCCGTTCCTATCTCTCGGGCAGATCCCAGATGGTGGAGCTTGGTGACAGTCGCTCCTCAAAGCAGGAGCTGTTATATGGAGTCCCTCAGGGCTCCATTCTGTCACCAATGCTTTTTAATATCTACATGAAACCGCTGGGTGAAGTCATCAGGGGATTTGGTGCTGGGTGTTATCAGTATGCTGATGACACCCAAATCTACTTCTCCTTTTCATCTTCAGGAAATGGCACTCAGTCTTTAAATGCCTGCCTACAGGCAGTAATGGGCTGGATGAGGGAGAACAAATTGAAGCTGAATCCAAGCAAGACGGAGGTGCTCATTGTGGGGGCTCAGAATCTGAGGAGTGAGTTAGATCTCCCTGTGCTGGATGGGGTTACACTCCCCCGAAGGGAGCAGGTGCGCAGCTTGGGAGTACTCCTGGACCCAGGCCTCACCCTGGTCTCTCAGGTGGAGGCCGTGGCCAGGAGTGCTTTCTATCAGCTTCGGCTGATTCGACAGCTGCGTCCATTCCTTGAGGAGGATGACCTCAAAACAGTGGTGCACCAGCTGGTAACCTCCCGGCTTGACTATTGCAATGCGCTCTACGTGGGGCTGCCTTTGTATGTTGTTCGGAAACTTCAGTTAGTTCAGAATGCGGCAGCCAGATTGGTCTCTGGGGTAACCCGGAGAGACCATATTACGCCTATTTTGAAACAATTACACTGGCTGCCGATATGTTTCCGGGCAAAATACAAAGTGCTGGTGATTACCTTTAAGGCTCTGAACGGCTTAGGTCCAAGTTACCTTGGAGAGCGCCTTCTTCTGCACGATTCCCACCGCACATTAAGGTCATCTGGGGAGGTTCGTCTCCAGTTGCCACCGGCTCGTCTGGTGGCGACTCGGAGGCGGGCCTTCTCTGTGGCTGCTCCGGAGCTGTGGAATGCGCTCCCTGCGGAAATCCGTAATTCGAGTTCTCTGTTGGCCTTCAGGAGGGTCCTTAAAACATATTTGTTTGGCCTGGCCTTTCAGGGCTTTTAAAATGTATATATGTGTGTATGTGTATATATGTATATATATATATATATATATATATATATATATATATATATATACGTGTGTGTGTGTATATATATATGTATATATATGTGTATGTGTGTTTGTGTGTATGTATGTATATGTATATATATGTATATGTATGTATATATATATATTTTAATCTTTTAATTTTTTAATTTTTAACTTGATTTAGTGTTTTTAATGACTTAATAACCCCCCCCCCCGCCTTGTGCAGATGGGAGGGAGTTTGTCACAGCCTGTCCTGCGCGAAGCCCAGGAAGGGTTCCGTTTGACCTCTTTGGTCAAGGGGCGGGGCTTCGGCCAGGATTGACCGATCCCGGCCCCATCCTCCATTTTCCATTCTCTCTTCAGTTGGGGTCAGGCAATCACAGGAGAAGTGGCTTTCCCCTCCCTCCCTCCCCGGTGCAGAGCGGGTCTAGCGACTGGCCGCCTGAGGGGGCCGAGTAGGAATTTTTTGCTCCCAACGCATTGGCCACTGTTGGGGTTTTTTTCGCCTACTCCGTTCTGTGTCCTGGGTGCGTATTTAGAGTTAGGTCAACCACAATGGCAGGAACAGTGCGGGTGGGGTGGCAATTTGAGGGTTAGAACATCGGTGAGCACCCTTGGATATGTAAAAGGGGTGATTGGTTAATCGCTCCTTTGTAGCCTGTGCGGCACGGGGAGAATGATTGCCATGAACCCTGCTTCAGGACTTCTCTAACCTTTGGGCTGTGCGGTCCGGGGTGGACGAATGCCTAGAAGTATCCAGACCCTCTCTTACAGAAGGGGGGGTTGGCTTTGAAGGAATTGGGTGGGATGTACCTGCCCATTCCCGAGCCAGGGTGTCTCCCCCCCAGTAGGGTGCTGGGTAGGATTTCAGAGTTCTGACCTGCTTCTATTGGCCCGCACTGTTCTTTAAGGGTGATTAATCACCTGGTGTTCCAGTCTGCCATGCTGTGTGTAATAGTTAACAAAGTTGTGGCCCTTTTCCTCTATACTGAGTCTATGTTTTCTTGAGCTGGGGTTTGGGGATAATGTTTTATTTTTGTTTTAAAATGTTTTAAATTGTTAGCTGTTTTATTGTTTTAACTTGTTTTAGCTTTTTACTGTTTTATAAGTTGTTTTAATTGTGAACCGCCCTGAGCCATTTTGGAAGGGCGGTATATAAATCAAATAAAATAAATAAATAAATAAATAAATATTCATAGGTAATAAACTTCTCCACATCAGATTCTGAGATCTCATCACCACGTTTGCTTGAGAGCTTCCAAAGAGTGGCCACAGTAAGAAATCTTAGATGGACACTGACCTGATCCAGCAAGAGTTTGGGTTATATTCTCTGCCTTACAGCTCTCAAATTCTGGACCCAAATAGTTACAACAGGGATTTGAACAGTGAGAGAGCAACTGTGCCTATTTATTCTAAGCACAGTGTCCCTTCCAGCAGCTTTTGTTGGTATTTCCCATGTGTTTCTTTTTAGATGCTAAGCGCTTTTGGGACAGTGAACCATCTTCTCATTCCCTTTGCTCTGTAAACTGATTTGGGTTTTTTTAAAAAATGTTGAAAAAACTAATATAACACTCTATAATTTTCACAATGAGTAAGATTGTAGTAAGACTTTCGCAATGAGTAAGATTGTATGTGCAGCAGTGTTCTAAAAGGTGGTGGTAGGAAAGGTACCATCACTTTGTAATTCTATTTGTGGAGTTTGCAATTTATCTTGTAGTAATCAGTTTTCAAGGCATATTGTGCCATTGACCTGTTTCTGATTTGAAGGTAATTGAGAATATCTGTAGTAACATGCTCCATTTGCTCTAGCTGCTGTTTTTGTCCTTCTAAAAATCAATAATAATATACTCTGCTATAGAAACAAAGGCTAAGCATTCTTAAACAAAGAGTGCTTTGCCTATATGGAAGAATTTGATTGTCTAGAAAGAGGAAGGTGCACACAATGCCAAGGACCTGGGGAATCCTTTAGATCTTAAAAAACAGAGGTTCTCATTTGTGCTTCCTTTGTAGGGCAAGTTTCAAAGGCTTAGCCTCTTTATGATTATTATGAATGTAACTTATGAAAAACACTCCAAACAGGGGCCAGTAAATGCTTGAAGAAAATTTCATAGGAGTTACATGAACTTTCAAAAGTACAAAGTGTGTTATATTACTTCCCCAAGGGCTGGGTGACTGAGTGCATAAATAGAAAGGTTTCCTTATCTTGGTCTGCATTTCATGTCTTAAAGGCATAATTTATGGTTTATATTCAAAGTCTCTAGTGGATGTTGTTTCACATCTGTACATTAAAAATAATCTCCATAATTTAAATAAACTACCACAAATCCCCAGAGAAAAGAACTCTATTCTATTAAGTCAAGATTATCAAGAAACTTTTCATTAAGCCCCTCTGCACTCCCACCCCAGATGCAAGATATAAAACCATGACTCTAATATGGAGCTAGTATGAGTGAACAGGAGTAATAAACTCAAGCTTAAGCCATGCATTGTGTCTCAATCAATTTCACTCATTTCTCAGCCTGACCCCTATTTTCATTCATTCGTTCGTTCATTCATTCATTCATTCGATTTCTATACTACCCTTCCAAAAATGGCTCAGGGTGTTAAACATATACAAAGAACTCAAGATTATCTGTGTAGTATTCACATTTGTCAGAACTGGTTGTAAGGGCCTGGGCAGAGTTCTGCAGATAACATTTTGAAAAATCTCTTCAGTAGATAAGATGAAAGCGAAGCCACTTAACATGCCACAAACCAACATGAGTGGTAAATGTGGTGATGTATCCTGAATCAGGATGAAACTCCATCTGGTAATACCCAGCTGTCAAGTCCAACTTGGAGAATATTTTAGCCCACTGAGATCTGAAATAATGTCGTCCAGCATGGGTGTGATATGGCATTCTCATTTGATAGCTTGATTGGGTAACCACATGTCAACACAAAGGTGAATTTTCCCAGGTTATTTAGGTTTGGGTGCCACAACAATTATGTATTCTTTTGTCTATCATGTATGGAGAAACAAAAGTATTTGTTCTTGATGTATAGAACAAAAATATATTCTTTTGTCTATCACATATAGAGAAACACACGGAGTTGGACCTTTTACCTTCTCAATGATGTCTATTTTTCTTCGACTAATTTTCATACATGGAACAGAATGTATCTGTGTGGCAAAATGACAGGTTTTATAGAGGTATCAAGATAGCCTGTCTGGGGGCTCCCAGCAGCACCCCTACACCTAAGTTTGAGCTACAGACTTGTAGTTTCCATTTTGTTCCTTTGAACGCAGGATCATGGGCTCACCATTTGGCTTTCATAAGCTAATTCACGAGGGTATGTCACTTGGCAAGTAGCATGGGGAAAGGTAACTCCAGGTCAAGTGTAATTCGTGACTGAAAGAGGACTATTCCTCTGCTCACTTCTCTGATTTCAACCCAGGTGAGGAAGCTGAAGTAGACAAGCACTTAATTAACTTGTGTCTACTTCAGCTTCCTCACTTGGGTTTCTATTAAGGAAATATTCTAAAGAAATATCCAAATGCTCCCCTCTATGTTGGCACATCAGATCAACTCAAGCTTATCAGCTTCACAGGAAGGAATAAGATAAGAGGCAACAGGCTCATGTCTCTCTAACAGAAGTGTTAATGGCTGGCTCGAGGATCAGGATGTATGTTTGTTAAAATGTTCCAAGGTACTCCCAAGGTCTTTCCTGACCACGCTAAGCTCTAATACACCAATTTCACTCCACCCTGCATAGGTTTCTCAATCTATTCACCCCATTGTGCTGGCAGAGCATACTAGGGATGTGCATGAACCAGTTCGGCAAGCTCTTTATGGACGGATTTGGAGCTCCAGTGTTTAGATGGTCCATCAGCAGGGGGTTTACCTTTAAGGAGCAGGGAGGGTGTCCATTCCCCCAATCTGTTTCCCCCACCAGCACTCTCAACAAAAATGCTGATGTGCAACTGCTGCATACCTCCTTGCAGCCCCAATCAGTATTGTACCAGAAGTGGCCAGTGAGTGTGTGAATGTCACGCACACACACCAGCCACTTCCAGTAAGACACTGACCGGGGCTGCAAGGAGGTACACAGCAGCCCCGCACCAGCATTTTTGGTGACAGCACCAATGAGGAAAACACGGCGGGGGAATAGGCACCCTCCCTGGTCCTTAAAAATACCCCACCCTCACACCAAACCATCTGAACGCCAGTTCATGCACATCCCTAGAGCACACCCAGCAAAGTTTGAACAGGACAAAATGTATTCTTTTTTCTATCATGCCCTTTAAGCAGAAAAGTGTGGTCAACATTTGCTCCCTCCACTGGGCAAGATGTGGCCTATTTCTCTGTCTCAGACCACCAGTGTGTCTCTTCACTGGATCCAGCAGTTGTGTGTTTGTTTGCCATGGCATCAGCTATACCATCTTGCTGTGCCTTGGCTCTCATGCCTGTCCTGCTTTTTCCTTCCAGACTGGCCCTGCTCCCAGGCCTGGTCTTTGCAGCATACTTGGCTGCATTGAGAGACTGGTGCCCCGAGATCAGACCTCCTTTGAACTTTTTTTGGTTTCCTGACCCTTGAGTGGCACTCGGGTTCCCAATCCTGCATTCTGCCTTCCCACCTGTCCCAGAGGAAAGAGGTCCCTCGACACTGGCCTAGCACTGGCCTAGAACCAGCATGGTGTAGTGGTTAGAGTGCTGGACTAGGACCGGGGAGACCAGAGTTCAAATCCCCATTCAGCCATAAAACTAGCTGGGTGACTCTGGGCCAGTCATTTCTCTCTCAGCCTAACCTACTTCACAGGGTTGTTGTGAAAGAGAAACTCAAGTATGTAGTACACCACTCTGGGCTTCTTGGAGGAAGAGCAGGATATAAATGTAAAAATAATAATAACAACAACAACAAGAAGAAGAAGAAGAGTCCAAACAAACCTCCAGGAAAGGATGTGAAGTATAATAATTTCTGCTTCTAAGTCTCTTGCCCACCTTTCACCTGATCTCTAACTTTAAAGTCTAGAGTTGTTCTCTAAGACAGTTTCTCTGGTCAGCCTTGGGTGGATTTAATTTGGATCTCAAGCCAAAACACCTCTTAGTGAGTTTCAGGTTTAGTACTATTGATATTGCTAGCCTTGTTAGTTTTATTGGTTAATATTGTGTTGCTTATTAGTCAATATTTCTTCCCTGTACCCTGAAGCCCTAAATAAATCTGACTCTATTTTTGAACTTCAGCCCTCTGTAAGTCATTTTCAAGACCAAAGCTTTGCATAAATTTATTCTGAAATGAACTTTTCACTCTAAGATTTGCTGGTTCCCCACACAAGCCCAAAAGTCAATCAGGGGTGATTTGCCAATACCCCAGAGCAGTATCATTAACAATATGGAGTTTGGCTTAACAAGTCTTTTGTTTCTCAATGCCATGGGAAATGACCATGGAGAAACTGATCCATTCAGGTTGGCTGAATGTTGTAAGCCATATAAATGAGTTTCAAAGCAAGTGCAGGATCACAACCAAGAAGAGTATCAGGCCCATCTTTTGCAACCAGAAAAGTTGCAGTTCTTTGGGCACCTCTGAATTGCGGATGTGTTAAAAACCATCCACAGAGTTGTCATGGTTGATATGCTCCATATGCGCAAATCTTCACTTGTGAATTGTGAAGTGCTGGTTTGTCAAATAACATATGATATATTTGTTTGTCCATCACATTGAATGTAACTCCAGTATCTATGAGGACTGCAATCTCTTGTCCCTATAGCAGAATGGTATGGTGTGCTTAGCTCTTGTGATCACCTAATATCTTGTGTATGGTAGAGGCAGTGAAAGCATATGGGTGATCACTTCCTTCAGTGGCTCTGTCATCAGCAGGATTCAGTGACTCTGTCATCAGCAAATCCTGTCATCAGCAGGATTTGCCACAGCAGGTGGTGGGTCTAACCTGGAGTAATACATAGGGCCCAATAAAAATCTGTTAACAGCCTTATGTGTTGACTTACAAACCTTAGAGGAAGAAGCGTGTTGTGACCTGCAAACTGCAGCAAAATTGCCACACGTGACACTCAGTTCCTTTAGCTGGATAAGTGTGTTCATGGGGATACTGACCTCCACAGTGATAACATGATATATTTTGTCCTTGCTTCATCATGGTGTGAGAAGATTGGAATTGGTTCCTTCTCCTTGTTCTGATGGCCATTGCAGATTCTTCTGTAGCATTCTGTGATTCTATTACGTGGGAATGCGCTTCAGCTGTTTCATAGGCTTGTTCAATGTCCAAAATTTTCTCCAATGGCAGATCTGGTTATCTCAGTATCTGTCTCCTGAGGCGAGGGCAGATGCATCCTTGAAGAATATGAGCCCTCACTTCTCTCTTAATACCAGTGAATTCACAGGAAGCAGCAAGATGTCTCAAATGTGCTTGGAATTTATCCATGCATTCCCCTTGACGCTGTGATGTCTGGCAAAACATATACTCCAAAGTCAATATTTTTCTTTGGGGGAAAATATTTTGTCAGTGCTTTGCTTTGTTGTAATCTTCATCATCCCTAGTATCAATGAGAGTGACAAAAATATCATAACTTGGTCCCGTGCATAATGTTGGAGAAGATCATGCTTCCTAGACTCACTCTCTAATTCCATGGCATGGAATAAAAGTTAAAGTTCTTAAGTGCTGAATCCATTTGTCCCAGCGAGGCCCTAGTACTGTATAGGAGGCATGAACTTCAAAAGGGGGAAAGGCAGGAAGAGCAGCCATGTTTGCTGAGTAGCACAATAAGTTCAAAATTGGAGTACAAATATGAGCAGTCCTATCACCTTGTCAGCAATCCCACCTTCATCACCATTGTGAGATATTAAGTTTTTCTTGGTGTCTGAAAACAATACAAAAGAAGAGTTTGAAGAAGTAGTTTTTATTTGGATTCACACAAGAGGCCTAGTTAGTCTTCTCTGGATTCTCTGCAAAAACCTGGCCTGAGTTTACCTCATACACTACTGAGTTACAACTACACAAAAATATGAACTGGACTTCTAAACACTACAGGAACAGGGGTCTTTCAGCTGTGGTTCTCTAACATACCCTCCCTAAAAATATCTGTCTGGTTCCCTCACTACCCACCTTCAGAGGGCCAGTGAAGGCTGTATTGTTTACATGAACTTTCCGACTTTTTAAAAGTGGCCTTCCGGGACTGCATTTTTTATTCTGCAATGTTTTTGTTACAATATAAGTTTTTATTAAAATACTAGCTGAAAGCCTGTCAAAAATGATGGGTGGAATGATGGGTTCGTGTGTTAACTTTCTCCCTCTGTGGTTATGTTAGTCTCATTTTCATCCCCCCGCCCCCAGCAATTTATCTTTGTGCTTGGAGAAGTCCTCCTCCTTCTGCTGCACATGTTCTTCTGACCCTCAGTTCTTCCCCTGCCTTCAACCCCCTTGTTCAATACTTCTTCCTTCCCTGCATTCTCTTTGGCTTTTGGTGTTGGTTTTATGTGCCATTTTTATTTCCCTTTGTGAGCAGCTGTATTGTGGTTTGAAGTATTAGCAATGTAGTTTCCTAGATGTTTGTCAGATGTTGCTGATAGCATTGTGAAAAGGAAAGGTGGCATGAACCTGAAATACAGAAGAGCACAATGTGGATGGTTGCTTGCTATTCCAGAGGCCAATCTCTCCACTGAAAACAATGGCATTTATTTTAATGGAAATTAAAGGTAATAAAACTGTTGTGGCTTAATTCCTCAGAATTAAGGTAATACTGAGGTTTTCTGTAGGGACAGTTCTCTGTAGGGAGATGAAATGTGCCAAATAGACCTGGTGATTTGTTAATTTTTCATGTTTTGGTATGTCCCACATAGAATATCACCTGTCACCCCTCTGCTCATTTCTTCAGGCTCCCAGTATGCAACCCACCAGAAAAATCAATTTATCTAACTGTTTATAGTAAACTTTGATACCACATTTCTAATTTGAAACAATTTATTTCTTTGTTTAGTGTTATCATTTTTATGCAGATGATATTTAGAGTTGTTTGTGGTTTTATGCACATTCACCAAAGAGGAAAGAGAAGGTGGGGTAAATCATTTTCATAATTGAATTATGACTGTCAAATAATGCCAGAAGTAAGAGCTAATCACCTTCATTATATTACCTGAGCTAATCTTGGAAGACAAGAGTATCACTCATTGGTACCTCTGCAAAATTATTGATCTGGATTAATTATTTTCAAACGCTTGCTCCTTTCTCACATGGAATGGCGGGAAGCATTAGCATGTTCTTTTCTTCCTTGATATTTTTAAAGAATGGAGTGGCAGTTCTAATTTCTAATGGATTTTGTGACATTTCAGTTAATTGATCATGATTTTTTAAAAAGACAATGTTCATTTTCTGATTGTAAGAATGCAACCCCCCCCCCCAACACACAGCTATACATTTCTTTTTGCGGGGGGATGAATGCAGAACTTTGCATCCACAATTTTACGTTCAAAAAGTGGAGGGAATTGATCGTTTTATTGTAGTTTAACTACTCTGGTTGTGTGAACAAAAAGGTTGAATGCTAAGTATACCTTATTTATGGCTTAGGCAGAGGAGGCTCATCCCCTAGGGCAGAGTGGGCGGTGCCCCCTCAAATTAATCAGCCCCCACCAATTATAACTTACTTTGCATTTGTGCTGCCCTCCTGCTGTTCCCTGCAGCTTGTCTAGCCAACCTGCAACGTTTACACAGATTGGGCGATAGTGGTAGGCTCCATTGAAAAAGCTGAGCACCTGTCAATCATAATTTACATATTAATGAGGCAGCAGCCAATGGGAAGGATTCACTTTGTTTTCAAAAAGTGGTCTGGGTTTAAAATGACCTAGAAGGACATTCTGAAGGCATCATGCTAATTGACAGCTCTGACAGCCAATCATTGAGGCCAGGGGGAAGTCTTTGTCATCATTGCCAAAGGAAGAAGAAGGCAGTCATTTTCACACACAGCAGAGTGAGTGCTAGAGTTTCATTTATACTCGCATGGCTGGTCAGTAGGCAAGAAAGGGGCTATTTGCCTGCCTTATCTTGTTTCTCTTGGTTTCTAGCTTTGGGGTCTTTGTTGTTTTGTGGGAGCAAGCAAAGTGAGAAGGGGCTAGGAGGGGCTGCTTGCTGTATGACAGAGCACTTTTCCTTTACCAGGTTCAGATGCAAGATTTTTGGTCTGGTGGGCGGAGAGCTGGTCTCGTGATAAAGGTAAAGTGTGCCATTGAGTCAGTGTTGACTCCTGGTGACCAGAGCTCTGTGGTTGTCTTTGGCAGAATACAGGAGGGGTTTACCATTGCCTCCTCCCATGCAGTATGAGATGAAGCCTTTCAGCATCTGGGAAACATAACAGCAGGGATCTGAACCTGCATCCTCTGGCTTCCTAGTCAAGTCATTTCCCCACTGTGCCATTCAGTGGCAAGTATGAATTGTCCCCTTTATTAAGCAAGGTTCAGCTCCCTGGTTTGCATGTGAATGGGAGGCTACATGTGAGCACGGTAAGATATTTCTATGATGTTCTTAGGAAAGAGCATCTGAGGTTCCCAGTTCCTTGGCAGCCTCTCCAGATAGGGCTGAGAGAAATGCCTGCCTACAACCTTGGAGAAGATGCTGCCAGTCAGTGTAAGCAATACTGTACTGAGCTAAAGGGACCAAGGGTTTGACTCAGTATAAAGCAGCTTCTTATGTCATATAGCAATACAGTCAAGGAGGTGGTGATACTGGTGGCATGAAAGATTTGGGATGGAACAAGTAGGAAGAGGAAAAAGGTAAGGGGGGAATTGTGGTCGTGAGGCCACAGGAATTAGTAGGAAGGAGTAGTTGGGGTACAATTTTATTTTGTGGAAAGAAGGACAATATATTTTATTTTATATTTTAATTTGATATATTTTTATACTGTCCAAAACTCATGTCTCTGGGAGGTTTACAACAAAGATATAGAGGGGAAAGTTGGTGGTTTCTTTACATTTAAAGGCAAAACTATGAGGGGACTTTGAATTCTTGGCTAGGGGAGAGCTGCCTGGGAGGTGCAACTTGTAGCTATTCTCCTAATAAGGAATAGATCCCTAGCAGGACAGTCAGGTGAATAGCCTCATTGTGTGTTACACACTTACGTAAAGCGATAAAAAACTGATGCACAGAGAGATATAGATGCTAACACATTCTGTTCTCCTTTCCCCTCAGTTTGGTCCCTTTATTCTTCTTCATTTGTCCTAAAATGCTACCCATCACTGAGTACACAGAACATTTCTGATAAGATATGCATGTTCATTGGCACAGTACAATAGCAGTAGTACTTTAATGGGAAAGATTGCATATAGATTATTAGCTCATTCAATTGCCCATTGATGTAGTGGGGTTTTTTTGGGGGGGGAGGGGGCGAATGGCTCTATGTTTGTTGTTAAGAGAGGAGAGCTGGACTTGTGGTAGCTAGCATAAATAGTCCCCTTTCCTAGGCAGGATCTTCCTTGCTTTGCATTTGGATGGCAGGATTGCTAGAGGGAAGGATAAAATAAGCAAAGCAGGCACATTTAATGTTTTAGAATTTCATGTTTTTATTATGTGGTGTTGCCGAGCAAGGGTAAATTGGCTCTGTCCCTGATCTGCCTGTGCTGGCTCCGCACCCCACCTTTCCTGCCTGGTGCCCACCCAGTTGCAGGAGCCACCAGCTGCCACTGGCCTTAGGGTGTCTTTAATCTCCATTACTGATTGCAAAACTAGAATGGGGATGAGATTCATTCTCGATTAATTCATCACAATGTTGTGAATGCTACCTAGAAGATAGTGTAACATCATGCAAAATCATTTAGGCAAACACTTGAAATGAAGAATTCAGGAATTAAATTAAAAACTCTGTATCATTTATTTCATTTTAAATTGGGTTCCTAACGGCAAGAACATTTGGGACAAGTAGTATAATTCACAGAAACAGCTTCATCAGGCTACTGCTCCTTTTAAAGTAATATATTACTAAACTATTCAGTGTGGAACTAGGGCAGTTGGAAGTCAGTGAATGTTAAGAATTTATGTGATGCAGAAAGATTTCTGTAAAGCTAGGCTGATACACAGAGCTTTGACTAAATTAGTATTCAGCTACCTATCACTTTGCCTTTTTAATGTCTTTTCATAAATTGCATTTGCTTAATTTTTTAAGATCAGAGCGGGGTAGAAAGGAGACCTTTAATAATAAAGAACCTTGGAGATTTCTCTTTTGAATCTTTTCCCCCCTTTAGTAGTCAACTGACACATGTGTCTGGGAAGGAATGAAACAGGTTCCTCCATTTTTTGGTTGTATTTAGTTGTGAAGTGGTGCCTGGGGCAGAGTGAGGGGGTAGGAAAGGTGTGTTTAAAAGTTGGTCAATTTCTACCAAAGATTAAAAGATCAGTAAAGGAAACAGAAACCCAAAGTTTGGGCACCACTGCGACCTATGAGTTGGTAAACCAAGGGGCAAAAAGAATGTAATCAGTACTGTCCTCTTGATTGGTTATAGGATGGAGAAGTGGACAAGCACTAGGATATATAAGTTGTGGCCAGAGAACAAATCGAGCAGTCAGTGATCTGGAGAGAGGCTACTGGAGAAGAAAGAGAGAAAGGGGAAAAGGGAAGGAAGGACAAACTACAGTAAGAACTTGGCTAGGTATGAAACCTAACTAAAATATGGAATTAGTTTTAGCTTGTTGTTGATGGATGAGTTTATCACTTGATTTTACACCGTGTGTGTGTGTGTGTGTGTGTGTGTGTGTGTGTGTGTGTGTGTGTGTAAAAGAAAAAATTTAAAATCTTTCTCTAGCATACTCACTTTTTTAAAAAGTAAAAACATAACTTCTTGTTGTTGGTACACTCTGGTCTCTGTGGTGTCTTGCTTTTTCTCAGCCTATTTACAAGGGTCATCCCACTCTATCTAAAGTTAATTAAAAAGAAACTTCAGAATATTTCAGGGGCTATTTGGTGGAGGGAGCCATAAAAACTGTGTCTATTGTCTATGGCTGCCAGGAGGCAGTAGTAGAGGCCATAGAGAGTAAAAAGGTGGTTTTGCTCATCTCTTCTTCTCCCACTCATGCTGCAGGCTAGAGCAAGACTGTGACAATGCTGTAAAATAAACATATGCCTTGAATCTGCCTTAAAACAGTGTAAGCCTAAAAATAAAAGTGTCTAGATTAGAAACATCAAGTGTTCCAAAACATAAAATAACATAAAGTGTGACCAGTTGAAAAGGAAATATTCAATGTAAACTTTTGGGGATGAAAGGAATATATTACTTGTAACTGCTGTGGGGCACATTAGAAATTGTATCTGCTTGGAGCAGTAGTTCCCTACCTGGGTTCCTCCAGATGTTGATGAACTACAACTCCCAGCATCCCCATCCACAAATTGTCACTAGGGGTGCTGGGAGATGTAGTTCAGCCACATATGGAGGATTCCAGGTTGTGAACAACTAGCTTAGAGTGACTCAGTATGATCTAATGATGCCTCCTTCAAACAAGGCTTGTTAAATGATAAAGGTATGGATAATAAATGGAGCAATAGATTGGGACATAGTAGGTTCAAGTTCAAATACCCACCTGTGCTATGAACCTTTGGGAAGTTGCAATCTGCCAACCACAGCATCTGTACAATGAGAATAATTGGATTGGCTCTAGTCTTTAAAGCACCTTGAATAGAAAATGTGATAGCTAAATAATATGTAAAAGCAGCTATCATGATTTATGCTTATATGATAGAGTGAAAAATCTTAAATCCATTTCTCAGTCCAAAGACTTGACAGTTGGGAAGCTCAGCACTCATTTGTAAATGTTCTATGGCAGAGTTTGCATGCATCTTCCCACAAAGTGCAGTTCTGTTGCACAGAAATAGCCTTTTCCTAGGTCTTAAACTACAAATTGTGGTTGCTTGTGAAACAGGCTTCTCTTCCTCAATTTGCATAACCAGTGTGCTGATAGAAGAGAAATGTAGCCTTTTCTCGTACTGTCACAGGTACCTATTGGATAGTGCCTGTGAAATCACTACCTTCAGGTGTCCCATCCCTGCACTGTTGTGCTTATTTTTAAGTTTTGTAATGAGAGAGTGTCCTTTTTTTAAAAAACCATAATAATAATGATGCAATCCTGTATATTTCCAAACAGTAAGGTCATGTCATTTCAAGATTTTTAAAAGGATGTGAATAAAAAGCAATCATCGCTGATTCGCTGAAATGTATATCTCCCTTTTTTAAATAAATAAAGTAGGTTTCACTCAGTCTACATAAATTCTCTATGCCTTGCAGCAGTTAAAAAGTATTTCTTCAGAATCACAGCTGGCATAAGCATAGGTTTGAGGAGAAACACACTTCTGTTGTTCTAAAAATGATCTTCTATAGAAGCCAGGTCAAATATCCTTATAAATTGTCCCCCATACACCAGCATGGCACCCAAAGCAAGACTTGGGAGAAAGGGTCACAACTTTATTGGTAAATTCGAATTGCATTTTGCTGCTGGAAAAATCCACCCCAGGCAGTGCGGGACTAACGGGGGACATACCAGGGTTCAGAACCTGGCATCAGATCAGTACTGATACCTATCCCTCATGGCCAACTCAAAGGTCAGGGCGCTTTTGTGATGTCCATATCTCCGAGCCACACAGACTTTGAAGTTGTGAAGTCCTCGAAGCAGGTGAGAGTGTGAAATGTAGCCCCTGAGCCATGAAGCCGCTAAGGACAGGTTGCACACTACTCTGATTTAAATAGTCCCAGGCTGTTCACCAGTGTAATCCCCCAACTTCTGCTGAATGCCTTCCCATGTTGCCCCTGCCACAGCGGAAGGCTAACCTTGCTTGGCTTTGCTCCTACCACACCCCTCCAAGAATTCTGCAAGCCTCTGCCACAGGCCAGATAGATAAATATCACACCCTGAGGCAGAGGGGTGGGCACCATCAGGCCTAAACAATTCAGGGCTGGGAAAAATAATCTTGGGGTGGGCCACAACAAAGCCACCCCATTGACTGACCACTCGTCCTATGCTCTTGTTAACCTTGAATATTGCAAAGTTTGCCTTAGCTTGCAGAATCAAAGACATTCCTTCCATTGGGCCAAATCATTTTCTCCCAAGTGGGGGAAACTTATTTTTCAAGCCACACAGCCTAAAATTTATTTATTACATTGTATAAAATCAAACTGGGGAAGCATGAACTTCCAAAAACTTTACTGTCAGGCAAGGTGGGTGGGTCAGGCAGCAGCAGGCAGGGGTTCAACTGGCAGGTGAGGTGGGCAGATCAGGCAGCGGCGGCAGGCAAGGATCCAACAGGAAGGCAATGTGGACGGGTCAGGTGGCAGCAGGCGGGGGTCCAACAGGCAGGTGAGGTGGGCAGGTAGAAGCAGGCAGGGATCCAGCAAGCAGGTGAGGTGGGTGGGTCAGGCCCATTAGTGCTGCTGACATATGCAGACCCACAAGCGTGTGTCATGAGGATGACTGGTGCCCCAGAGCCAGCACCCATCAAAGGCTGTTGTGGAGCGATGGTCGGGATTTTTTTGGTGTTTTTGACTTGCTGGTGGGTTTGTGTTGGCATTGCTAGGCTTGTGATGATGGACTGGTGCAGGGCCAGCACCCATCGGAGGCCATGGTGCAGCATATAGGTCGGTTTTTTGTTTGTTTGTTTGTTGCTTCCTGTCTGGCTTTCAATTGTGTTAGTTACTTTGTTTGTTTGTTGTTTTGTTAGCTCTCCTACAGCACAGCCAAACAAACACACACGCACACACACACACCGGCCCATGATGAGTCTAAATAGGTTCCCTTGCATGTGTCAACCTGCAGGTTGTCAGCCAGGGCCCAGCCCCTACCTGAGGCCATCTTACCACACACACAAAAAGAAGAAGACTTACGAGACTTTCTTTTTTTCAGTCTCAGCATGTGTGCACACACACACACACACACACACACACACACACACACACACACACAATTCAGTTCTGCTTGCTTTTGCTTGCTCTTTCTGGATCTCAGATAGACAAAGGCAGATGAACTTGGTTGCCTTGCCAAGCTTGTCTGCCTTTCCTTCCTGTGACTTGAGGTTCAGTCTGGTGTTGTGGCAAAATCTGTCTGCTGTTGATTTTCATTTTGAGATCTGATCTATGACATGTGTCTGTCCTTGCAGCAGTACAATGTGCTGTGGAATGTGGTCTGACTCTGTGTATTCTGCATGTATACTCAGAGTCAGGGGCAGCTGGTGGGTCACTGTGTGAAACAGGATGCTGGACTAGATAGACCTTGGGTCTGATCCAGCAGGGCTGTTCTCCTGTCAAACGGGTGCCACCCGCTGCTGCTGTTGCTATGGAATAATAATCGTGTGTGTTTGGAGAGCAACTTGTGGCACTGGCAATGATGCGTTGTTGGGCACTGGGCACAGCATTGTGACTGGCACAGAAACTGGGTCAGTGATTCTTTTTTGGTCTGCTTTGCACTGTGTTCTGGGGCAGAAACCCTTAAAAAAAATTAATAGGTGTTATCTTGCAGCGCTCTTTGTAGGGTGTGTGGATTGATTCAAGTAAAAATCAATTTGTATCCAAATCTAGCTGAGTTTGGTACGAATCTATTTGTACCCCAATCTAGCTGGGATTTGGAGACAGAACAAATAACCCCTGTGGTCCATTGGCTAGATTTGGGTCCAATTAGAATCGTGCGAGATTCAACTTGAATTGTTTTGAGATTCAGATCCCTCCTATTATTTTCCCCAAATCCCCAGCGTTCATCTAAAAAAAAAAAAGAGCTAAGCTCTAGCCCTAGTAAAAGTGGAGTTATGGAGCAAAATGTGTGGTCACTATTTTTCAAGTGTTTGGATTCTTTGGTGTATAATAACCTTTTCTCAATGAATCCCTATGAGGATTCATTACACAGCTCCATTTATTCTATTCATTTTGACAGTCTTTGGACAGTGCCAGCTGTCAACTGCCATGTGCCAACTACACCCCCCTTCCACCCGCAAGGCAGTGGGGTACTACTCAGTTGTTCTAGGAATTTTTTCACAGTTTAGACTCTTTGGAGTCTAATAACCTTTCCTCATAATTAATCCCTATTAGGATTCATTACACACCACAGAATCTAAACACCTCAAAAATTCCTAAAATATAAACTAGTACCCAGTGGCTTGAGGGTTGGGGGGTAGTTGGCACATGGGATGCCACTAATTCCCCACCCCCATCCACAAAGCAGTGGGGTCAAAATGAACAAAAGAAATGAAGGTGTGTAATGAACACACCAAAGAATTTAAACACTTCAAAAATTCCTAAAAAAATAAGCTGCCTTACAGGTGGAAGGGTGTAGTTGGCACATGGTAGTTGACAGGTGGCACTGTCCAATGACAATCAAAATGAACAGAAGAAATGAAGGTGTGTAATGACTCTTCATAGGGATTCATTATGAGGAAAAGTTATTATGCACCAAAGAATCCAAACACTTGAAAAATAGTGACTGCACATTTTGCTCTATTTTCCAGTTTCTCTCTCCTGCTAGTTAGAAGTAATTACTGAGATGACAGGTATCCACACACAGATGATAGTTAGGAACTCTGCTTTGATATTACTAGTAGCTATAATTGAGCACTTCTTTGATATTATTATTATTAGTAGCTATATTTGGTTGTCTTATTTTCTGCTTAGCTAGATTGATGCTTTTGCTCTGACAGTCTTTTGTACTCATTAAAGCCCATTGAATTATTTGAGCATGTTTGGTCTTCTTTCTGCCTTCAAGCCCAGAATATACATGGTCACTGTACAAAGAACTGGTCACTGTGTGACTCTGGTGAGACAAGCCTAATTTCCTATGCTAGCTAGATAGGAGCATATCTAGTATACAAATCAGGCTTGGCTCACAACAGTGTAGCATAATAACTAAAGCTGCATCTTATGCTCACTTCTTTGAAAGTATGCCCCATTGAGTACAGTGGGAACTTATTTCAAGTAAACATAAAGAGGATCATGTAATAGAGCCCCTGGTGGCGCAGAGCCCCTGGTGGCGCAGTGGTAAAACTGCCGCCCTGTAACCAGAAGGTTACAAGTTCGATCCTGACCAGGGGCTCAAGGTTGACTCAGCCTTCCATCCTTCCGAGGTCGGTAAAATGAGTACCCAGAATGTTGGGGGGCAATATGCTAAATCATTGTAAACCGCTTAGAGAGCTTCCAGCTATAGAGCGGTATATAAATGTAAGTGCTATTGCTATTGCTATTGCTAATAGGAGTGTCAAACATGTAGGCTGGGAAATCCACAGTTTGTACCTTACTTCAGCTTCAAATTCACTAGATGGGTGTGGGCAAATTCTCATCTGCAATATGGAACAATAATACTTAAGAATTTAGTATTAAGAATTTAGAATGACTACATTAAGGATTACTGAAATAATACATTAGAAACATTGGGACTATTGGAAATGCAATATATAAATGCTGTGTATTAGTATTAAACAAACATTGCAGTGCATATGATTATTATGGTAATCTATTTACAATGACCACTTTTGCCATATGAAAGTAATTGCAATTCTTCACTGCTGTTCAGTTGTACTTAAGCAACTGGATGTTGATTGTGCCTAATTTTAAGAAGTTTGTATGATAATTTAAAGCTGTTAATGATTTTTGTTTCCCCCCTTAACCTGTTCTAGTTGTAATGGCTCTGTTTTTATCAGTCATGACTCAGTGTGAATAAATTATTGGTGTATAATATCAGTCATGACTCACTGGGGATTCATTCAAACTACAAATGTGAACTATTTTAAGTTGCAATTAATTCCATTCACTGTTTTTCTTTCCCCCCACACAGTTTAAAATAAAACCTATTCCCCTTTATAATCACAATTTCTACGCAAAATTTCCTTGGGAGTGATGATATGAGGCCATGCATCTAAAATGTGTTTTGAAAATGAGCTATCATCAGTTTATCACAGCATGCACAGGAGATTTCAGCAATGGAGACAGAGCACAGTCCACTCTTGTGTGGAAAACACAAGTGTGTGGGCAAACCTTGTAACTTTACCTTCTAGAGCAGCAGAAACAGAAAGTTCAATTGGAGTAACATCACAATAATGGCTTCACTTACAACAAGCAAATTGTCCTTTCAGCACAAGTGAGCTCATGCATACCATGTCAATACAAATTCACTTACAATTTTGAATACATTTTCTGTGAATCAAGAACATGGAAATCACTGGGGGATTAAACTGGAAGATTAATGGGTTATCTCTTGTTGAACCAATTAGTGGCAAAGTAAAAAAGAAACCCATTAATCATCAGTTCATTGTTAACTCATTGAGAGTGTTAGCATTGTCATGCTAAAGAATTACCTGACCACGCATATTATATGAAGAAAGGGTCTGTTTTGCATAAAACATGCTGCATAATTATAGAGCCAGAGCTGGAAAAGACCCAACTGATTATTGAGGAAAGACATCTTGTATCTAAAACTTCCTCAAGTGTAGCTTTCCCAGCTTTTCTTAAAAACAAAACAAAAAAAAGGTTGTATTCTATAATCCCTGCTAACTGGGGCAATGATGTATCTTTCAAAGTGGTGATTCTCTTTATGGATATAGGAGCGTAGGAAGCTGCATTCTACTGAGTCAGATCATTGATCCATCTAGCTCAGTATTGTCTACACAGACTGGCAGCAGCTTCTCCAAGGTTGTTGTCTAAGGTGGATTTTTGATTGGATCAAAGCTCCATATGGATATTTTTCAGATATGGAAGAGTCTGGTCTTTCTAGAGGTTTACACAATTTTCTATGGGTTACCAAAAAGAGAAAAGACTCAGATTCAATTACATACTGTTAGAAGTAGTCTTTTACATTGTTGGGATAAATATCAGAACAGAATAGGTCAAATGGTTTCCCCTTTGATATCAATTTCAAATGCATATTTTCATGTAGAAGAATGACTTGGGAAATTTGGATTATGGGCAGAAAAATCATGTACTTTGCAAAATGTATTTTTCACATTTTAAAATTTTTATTGGCTTTTACAATAACTTTACAATCCAATTACATTCATTTATTTGATTAAGTAAATATTGACTTCCCGCTTACCTATCTGCGTGGTTCACGTTAACTATACATATAAACCAGGCTCAACTTCGGCCCTCCTGCAGATGTTGGCCTACAGTTCCCATAATCCCTGGCTATTGGCCACTGTGGCTGGGAATTGTGGGAGTTGTAGTTCAAAAACAGCTGGGGGGCCTAAGTTGAGCAGGCCTGATATAAACCATTACTACAGGATGTTTTAGTTGATAATGTGAAACTGAAATCTATTCAAATGCTTACAAAGGAGTCAAAAACCTCCCTGGTTTCAGCATATTCAAATGGTTTCAATTGTCCCTGTTTCAGCTACAAAACGTTTTGTTGTTTTGGACCTCCATTTTGCGGCAATCTCTGAGTCAGTCTCCATTTTGTGTTTGACATCTCTTTGAATTTCCCACCCTTCCAGCCTTCCAATTGGTGACCTAAAACATGGGCTGACCTGCTGATGATTCCCTCCTTGTTCCTCATTGGCTCTTTTGCCTCTTGTCACTCTTTACTGACCCCACATTGGCCAGGGGAAGGGTCGAAGAAGGGGCAAGGGTCAGGGGGGAGTTCAAGGAGGGGTTTTCAATTCATTCAACAAGTTAGTAGTCGCCATTCTGCCTTTCTGCCATATATATAAAGCTATGTGAGGCAGTAGGGGCAGGGTGATGAACATCACAGATCAACATGTGAAGGGACAGATTGTAGCAATGGGGTGGCAATAGTACTTCTAGGAAATTTAAGGTGGAGGAGAGATGACTGGACCTTGCAGTGACATATAAGGTGGTGTCTGAATACCTTTGAATGCAGAGGTTTTATGTCAAAGGTATACTACCTAAGAATGAGAAGCTCCACTTAAACCAGCATGGGTAACCTCTTCCCCTTAGTGTCTAATCAGATTTTCCTTTTAAAAACTCCTGGAAATTTAGTAATCTAAAAACCTTTGGATTAAGATGAGAGTTAAGATGCTTTACATTTTCCTCGTGCTCTAAAAAGAATGGAAAATGCATTAACTTAACTTCCGTGCCATTCATGCTTTAAAGACTCTTGTACCATCTGGTATGTAAAGGTGGCTTTAAAAATGAGGTTCCATGCACCCACACTTGGCCTTGGTGTTTCAGTTTGACATTGGGCTGGTGAGGGATACATATAGGAAGACATTTATCAGGTGCAGCTTCCCTAATCACTTCATCTCTGATCAAGTCGTTGATCAAGAGTTGGGAATAGGGTGTGTGTGGACTGTTTTCTGTAGTTTGGTCCGAATTTGGACCAACCCACCAGTCTGCGAACCAGTTTGCGGGTTCGAGCAGCTAAAAGTGTTGCTTGTACTAAAGGGGATAAACTAGCTTAGGGTGCTTGGTGAGGGCAGCTGGCATCGGAAGGGTGGCGAGTGAAGCACCTTTAAGAGAAGCACCTTTAAGATACCACTCCTGGAAGCAGCAGCTGCAACAGTGCTCCCCCAAGCAGCCTGGCCATGCAGCAGCTGCATAGCTGCTGGCCTGGTACTCACTCACCTGGCCTCTGTGCATGCACGATCATGCTAATGGTCTCTGTGCATGCGGGGGCCAGGTGAGTGAGTGCAGGGTGGAGGCAGGCTGGCAGCCGCGTGGCAGCCATGTGACCGGGCTCCTGGGGGGGTGCGCGGCTACAGTTGCAGCTTCCAAAAGCTGTACCAGAATAGTGAGATGGCAGCACCTTCTCACTTACTCTTAAAGGTGCCTTGCTCTGGCCACCCACCCCCAGCGCCACCTGCCCTCACCAACTGCTTTAAGCTTTATCCCCTTTCTTACAAGCAATTTTTTAACATACACACCGCCGCTTGAATTGGTCTGCCCTGAGCCGGTCTGCCCTGAACCAGGCTGGATTTGGTTTGATCTCAGATCTGTCCTAATTTCCTGAGGGCTGGTCCGGTTTGCGATCAAACTGTCGCTAGCTCAGTTCTCGGCTAGGGATGTGCACAAAACTGGTTTTACCAGTTCAGTTCAAATCTAAGCCAGATTTGAACCAGACTGGACTGGTTTGTTTTTGCCTCCCTCTGGACTGAGGCCCAGCCCAGCTTGAATTGGAGTCAGTTTGGGCCCAGTTTGAAGGGGTTGGGGGGCTTCCATAATTGTAAAAATACTTTTAAAAACAAAGTACTTACTCCTGTGGTGGTCTTGGGGGGATGCTGTGGCAGTGGTGGTGGGGGGGTTGCAATGGCTCCCCATATCCCTACCGGCCTCCCTCCGTGTCTCCCATGCATGCATGAACAATTTGATAGCAAACTGGACTGCTGCTTATAGGGTTGTACGAGCCGGCTCGATTCAAAGGCTTGACCTCAGACTGAATTGGATCCACTTCCGTCTGAAGCTGAGCTGAACCACTTGGGTTGTTTCGGGCCTGCTTTGAGTGGGGTGGAGGGCTTCCATTATTGTTAAAATACTTTCCCAAAATGAGGTACTTACTCCCATGGCAGCCTTTGGGGTGCTGTGGCAGCCATGGGTGGGGGGTCTGCAGTGGTTCCTCGTACCCCCGCCAGCCTTCCCTGAGTCTCCCAGGGATGGTTCAGCCCCTTTGGGGCCTGTTTTGACCCCCTGTGCATGTACAGTGGCCATTTTTGGCCCACACACATGCACACAGGCAATGGTCATGCAAATGGCCCATGTACATGCATGGTGGCAAAAAAATGCTCACTCCTGCACATGCAGTGTGATGAAACAGACCCAAAATGGGCCAAACTGGCCCCAGGAGTTTCGGGGGAAGGACAGTGAGGATAGGGGGAGTTGCCTCAGCCCCACCTCCACGACTGCCACAGCACCCCCTGAGGCCACCATGGTGTTACAGTCCAGGCCTGATTTATATACTAAATATGCTCATTAGCTAGCATATAAAATTAGGCCTGTCTCATAGTGTCACCAAGTGACCAAGTTCTTTTATATAGTGACCATGTAGGATCTGGGCGCAAGGAAGAAAGGAGATCAAGCCAATCCTAAACGATTCAATGGCCTTTATTGAGTATAAAAGAATAGCAACATCAATCTAGCTGAGCAGAAAGCAGAACATTCTATAACAGTATTTCAACCCTAGCCAGCACCAATATTCACCCAGTGTTCCTAACTAACATATGTGTGTATATTAAATCTTCCTAGAGCCTAATACAATTCAGATATAGATGGAATAAGGCGGGGGGGGGGGGTGTAAGGAAGGCTGAGGGCTGGCATGGTTTGGGGAGATCAGGAATTGGTAAAGGGAAAGGGGTGGGGGGTGGGGAGAAGGAGAAAGGATGAAGGGATCCAAGGCTTGTAGGGGCAGCATATTACCAGGATCAGAGGCTTTGAGAGCGGTGGATCTTTCAGCTGAAGGAGCGAGGCTTTTGGCTGGAGACAGGAGCCTTTGGATCAAGCATGCAGTTTGCTCAGAGCACAGCTGAGAGTCAGAACACCATGGCTGGGGAAGTCTTGTCTTCTCACTGCGCAGTAGAAGTCACAGACAGCTACTGTCCATGGACAGGTAAGGGGATTACTGGACAGCAGGTTAATTTCCAGCAGTGTGAGACTGGTAATTAAGTCTGA
The DNA here is from genome assembly GCF_027244095.1 of Hemicordylus capensis. NCBI lineage: Eukaryota > Metazoa > Chordata > Lepidosauria > Squamata > Cordylidae > Hemicordylus > Hemicordylus capensis. The sequence continues at coordinate 198,359,669 of NC_069661.1, forward strand.
CCCACTGCGTCTCTTGTGAGTTCCACAAACACTGATAACCAATGTTAGATTACCCCTGCCTCTACAAATCATTTACCAGGCCTTACCCAGGCAGATCTGGGTGTCCATTCACCCTGAGTCCAGGCATTTAATTGAACTCTTAATATAAAATGAAATCAGACACAGGCCTGAATTCCACATACTTCTGGGTTGCTACCTTTAAGTCTAAGGTTGGGGTACATGTGCCCGTTTTAAAACAGTATTTTAACAAATACAGAAGCCGCCCACCCCATTTGAACTGGGCCCAAACTGGCCCAAGCAGTTGGGCTGAACCACAGACCAAACTGGACCTGGTTCAGTTTGAGGTTTAATTTCAAGCCAGTTTTCACACTCCTATTCACAGCAGTCTGGTTCACTATCGAACTGTTCCTGCATACCCCTAGTAGGAAAAAGGCCTACATGTTTATAAAGTCAAAAGCCATCACGTTCACCCAACAAAACCTTGTGACTGCCAGTGGTATATGGTATTTGGCTTCATTATACTAGCTCCTATTGTTTGATAAAGGTAAAGACTCTGGTTTTGAATAAATTGAACTTGCTCATAATTGAATTAGAGACCCAAGACGGGACTGCATTTAAACATTAGAAATATTATGAAATGCTTCAGCTTCACCATATAATAGTGCAAAGGCAGTTTAAAATAAAAGTCATCTTGCCTCTTCTTCTCAAGACAGGGAAGCCATAAATAATAAATGTCTCTGCCTTACTATCGTGTTGCCTTGACATGAACTCTTTTTGAGCAACCTAAGACAGATGTTTCTTATCTGAGGGGCAAATATCTCTTTCTTCACATCTCTAGTTGTTATTGTGGCTTGAAGATTGCAGCAGACATACATCTGTTTTTCCTTTACTCCGCCTTCTTCTGTAATAAACAACTGAAATTTCAATTTGAAGAGTACAAGAAGCATGTAAATTTCTCATTTGCATTTCCTCTTTTTTCCTCTCATCTCATCTTTTTGTTTTGGAACTCAAGAGTTCCAAATAGTTTTATATCATTTCATTTGTTTCATTTCAACAGAAAATTCAGGGATATGATCAGTGCATTAAAGTGTCAAGGAAGACATCTTCCTTACACTTTTGATTTGGCCATGGAAGAAAGAATCAGCCTAGCCTCTTGCAAGTGCATCTAAAGGGAACATAAATAATTATTTTTCATCCAAATCCATAGTATTCATAATGTTGATTTCTATCTTACATTTGGCATGGATTGTTTGGCTTTTGATATATCAAAATCCAGAGGCCAAATTTCTGACTTCAGCCTTGATAAACAGCTGATACATTCAAAGAATCAAAACATAAATACTTCAAACTGGCTTTCAAAAATTGTATACAAATATGAAATGCTGTCTAAAAGCTGGTTCTTTGAATCCTGTTCAACTTCAGCCTCATATTTGGAGTTCAAAGCAATAAATTATTTGTTATTTGCAATTCAGTCCAACTATCAGACAGAACAGAACACTATTTTGGGAACAAGAGACAATATGTTCACTCCTTTCTTGTCTCTCACTTGTTCCTTCCCATTAGAGCACATGAGGTTTTTTTAAGCTGGTGAGTTCAAGTGGAAGCTATTAGTTTAAGCTTTCCAACCTAGTGTTCAGTCTGTACCTCAACTAATTCTTCCTCGAATTCTTCTCACCACAGTCTTATTCTAGATAATGGATCTCAGGTGCTGATTGCTGGCTGGATAGCACTCTTGTATCCCACCATGGGATGTGCTCATGCCATTGAAGGCAATGAATCTAATATAAGCTTTTGGGGGCACATAATTTCTTCTGCAGTGGCTTTATGGACACTAGATTCACTCACTCACTCACTCTTAGTTACCTCTCACCCTTTGCTGCTGGGTGAGTTCAAAGAAGGTGATCTTCACATCTTTCAATAAGCCCAATATGGACCTCCAATAATAGGAGGTAACCCATAATTAATTAAAAGGATTAACATGGTATATGTAGAAGAACAATGAGGTTAAAGGAGATTTAGAATGCAAAAACTAATTGCTAGTCATTTCAGATTAATAAATTTGGATTGAAGATCAAAAAGAGGCTTGTTAGGCCTGATTCAAATATAGGTCAAAAACCCTGCCAGTTTAAGAACAGAGTTACAGGGGCGTAACAAGGTTGGAGTGGGCCCCACCCGTCACTGCCTTCACTTTAAAATGGGCCCCCCATCACTGCCTTTTAAAAATTTTAAAAAAATATTCAAGGAAGCTCAGGTGGGCATTGGGTGGGGAAGACATGATTCTGGGGGGCCCTCTTAGGCAGGGGCCCCCAAGACAACGGTCTCCCCTTGCCCTATTATAGTTACACCCTTGCAGAGTTAAAATGATCTCATTTTGGCTTGTGCTCCACAATCTCATTTTGGCTCAAGAGGGGAAATTGGACCTAAGTTCCATGCACCCAAACTTTTCCTTGAACTTGGAGGGTCAAATCAAGATGACGGGGGTGGAGTGTCTGGCATCAGCAAAGATGCCCCCCTTTGTCCTTCAACATTTTAAACATCTTCTGTAGTCCCTGATAGAAGAGAGACAAGCCAGTGAAAGATAAGCATCCAATAACCTTTGTCCCTGAATTTGAGACAAGCTCAAGAGTGCATCATAAAACCTCCTTTCTGGTGAGTCAGGATAAGGATGATGAAGGGTGGTAGAAGAGGGTCCCCTCCCAGCTGCAGAATTCATCCTACAAGATAATGATGCAAGCAACAAACAGTCTTGGGTCAACTCACAGGATAATTCCTCTAGCAGTACAAATGCTTCATATGGCAGTACAGGACCAAGGCAACGTGTGGCATCTTAGCATCCGTTGAGGCATCAGCTTTAAGTTCCATATTCCCAACTTTGCAGAACTTGTGCCAAAATGAGATAACCTTAACTCTAGTTTTAAATGATAGGTTTTTTGATTATCTAATCTCTATGGTTTATGAAATGGAAATTTATCATTACAATGTTAGTAATTCAGTACCCTTACCAATGTTACATTTGGTGTTGATTCTGATAAACACTGAATGCACTGGATTGAATTATATTTTATATATTTCTAAAGCAGTTTTAGGATATTCTGCATTATAGTGGAGTTGTACTGTATTGTACAATACAGTACAATATTGTATTGTACAATTATAATAGTACTGTGGAGCTGGTATAGTAAAGTGTTGTGGTTAGAGGGTTGGTCTAGGACTGGGGAGACCTGAGTTCAAATCCCCATTCAGCCATGAAACGCAATGGGTGATTTTGGACCAGTCACTAACCCAGCCTAACTTACTTCACAGGGTTATTGTGAGGATAAACAGAACCATGTACATTGCTATGGATTCCTCGGAGGTGGTAGGGGTTCCAGAACTGGAACTCCCTGTACACTCCTTTGGTGCCCCCACAGAGGTGCTCAATCTGGCTTGACCAGCATTTCAGAGAGTCCAGGAAGAAAACAGTGTTGATCACTAAAGCTAAGAGTAGCCTAGGGAAACAGTTAGGGATGAAGCATAGTCTCAGCATCCTAGCCTGGAGAAATCCACAAAGGCTCTGGCACCTCAATAAGGGTTTCCTGCATGGAGACTCTAAAGTGCTCCTGAGACTTTCAAAGTAAGGCAGACATGGCTTCACTCTCATCCCTGCACATATGTACACTCCTGACCTGGGCATTCCAGCCACTCAGTCACTCTTCCTACAGGGTGTAGCTGAGAGCCAAAAGCCAAAATCCCTAGAATCCACACTTTACTTCCAAGATTATTCCATCCTCCTATCTAGCTCTTCCAGAATCTCATTGTTCCCCTTAATTTTTAATCTGGAGGGCCACTGATTTAGTGGCCTCTTAAACTTATAGGAAGAGCCAGACAAAAGTCCACAAATTTGCAGAGTCTTCAGGATTCATCCTGGAGACTATGACACTTTGCTTTTCCATCATCACAACCACTGTTCCCTCTAAGTAATGAGCATGTGTGTGCGCGCACAAGTTTTTTGATGTCCACTCAGTTAATTTTATATCTCGCTCAGGTTGAATCAGCAAGGCCCTGATTCACATGTGCACACACTGCCTTGATAATGCCACCCAGAACAAAACTCATTTTGAACACAGATTGGGGGGGGGAATAGAGGGAACACTAATCACAACCCATTTACCTCCACTAAGAATAAGGCTTTTCTTCCCTTCACATTGGACAGGTAAATACAGAGTCTCTCAAGGCTCTGTAAATATGGAATCCCCTGGGTCTCCAATATGGAGTCCCTCAGGGCTCCATATTGTCTCCAATGTTGATTAATATCTACATGAAACCTCTGGGAGAGATCATCAAGAGATTTGGTGTAGGATGTTATCAGTGTGCTGATAACACCCAAATCTATTTATCCATGTCAGTATCATCAGGAGAAGGCATAACCTCCCTAAATGCCAGCCTGGAGGTGGTAATGGGCTGGATGAGGGATAACAAACTGAGGCTGAATCCAAATAAGATAGAGGGACTAGTGGTGTACATGGAACCAGAGACTGCTGGTTTGAAGGTGGGGTGGATACCTTTAAGGACCAGGGAGGGTGCTATTCCCCCTCCCACAGTGTTTTCCTCAGCACTGTCATTAAATCGGTCCCACATGGCAGCAGCATACCTCCTTGCTGCCATGGCAGGTCGTGGACTGGAAGTGACCAGAAGTATACACTGTGCGTGCACACGTTGCAATGCACCCATGTACACATTGCGTGCACACATTGTGCTCGCACGCACATAAGTCACGATGTCTGTCTGTGTTGCTTCCCCAAAGCTTTCGATGTTCTCCCTGCTGAAGTAAGAGACTTCCCATCTCTGACAACTTTTAAAACGTCTTCAAAGGTGTATCTGATCACCCAGGCTTTTAATTAAATACTGTTTTAATAGTTTTAACATTGTTTTAAAAATTTAAGTTCTTGTAATGTTTTAACTTCTTCTGCTGTTATTTATTTTGTTTTTACTAATGTTTTAACCTTTTCTGTTGTCATTTATTTTGTTTTGTTGTAAACTGCCCAGAGATGTACGTTTGGGACAGTAAAAAAATATGTTAAATAAAAAAAAATTAAGAGAAGTCTTCTTCACCATGATCCCCACTGCCCATTAAGATCATCTGGAGAAGTTTGTCTACAGTTGCCACCGACCTGTCTGGTGGCTACTCAGGGACGGGCCTTCTCTGTTGCTGCCCTGGGGCTTTGGAATGCACTTACTGTTGAAATAAGAGCCTCTCCATCTCTGACAACTTTTAAAAGGTCAGTCAAGACACATTTGTTCACCTAGGCTTTTAATTAGATTTATAGTTTTAAAGCCATAGTTTTAACATATCGTAAAATTTTAAATTGTTTTAATTCTCCTTTTTGGGTGAGTTTTGGGTGGTATAGACATTTATTACATACATACATACACACATACAGGGAGATTCCCTCCTTCCTTGTTCCTGACAGTTCCTCGGATTGACTCTTCCTTTTCTCCGTACTTGAACTTGTCCAGGTTTCTCTCTCTCCCACTCAGTCTCCTGCCAGTTCTTCTGACTGGATTTGCCCTTCTTCCATCCTCAAACTCCTTTTTCATCTCTCTTTGTCTTCTGCTGGTCCTGTGGATTGTCTCCTCCTTCCCTCATTACCTAAACTCATTATGTGTCTCTCTGTCTTTCGGTCTCCTGCCAGTTCTCCTGACCAGCCTCATCTTCCACCTCTTCTCAAACTCCTTGGGATCTCTTCACTCCTCAATTCCCATCACTTGACCGGTTCTGGTTCCTCTCATTCAGTAACAAAAGTATCAAAGCCCAGACACATGAATATCCTGCAAGTCTGTGTAACATGGGAATCCCCGCAGCCAATACCACAGCCAAACCTCTACACTGTTTTCAATAAAATAGATTTTATATGAAATGTTACACTTGTGGTTGTGACTTTTTAAACCTACTTTCCAGTAGGCTTATGAGATCATCCAGCATTCTGTGTGCGTGTCCATGTGTCGCCCCTATCAACTTCTCAATGCCTAGACTAATATGAACCAAATCGGGTACAGTTGTAGGGACACATGGGGACACCTCAATGGCATAGGTTGTGATGATGTCATCCATCCTGATCCAAGTTGGTGGATGCATAAGCATTTGAGGTGCAAGTGGCCTAACTTGTGAATCGCTTAACCGATTTGAACCAAATTTGCTACAGCTGTAGGGACACATAGGGATGCCCAAATGGTGTGGTGTGATGATGTCATCCACTCCAATTCAATATGGCAGCCACGTGAACATCTGAGGCACAAGCGGGCTAATTTGTGGACTGCCTTACCCATTTGAACCAAATTGGGTACAGTTGTAGTGAGTGACACACATGGACGCCTCAATAGCATAACTTGTGGTGATGTTTTTAGGCCATTCTCCTCAAGGAACAAGCAGAGTTGTTGAATCAGTTGCAACTGGTAACTCTTAGCCACCGCCACAGCCTGAGGTACCAGGGTGAGATCTGTGTCCAAGAGCATTCCCAAGCTATGAACTTGTTATTTCTGGGGGAGTGTAACCTCATCCAGAACAGGAAGTTCTATCCCATCTTTCAGATTACAACCCAAAACAATGAGCACCTCCTTCTTGCTTGGATTCAGTTTCAGTTTATTATCCTTCATTCAGCCCATTACTCCCTGTAGGCAGATATTTAAGGGGCCATTAGCCCCTTAACTGGGCAAAGAGGCACATTTTTAATGTGGTGATTCTCTTTATTTAGCAGGGGGAGAGTATCTGGCCCTCTCCACCCCCAGCACAGTACCTCCAGTGACTGTTGCTGGTGTCTATCTTACATTTATTTTTAGATCGTGAGCCCTTTGGGGACAGGGAGCCATCTTATTTATTTATTTATTTCTCTATGTAAACCTCTTTGGAAACTTTTGTTGAAAAGCAGTATTCAAATTGTTATTGTAATGCCATTTCCTGACAAGGAGAAATAGACTGGGGTGTCGTCAGCATATTGATAACACCCAGCACCAAATCCCCTGATGACCTCACTTAGAGGTTTCATGTAGATGTTAAAAAGTATTGGTGACAGAATGGAGTCCTGAGAGACTCCATATAGTAGCTGCCATTTTGAAGAGCAACTGTCACCAAGAGCCACCAACTGAAATCTACCCGAGACATAGGAGTAAAACAGTGCCTCCTGTCCCCTAATCCACCAGGTGATCCAGAAGGATATCATGGTCAATGGTACTGAAAGCCACTCAGAGATCCAAAAGAACCAGCAGAGTCACACTCCCTCTGTCAATTCCCTAGTGAAGGTCATCTATCAGGCAGACTAAAGCCATCTCAATCCATAGCCTGTTTGAAATGGGTCTAGATAATCAGTGTCCTCCAAGACTGCTTGGAGCTGGTCAGCCACCACCCTTGCCCCTTTAATAACAACAGTGGAATAGTATTACAGTGGCAATGTGGGACTTGGATGTCTGAGATAGACCTTTCATAAATGTTTTAGGGAGTAATGCCTCAATTAAGCCTTAAAGGTGTTAAAATCAGAAAATGTGTCCCTAGAGCAGCTGTGAGAGACTAATTAGTTTCAGAAGAGAGTTGTAGGAATGTATGAGGGATACATGTTTTAATTTGTTAGAGGTCCATATGGTTAAGAATTTATTTTTAACAAATGGTCCATCTAACCATCTTCCTCTGGGTCATCAGAAAACCATGTTTGGAAAGATGAAGTTGAATGTAGCAGACTTGGGCAAGAGGCTTCACATTTTGTTTCACATTTGAAGTTGAACTAGTATATTCAGAGTCAAAGTGGTATCTGCAGTAGATGCAGAGTAGCTCAGATTGGCAGTAACTCCAGTGGAATAATTTGTTGGGCTGAAATATAGGGGCTTATATCCAGGCTAACACTGCAGAGACATTACGTCAAACTGGCAATTTTCACCAATCTCCTTTCCCCCAGGGAGATAGAAAGCCAGCAGCAGAGGGGGCACTTCCCAGTGTATTGCACAGAGTGCTGCATATATAACTGTTTGCTCAATGGGCAAGAGTCAGGGGTTTGTGCTTGGTGCAAGGAGCTCCTGGCTCTCAGGGAACAGGTTTGTTTCCTCGAAACCAAGTTTGCTAATTTGGAGAAGCTCAGAGAGTCAGAGAGGTAAATAGACGAAACCTTCAGGGATGTGATAGATGTTGGAAGTGAAGGACTTTGCTCTGTCTCATGTCTCAATGACAGAGGGGGACAGACTAGTGAGTCAGAGGGCTAGAGAGGTCAAGACATTGGTCATTCCTTCTCTACTGCTCTGACACTATTCCTTTGGTATGTAGATTGCTATTCTTAGGGCCTTCCTTCCTTCCTGCCTGGCCACTTCCTATTCCCTTTCCTTTCTTCTCCCTTGCAACATGCAAGCTCCTCTCTCCCTGCACCCAAAATCCATCTGCATCCAGCTAGCTAGCTAGATTAGAGATCCTATCTCTCCACTTTACTATCTAGAATGGAGTTCACTAATAAATACTCCTTATATTGATTTGAAACTATGTTCTGGCTCCAGGTTATTTTTCTCTTAGCATACACGCATGCCTGGGCAGACTCGGCTGTGTTGTGCCTCTGTGCACTCTGCTATATTAGAGGGGTATCTCTTACCAGAGAGAATTCCCAACAATAGAGGCATCTCACTCCCAGGCTGATGGCTCCTTTGGTGTCAGGGAGACTGAAGGTCCTGGGGAAGGAGGACATCATTCTGAGAAAGACAGAAATCCTGCCTTAGAAGAGACACTTTCTGTGCATAATAAGCCAATATCCACTGTGCAGAACAGGATGCTGGACTAGATGGGCCTTGGACCTGATTCAGCAGGGCTGTTCTTAGTTTCTTATGTTCTTTTCCTCTCATATAGGGTGATGGGGGCCTTCTAGTAGTGGGTAATTTGATAGTTAAGGGCATAGAGAGATGGGTTTGTGACCCACGTGTATACTGCATGCTTACTTGCTTGCCTGGTGCGAAGGTTGCAGACATCACACAACATATGGATAGGCTCTTAGGCAGTGCTGGGGAGGAGTCAGATGTCATGGTTCACGTCAGCACCAACAATGTTAGGAAATGCAGTTGGGTTGTTAGGAAATGCAGTCTGGAAGCCAAATTTAGGCTGCTAAGTAGCAGGTTGGAGTCCAAGACACCCCCCCCAAGGTAGCATTCTCAGATATGATACCTGTGCACAGGGCCAGCGAGACAGGCAGAGCTGAGGAGTTTCAATTAGGGTTGTGCATTTTGTTTGTTTTTCTGTTTTGTTTTTGGCCCAAATCCAAAACACCCCCATTTTGTTCTTTGTTTGAAATCAGCCAATCCGAAAAACCCCAATTTTGTCCTTTGTTCGAAATTGCAAAATCTGAATCTGAAATGTTTTGGATTTTAAGAAATGGCCCTGGGGGAAAACTAGTGGGTGGGGGTGGTAGTGCCCAATGGATGGAAACTACCACCCAAATTTCGGAGGAATTGGGCAAAGGGCTGATTTTTGGTGAATTATTGAAGTATAGGATTTTTCCCATAGGGAAGAATGGTGGTTTCAGCAAAAGTATAGCGTCATGTTGGGGGGGGGCAGAGCAGAGTAGGGTGGGTGGTAGTCCCCAGTGGGGGCAAGGAAGCTGCAAGAATTATTTCAAAGGAACTGGGCAGAGGGCTGATTTTTAAAGATGTAATAGAGTTTGCGCATCTGTAAAGTTCTTCCCCATAGGGAATGATGGACCTCCATAATTCCTGCCCCATAACTACACTTGGGGGGCTCCAGGGTGGCCCAGAGTGAGTGGTGGTGTAGAGCACATAGGGTGCCAACCACCCCCATGGGTTGCTAACCCATGAGGTACTGGTTTCTGTTGTTTCTGAGATGTTTTGAGTGTAGATTCAGATTCTCTGGTAGCATATGAGAGTGGATTCATGGTTTGTCATTGAAAATCTCATATGCTACCAAAGAATCTACACTCGGAACACCTCAGAAACAACAGAACCCAGCACCCCATGGGTTAGCAAGCCATGGGGGTGGTTGGCACCCTATGTTCACTACACCACCACTCGCTCCCTGCCACCTCAGTGCCCCCCCAGGTGGAGTTATGGTTCTGCTGAAATCTCCATTATTCCCTGGGGGGGGAACCTTAAAGAAGTGTAAATTTCAACAATTCCTAAGAAATCAGCCCTTTGCCCTATTCCTTTGGAAAATGGGTTGTGGCAAGCACCCCTTGGGGCACTGCCACCCAACCCACTGTTTTGCCCCTCAGGCCCCCTTTTTGCCCAGAATCTGCCCCAAAGACATGTCAACTTCAGAAATTCTTTAAAAATCAGCCCCTTTCCCAATTCCTTTGGAATCTGGGTGGCAGCAGGCACCCATTGGGACACTACCACCTGAACCACTCTTCTGCCCCCAAAGCCCCCTTTCTGCCCTGAATCCACCCCAAATAACATCAACATCACACATTAACAACAGCAGAGCTTTGGGAAAAATCAGGCAGATTTCCAAAGGTCATGCACATCCACATCCCCCCCGCCTAAAATGCAATTGATCTACACACAACAGTGTGAAACAACAACAATGAAATGCACACTGCCCCCCTGGCCAATGAGGGTAAAATTTACCCTTAAATTTGCTTAAAAGGAATAAGGAGGCAATTGCCAGCAGATCAGCCCATGCTTTCGCTGGCCAATCTGCAGGCTGAAAGGGCTTGAAATTCAAACAGATGCCAAAATGGAGAATGAAGGAGAAAGACTTTTTGCGATTGCAGAATGGAGTTCCAAAACAGCCGAAACAACAAAATGTTTTGTATCTAAAACAGGGACGTTTTGTTTTGGCTACAAAATTTTCTATTTTGAGCATTGGGTGTTTTGTTTTGGCTACAAAACAGCCAAAATGGCCTGTTTTGTGCACAAAATGTTTTGTATCCGAAATGGAACGCACATCCCCAGTTTCAATGTGTGGATGAGCCTGTGGTGCCAGGAGGAGGGGTTTAGAGTTGTTAGGCACTGGGATACATTTTGGGACAACTGGGTACCAGTTGCGGGGGAGTAACAGCAGGAGAGAGGGCATGCCCTCAACTCCTACCTGTGGCTTCCAGCGGCATCTGGTGGGCCACTGTGCGAAACGGGATGCTGGACTAGATGGGCCTTGGGCCTGATCCAGCAGGGCTGTTCTTATGTTCTTATGGGACAAGAGCCTGTACAAAAGGGACAAGCTTCACTTGAATAAACATAGAACCAGACTGCTGGTGCTTAAAATCAAAAAGGTCACAGAGGAGCTTTAGAAATGAAGCCTGGGGGATAGCCGGCAGGAGCTGGGCAGTATCCAATTTGGCAAATGCCATCCCTTAAGATATGAGGGTGTAAATGATTAAGATAAAACAGAAGGGGACAGAGTAGAACCAGATAAAAAGCAGGCAGAAGCATATAGTAGTGGTTCAAAGAGATCAAATGGCCAAAACATAATAATAATAAAACCAGCATATATATGCTTATATGCCAATGCCAGAACCCTCTGAGCCAAGATGGGAAAGCTGAAGTGTTTGGTTGCTATTAAAAACATAGATATAGAGGTGATTCACACACACATGCAAAACCAGGCTGAGGGAATGAATGAATGAATGAATGAATGAAAAGGGAGCCCAGCCAGGTTTTGCATGCATGTGTGAACCACCAGGATCGGTCCCAATCTTGGTGTCACCACAGCGGCAAACCCGCTTGTGGAACCTCCCTCCAAAATGAGGTTAGGGATACTTACCTCATTTTTTGGAACATCTGCAAGCAGCCATGGCTAGCAGACTCAGGTAGGGGAGGGGGTCCCCATAATGTACCTCACACTCATGTGATGCATTATTGGAGCTCCAGGGGCAGGGAAACATGGGGCAATGCATCCTGACACCCCAACCCTCAGAGCAACTGACAGCAGCCAATGATCGTCTGGATGGGCAATCTGCCCTCCCAGAGACAAGGGCTTGCTCATCTGTGGGGGAGGTAAGCTTTTTGAGGTTTCCTTTCCTGGCCCTACTGGAGTCCTTTCTCTGCTGGTGAGAAAGGGCTCATAGTGGCGATAATGGAAACATGTTGGAACAGTGAGAACCTGTGGGACACGGTTATTAATGATGTGCACAGACTGGTTCGCAGGCCTGTTCGCTGGAGGTGGGGCAGTTAGAGGTTTTTAGCCAGTGGGGGTGGCATTTTAAGGGCAGGAGAGGGTGCACTTACCCCTCCCACCGCTTCCTCCCCGCTGGCACTCCTTTTTTGAAAAGCATTTGGGGCAGCAGGGTACCTCCCGGCTGCCCCTTCCCTCGTTCCCCAGCAAAAGGCTTCAGAATATGTGACTGTGTGTGTGCATCATGTGTGTGCGTACATCAGACATGCATGCATGCAACATACGCACGCAACGCGCGCACCCATGCGCACACGCAGTTGCACATTCTGAAGCCTTTTGCCGAGGATTGGGTGAAGGGGCTGCAGAGAGGTACACTGCTGCCCCAAATGCTTTTCAAAAAAGGAGTGCCAGCAGGGGGAAGCGGTGGGAGGGTTAAGTGTGCTCTCCCCCACCCTTAAAGAGCCCCCCGCCTGGCTGTGAACTGGAACGCCACAGTTCTGTGCATACCATTACTGGTTTTTCCTGGATATAAACTCTATAGAAAGGACAGTGAGGGGCAAATTGTGGGAGGAGTATTAAAGAAGGGATAGAATCTCACAAGCTAGAAGACCTAGGATGACTGGAGTCCTCCACAGAAACCTTTTGGGTGACAATGCAAGGCCTATAAGGAAATGTGCGGCAAGGAATGTGCTATCGCGCTCCAGATCAAAATGCTGACAGTGATGGTGATGGTTGCAGAAGGAAATCAGGGAGGCATCAAAAAGAGACAGAGTTGTGATAATCGGTAACTTCAATTACCCACACATAGACTGGGTAAATTCATATTCAGTTAATGACAAAGAGGTCACACTTCTAGACAAGCTGAATGACTGTGCCCTAGAACAGTTGGTCATGGAACCAACTGGAAAGAAGGCAACCTTGGACTTAATCCTGAGTGGATACAAGACCTGGTGTGAGATGTCAATGTCATGGAACCTTTAGGGAACAGTAAGCATAGTGTGATCAAATTCAGCATACATGCAATGAGAGAATCACCAAGGAAGTCTAACACAGACACTCTGAATTTTGGAAGAGGACACTTCTCTAAAATGAGAAGTTTGGTGAAAAGAAAACTAAAAGAGAATATTAGGAGAGTCATTTTGTTCTAGAATGCATAGGGTTTATTTAAAACCACAATACTAGAAGCCCAGTTAGAATTTATACCAAAAAGGCAGAAAGGTACCACCAAGTCTGGGAAGATGCCAGCATGGGTAACAAGTCAAGGAAGTTATAAAGGGGAAGAAGACTTCCTTCAGGAATTGGAAGGCCTGCCTAAATGAAGAGAACGGAAAGGAACACAAACTCTAGCAGAAGAAATGCAAAGAGACAATAAGGGAGGCAAAAAGAGAGTTTGAGGAGCATTTAGTTAAAAGCATCAAGGAGAATAACCAAAATTTCTTTAAATACACCAGAAGCAGGAAAACTGCCAGGAAGGCAGTTGGACTGTAAGATGATGAGGGAGTAAAAGAGATTATTAAGAGGATATGGAGATTGCAGAGAAGCTAAATTAGTTATTTGCATCTGTTTTCATGGCAGAGGATATTGAGCATATACCTGTGCCTAAACTGAACTTCAGGGACAGAGGCTGAAGAACTGAGTCAGATAGAAGTGATGAGGGATGACATTCTAAACTGTCTGGAAGTCTTAAAAATTATCAAATCTCCAGGACCAGATGGTATCCACCCGAGGGACCTTAAAGAACTCAAATGCGAGATTGCCGACCTCCTTCCAAAATATATAACTTATCCCTTCAATCAGTCTCTGTAATGGAGGACTGGAAAATATCCAATGTAACAAAATTTTCAAGAAGGCATCCAGGAGGGATCTGGCTAATTACAGGCCAATACGCTTAACGTCTGTTGCAGGCAAATTGATGGAACACATTCTCAGGGATAAAAATTTTAAGCATATAGAAGAACAGATCCTACTGAAGGAGATCTTACCTTTGCTTATGCAAAGGTAAATCTTGCTTCACTAAACTTTTAGAGTTCTTTGAGAGTGTCAACAGGTGTGTGGATAAAGGTGATCCAGTTGACATAGTATGACTGGAATCTCAAAAAGCTTTCAACAAGTTTCCTCATCAAAGACTCCTGAGAAAACTTAGCAGTCATGGGATAAGGGGACAAGTTCATATTAGGATTGAAAACTGGTTGAAGGACAGGAAACAGAGTGTAGGAATAAATTGACAGTTCTCTAAATGGAGGGAAGTAAGAAGTGGGGTCCCCCAGTGATTGATACTGGGACCAGTGCTCTTTAATTTGTTCATAAATGATCTAGAAGTTATGGTAAGCAGCAAGGTGGACAAATTTTCAGATGACACCAAATGATCTAGGGTAGTGAAATCCAAAAGAAATTGTGAGGAGCACCAAAAGGATTTCTCCAAACTGGGGGAGTGGGCAACAAAATGGCAAATGCGGTTCAACAAGTGTAAAGTGATGCATATTGTGGAAAACACTCCAACTTCACATATACGGGAATGGGGTCTGAGCTGCCATGACTGACCAAGAGAGGGATCTCGGGGTCGTGGTGGACAGCTGGTTGAAAGTGTTGACTCAGTGCACGATGAAAAAGGCAAATTCCATGCTAGGGATCATTAGGAAGTGAATTGAAAAGAAGAATGCTAGTATTATAATGCCCTTATACAAATCTATGGTGCAGCCACATTTGGAGTACTGCATGCAGTTCTGGTCACCATAACTTATGAAGGACATTGGAGAACTGGAAAAGGTTCAGAAGAGGGATACCAAGGTGATAATGGGTCTAGAGCACCTTCTTTACAAGGCAAGGCTACAACACCTGGGGCTTTTTAGTTTAGAAAAAAAGATGACTGAGGGGTCAGGGAGACATGACAGAGGTCTTTAAAATCATGCATGGTGTGGAGAAAGTTGATAGAGAGACATTTTTATTCCTCTCGCATAACACTAGAACCAGGGGTCATCCCATGAAAATGATTGCCAAGAAATTTAGGACCATCAAAAGGAAGTAATTTTTCATACAACTTATAATCAACCGATAGAATTCTCAGCAACAAGTGGTGGTGACAGCCAACAGCCTGGATGGCTTTAAGAGGGCCTTAGATAAATTCATGAAGGGCAAGTATATCAATGTCTACTAGTCTTAGGGCTATGCACCACCTCCAGCCAGAGGTGAGATGCCTCCAAATACCAGTTGCAGGGGAAGTAGTAGTAGGAGAGAGGAATACCCTCAGCTCTTGCCTGAGGGTTTTCCTGAGGCATCTGGTGGGCCACTGTGTGAAGCAGGATACTGGACTTGGGCCTGATCCAGCAAGGCCTTTCTTATGTTCTTATGTCTACCATGAATGTTTGTTTGTTTGTTTGTTTGTTCATTTAATTTGATTTTTATACCACCCTTCCAAAAATGGCTCACCCCCTGATTTTCTCCATGCTTCTTGAAAAAATGTCTCCGAGTGTTACATAGCCCTCAGGGACACATTTTCAGGGGGCAGGCACAACGGGAATCAGAGTTTGGTGCCTGGATGGCAGCCTGGTCCTTGACAACCTTTACTTCTCCTGATTCAGCTATTAATGATGTAATGAGTGGGCATTTCTTTATGTTTCTGCTTTCTATAAAGGCATGGCTGAGCACCATGTAACATTTGAGCAGTTTCTCATGCTATTACAATAAAGCACAGTACTAAATTGCAAACACCTGTCTAATGCAGGCTGCCCTGTAGGAATTCTTTGTCTGCACATGATAAGCAGGATGCAGCTTAATCTGGAGGTAATGATGGGAAAATGGAATAAAAGCTAGAACTGCAATAAAAGATAATGGCAGAATCCAAAGGAGACAAATCATTATTATAATGATGCAGCCACTAAATTAAATATAAAAGTTTTACAAGTGATTTAGTCATTTGTTTTAAGTGAAAGAAATATTATGGTTCTTTTTTTCATGGTAAAGTTTTAAGATTACGGTAATTTGTCTCATCATAAATTAAATCTTTAGCAAAATCTCTTCTGGCAAATGTATTGAGAATAAGGAATGCATGTGAGATAACACAGAAATAAGACTAGAAGGACATTCAGAATATATGCTAGTTTATTTTTCACAAGAAATAGCTGAAGCAGGGTGAAAATGTGTCTACATGTGATTTTCATCCTGAAAGTACTCTCAAAAATAAACTAAATGTAGGAAACAAAACTCTTAATGGGTTCATGTCCATGTCCAAATTTGGCATGGAAGACCAGGAGTGTCCTTGTGCATGATTATGATTGCACTAGACGGGCTGTAGTTAAAACAAAGGATGAAAACAGAGGGGGTGAACTTTTGATGAACCTATAAAAACAACCTTATTGGTTAGAAATAAAGGTTAGTATGGGGTGTGTGTGGGGGGGAATAACCTCCAAAGCACTATGATTATGAGTAGGTTTGCCAGATATACTAGATGACTCCGACCCTGATTCTGTGTACTCTTTCCCCATCCTTACAGTAGCTTTACTCTTTCAATTTAGGAAAGAAATCTGTGCTGGAAAAGGATCCCCTAAGTCTGCACCATGGAGATTGCTAGGGTAGCTGTCTTCATGTTGTCATCATTCATATGCAGCACCTCACAACATCTACAGGGGCATTTTCCTCCTTCTTTCTTTCTTTCTTTCTTTCTTTCTTTCTCCTTTCCTTTCCTTTCCTTTCCTTTCCTTTCCAGTAGCAGCTGGTGAGGGAGCCAGTGGAGGGTTAGCAAAGCAAAGAAAAGCGAGGAAGAAAAAGAAAAGAAAAGAAAAGAAAAAGAAAGAGTGAGTAGTGGCTGGTGAGGGCACCGGTAGAGGGGCGGCAAGAGGCACCTTTAAGAGTAAAAGAATAGGTGCTTACCTACGCTCTCACCACACCTGAATGCTATTCAGAGAAGCAGCATGCCTCCCAGCATCACCTGTGCCAGGGGATCGCCTCCACCACTCACCTGGCTTCTACGGAGCCGATCCCCCACCCATGGCCAGGTGAGTGCCAGAGGCAATCCCCCGTCGCAGGGGCTGCTGGGTGGCACCCTGCTTCTCCGAGCAGCGGTCAGGTGTGGTGACAGTGGAGGTAAGCACCTATTCTTTTACTCTTAAAGGTGCCTCTCGCCGCCCCTCCACCGGCGCCCTCACCAGCCACTACTCACTCTTTCTTTTCTTTTTTCTTTTCTTTTCTTTTTCTTCCTCGCTTTTCTTTGCTTTGCCCAATACTTTGGAAATACTTCTTGAATTTGTATCTTTCAACTGTTAGGATAGTATATCTGCATCAGCCCAATTTCTCCATGATCCAGAGTTTAGCTGTGTATAATTTCTTACTACATTTCACCTGCCATCCATTTAGTCTTTTGCCCATTTGTATGTGGCAGTGCTTTCCAGTTGCATGTTTCCAGTCTTCTGTGATATGTGCTAAAGAAGGGGGCTTTCCAAAAAGAGTAACACAAGAAAAGGAGAGGCATTAATCATTATTGTTGTTGAAGGCCCCTGCAGTGGGAATAGTATTTGGCTGTTGTTTTCCCACCAGGGATCATGGGACCTGTAGTCCCAGTCTAGGCCCCAGTGGAAAAAGATGATCTACCAGGCCTCCACAACCTTATGGCATCCCTGGTCAATGCAACAGAGGAGCAATTTTCTTTGGTCTCAGAAAATTCAAATCAGCAGCAAATGCCAAGATCAAAAATGCTGCAATTCAATACAAAAATAAATAAAATGTATTAAAACAATCTACACATAAAACAACATCAACAAACTTAAACAAAATTCACATTGGCAAAGATTTCCATCTGACTGTTTCCAAAAGAAACTTTATGTACACATTTGCCTGAGCAAACTGTCACATAGAGGTATTTTGCCAATATGAATTTTATTTCATATTGTTGATATAATTTTATTTGAAGATTGTTTTCATACATTTTGTTTATTTTTATATTGAGAAGGCCCCAGTTATTCCAGAGTTAGATGTTATTGGAGAATGTTCATGGAGAATGTTTGCTATGAAGTTATTTTGGACCTTTTTTAATAGGACTGGAATAGACCTAAAAGTTGGAATGGAGCTGGACCCAATCTCATCTGACCCCACAAACGTTGGTTCAGTGTCCTGTGAACCCCTCCAAAAGTCAAGATTGGAATCGGGCAGAGGGTCAGGATCGGGATAGGGATCAGGTAAGAGTCAGCAAAACTTGGAGTATTTTTTTAAAAGTATCTGGTATACTCACTGTGAACCCGAAAGAAAGTTATACAATACCAGAGAGTCTCAGGGGGAAGTGATATAACAGCAGATTATCCAACAGAAAGTGATGCAACATTGGAGAATCGCAGGAGGAACCCTGAAATCAGCTGTTTGTGAGTGGAACATTGGCTAAAATGCTTTTAAAAATGTTTACAAGCATAGATTTATACATGGACTAGCAGGCAGCTGGACAGAGAGGGCAGAAGATCCCCCCACACCTAGCCACAACCGCACAGGGGATGGGGAAAACACACCTCTCATTGCTCCAATTTTTGTGTGAAAGGGGTTGGAGAAGTCCAACCCCAACTGGGGTATTTAAGTTCATGTTTGGACTATCTCCGAACCCTGACCATGTCTCATTTTACTGGTCCCACTTTGCACAGGCCTATTATTTAAGACCAGAACAGGGCCAGCTCCAGGATTCAGGAGGCCTCAGCAAAGTGTCCTCCATGGGCCTGCTTCTCCATGGGCATTGGGACAGTAACTCCACTACTACCACAAATGCTATGAACAGAGGTGGTCTCACTAAAGTCATATGGATCCTCTAACAGAGATTCCCAGATGTTGTTGACTACAACTCCCAGAATCCCCACCTGCAATAGCCTTTGCTTGGGCATTATGGGAGTTGTAATCAACAACATCTGGGGATCCCTGTTAGAGGGAACACTGTATGGATCTTCTGAGTTTTCTGACCCTTGGCATCTCTCCAAGCATGTCAATCCATTATGCTGTCCATGGACCAGAATTAGAAATAATTATGAAGATACATGGCTTCCATTGAAAATAGCAGCGCTATGTGTCATCCTATTCTCTCTCCTTAGTGATATAAAGTGAAATAAAATGTATGCTATGCTGCCTCCCCCAGTGAACAAAACATGATTAATGGGGGTATGTGTGTATGCCTGGCCTTGAAGTAGGCTGGACATGTTCATTTGCTTTCTGCCTGGTGTGCACACACGTTTGTGTGCCTAATGGGAGGCTGGCATGGCAACGGCTTTATTAGGATGGCCCCACCTCACAAGCCTCATCCATGGCAGCAGCTTGGCACTCAACCACACACCCTACCAGTGGGGCAAAGCCATTTGCTGTTAAGGGTCCAGGTAGGAATTCTTTGTTTTCACCTACTTGATTTGTGGTGATTTGATTTTTTTTGCCTTGTCTGGCTACATGTCTCTGTCTTCTTTACCCAGCCTGGCTAGGCTTATTGGGACCAGCCTCAGAGCAGGGACTCGAAGGGGACAGAGCATTACCCTTTGCCTCCTCGGTCCCAGGCTGCATGTTCCTTGTGTCTGACCCTCTCCGGGGGGCCCTGACATTCTCTACCAGGCCCTATCTCATTGCTGGCTGGCTCCTTATATGCCTCCTCACAGGCTATGCATCGCCCGCCCCCAATTATGGGACCAAATGCCCTTCTTTATTACCAGTAATTGATTACCCCTTACAGATGTTGCCAATGCCTCTCCCCCTTCTCCTTCCTCCTGCTTAGACCCCCTCCCTTTGGGAGGCATGCTGCTGATGTTATCCTAACATTCCTCCCCTTCAGTCTTATGAGGGCTCAGCTCCTCCTCCACTGGAGCTGAGTGTCTGCCCATTGGCAGTTGTTCCTCTGTCTCTCCCCAGCTTCCACCTGTCCCTGTTGCCTTGGGCCCTCTCACCACTCCGTCCCCGGAGGTAAGGACAGATGGCTTTGCTGGACATGCCTACTCTTCACTGGATTATTTTTTGGGCTTGTAACCAGGGGTGGTGCCTGTCAAGTCTCTGCATGAGCTCACCCCAAATTCAAGGATGTATTTTGTTTTTGTTTTGTTTTTCACTGGTTGAATTACCATGTTCATGGTACATATCAGCATCCTGTTCCCCCACCTTTTTTGTCTGAACGTTATCTTACGCTGCCACCATATGATAAGGTTGTTACCCTTCCCTTAGTGAATATATCCTCCTAGAGACATAGCCTTCCAGGGTAGTCCAGGATAGGAATAAATGTTCACTACATAAGAAGAAACAAAACATGAATTATAAAACACCTAAGAGTAAGTTTATTATTGGTTTAGAATAATAACAGATTCTCTACTAAGCAGGGTACATACATTTCATTCCAGTGTCGCTATTTCCTTTTGTTGTAAAGCACAATAGGAACATAGGAATCTGCTATATACTGAGTCAGACCATTGGTCTATCTAGCTCAGTATTGTCTTCACAGACTGGCTTCTCCAAGGTTGCAGGCAGGAATCTCTCTCAGCCCTATCTTGGAGAAACCAGGGTGGGAACTTGGAACCTTCTGTTCTTCCCAGAACGGCTCCATCCCCTGAGCATCTTACAGTGCTCACACTTCTAGTCTCCCATTCATATGCAACCAGGGTGGACCCTGCTTAGCTAAGGGGACAAGTCATGCTCGCTACCACAAGACCAGCTTTCCTCTCCTGAGCAGGCTGACCTTCTGACCAATACTGAGCATGCTGACCTTCTTATCACATATAATACTTAAGTTTGCTAAATTGTCTAGGACAGGTATATATTATCTTATTTGTGAAACTTGGTGCTGAAACCCAGACTTTCCACATTCAAGAGTACTGCCCCAATTCACCACTGGTCTCCTATAGTCTCTGATGAATAAATCCCCAAATTACCTAAAAAAACATCCTGAACAACTCCCTTGTTCATACAGGATTTCTCATACTGAGCTCCTTCTTCTTCCCCTAACAGTCCCTATTCAGACAACACTCCCCTCATCCCAGCTGTCATACATTTTTAAAAGACTGTTCTGAACATTCCACATTGTTTCAATGGCAACCTTTGCTCTCCTATCCTCTAATGCTCTCTTCTTCTTACAGTGCCATTAAAGAAGTCAGCCTGGTCACACTGGTAGGTGAGTGTGGGCTGTGGGTAGGTAGGAAGCCTTATTGGTGTTCAACCAGCGGCACCTTATGGTGAAAGAAGACTCCATGGAACAGCTGCTGGCCTGGAGATCTGGGAGTGGAACCCATTTGGGGAACTGTTTGACTCACCCACTAGGCCTTTGGGGCTTGGGGTGGTGGTGAGGTGGTGGTGATGTGGGCAACCCTTCCTTCCCTTCCTTATTGTGTAGTAAGGGGGAAAACCAGAGATGGGATTACTACTGGCAGTGGCAGCCACAAAGGCCAGCTGATATGTTCGGTAGTGGGGAAATAGCTATTGTATCTTCAGGAGGTTGAATCCCATGGGGAAGAGTTGTCTGCATTCAAATTAAGGAAGATAGAAATGTTCCCCCACTGCATGTTCTGTACGTTTGTTAATAACATGTGGCCCTAGTTTATTATCTATCGATCGATCTATCGATCTATCTATCTTGTCTTTCTTTGGGGTCTGGATGCAAATAGCTCCACTCTAAGTTTCCGCTCCCCTGACAGTGACAGTCGATTAAGTAGAATACAGATAGAAAAACCTGGAAAATGATGATATCAAATCACATGTCATATTTTGTTTCATGGCTCATTCATAAGGGGATAAAAGGAGAAAGCAAAGAATTGCTATTTTATGGTAGAAGACATAGGTCTCCAGGATCACCTAGTTCTTGCTTTAATATAAGGCCCCACAAGCATTGAAATTGTGCATTAGCAAGCATTCTATTGGTGCACCATTATTCTTAACGGAATCTAAACAAAATGTAGGCTGTATTTGGGAACCAAAATATAAATGCATTTCCCATGTCTGGCTATGGTAAATGAAGTGAAACAACAGTTTTAATGAAATCAAGACAACATGTTGTATAAAGAGATCCTAAATAAAAAGTCAGATCTACTCTATGTAAATGCATGTAAATGCATGCCATACCAGTCAGGGTTTAACATGTTGACATTCTTGCTGTTGTTGAGGTTTTTCAAGAACATCAGAGACCACATTGCAATATTTATTTACTCGTTTTTTCCCTTTGCCATTTCTTCATGTCTTGTTCTATAAGACTGGCAGTGAAGCTGTCCAGCTTTACACAGCGTTGTTTACGCGATTCACTTATGCTGCTAGCTTATATTGGTTTTGCTAAATTATTCCTTTGTAATCATGCATTTTTAATTTAATGCACTTTAAACAGCCTTCAATTTTAAAACACTTCAATGTGTAATTGTATTTAGTTTTCAGATTAGTTCAGTGTTTTGACCTGCTTAATTTTTCTAGCTTGTTTATATACAATCATTGCAAAATTCAACCAAGCTGAGCTTAGAAGCAAATTACAATTTTAGGGGATTTTCTTTCTTTTTAATGAAGTAAAATAATGTAACTTTTGTAAGTGGAAAGGACACTTTCCTCAGAATATCAAGTCTGCTGGAAAAAGTTATTGAAGAATGGATTATTTTCTCTTAAAAATTGCTGATTGATGTGATATTTCAAAAACAGTCATCTTCAAATGTCTGAATCAAAAAACTATGATTGATTCTGATAACCATAAAGAAATTCTTGGAGTGATCATGAAAGACATTCTGTTAATTGTTTTGCCCACAGTTTGGTTTATTATTTACATTATTTACTGATATTCTTTATTGCTTACATCATGTACTGATATTTTTTGTGCTTCTGTTTATGTTTTAAAAGAATGAACAATTTAACGTCAATGATGAGTTTACATAAGAAGACGGATACCTGGATTTTATGAATCACTGTACTGAGGCAGCTGCTCATTGAATCAAGCTAAAAGTTCTAGTAAATGTTTAAAAAAAAAAACTTGCTCTGACTGTGACAGCAGTGTCATTTGTTGCTTATACACAATCAAGTTAACCCAGAGAATGGTCTTGAAGTTGCATGGCACAATTCTGTTGAAACACAGTTTTTGTGACCCTAATCTCTATCTGGACATAGAAAGTGATCTGAGAACTCTATATAACCAGTTTTGAGCCTAGAGATAGTAAGGCTGTTTTCATGAGCAGCCTAACCCAGGATAGCCTAGCCTAGCCTGGATTAGGCTGCATATGTGCAGCACCGGGATCCCCCCGGATCCTGGCACTGCACACCCACCTAACCCCACTTTTAAGCCCAACCTATAGTTGAGGTTAAGGGTCCAAGCGTGCCCTTAGCCCTGGCACTAAGATCATGTGTGTGCTCGGGCTGCTTGCAGCCCAAGCGCACACAGAAATGGGTGCCTAGAGCGCACATCTCATGGGCTTATCACCCAATGCACCGTGCTCAACATGTGGAATCCAGGATGCATTGTCCGGGCATCCACGCTTCCCACCATTGTGCTTCCTACCATGTGTCCACACTTCCCACCACCATTGAGGAATCATTTGGGGGGAAAGTAATTTTAGTGTACCTTTCCAATGGGCCTACTCAGAAGTAGGGAGGGTTCTTGATCTATAGCACAATGGTATACCTGCTGTGTAAATGCAGCTGGCATGCCGAAGGGCTACAGTCAGTCAGACTGTCTGATTGACTGTAGGATACTGCAGTTTGTGGCAGATTACACTTCGCAAAGAAGAGAAGAAGGGATACGTTTGATGCCATCCTTTTCTCACCCCACACCCTAAATGCCAGTTTGGGGTACCATGTAGTTAGTTTAACAACTCTTTGATAAACCTATTCATAATTTCTGTTTACATTTTATAATTAAAATTGAAATGTGATAGTTTCCCTTCAGTTCTTCTTCTTGCCCTGTGTCCTGTGTTTATCAGAATCGAAGTCTTCTCGGAGATACCACCAGAAACACTTTTTCTTGTAATCTTTGTTCACTGGCTAGGACATTTTAAACTACCTAAGACATTATAAATAATCGTTTGTCATGGAGGTCTACCATTCTGAATTAACCGACTCTTAGCTTGGTTCTGGTTGTATGACTCATAGTAAGTAAGTTTTCTTCTGAAAGGAAATCATGTCCCTCTAGAAACAAATAACAGAAAAGGTCAGACTGACTGGCAAGTGGATTTCCATTAAAAAAAGAACTGAAGGGCAAAAAATCCAGAAGAACGTTTCCCCCCTTCAGTTTTGGTAGACCTTCAACATTATCCTCAAACCATGGAAGCCTTGAGACATTTTATAGATCTAAAGAGCCATGTTAGGTGTCCCAAAAGCTTGAGCATACTCTGTGGCCTTTTTGACATTTTCCTTTGAATGGCAGACACCCCCATGGCATTGAATGTACTGCATTTTTTAAACTCCCTCATAAATATCATGTGGCATAAAGGGTTGCTGGTTGAGAAACAGAAGACCAAAGCTCCCTTGGGTGTGCACAGTTCTTTGGGGTATGTCCTTAGTTTTTGCCATTTTTTAAAAATAAACTTTCTTAGTGATTTCAGCATCACTCATAGCAAATCTTACCAAACTCCTTAGCTGGGAACATTACTAACAAATGCAAATTGCAATGAATAAAATGTGCTGCTTCTCAGCAAGTGAGTTGATTAATTGATAACTTGAGGTTGAATTGCCTTGTACATGAAATAAATCTAAAGCATGTAATGACATTAATCATGCTCCAGAGAAAGTTAATTCTCTTTCAAACATGAGAAACTTCCACTAAATTCAGAGTGAGGTTTGCCTGTGAGATAACTGTCTACAATACTATCACTTGGCCTGGGCGTGGCTACTGGATACCACAGCATTAAGATCTAGGGATATGCAGAATATTTTAATGGCAAAAATTTTCAACTCAAAATGG
The DNA here is from genome assembly GCF_027244095.1 of Hemicordylus capensis. Taxonomy (NCBI): domain Eukaryota; kingdom Metazoa; phylum Chordata; class Lepidosauria; order Squamata; family Cordylidae; genus Hemicordylus; species Hemicordylus capensis. The sequence continues at coordinate 198,384,583 of NC_069661.1, forward strand.
GCTGTTTGGGGTATTTCAAGCTTGTAATAAATAAAGGGCCAGTTTCAAGCACAGAGCAGAACAACTCCATTTCAATCGAAACTAGGGTTGTGCGGGTTGTTTTCCTGTTTTTTTTTTTGGGGGGGGGAATCCGAAACACCCCCATTTTGTTCTTTGTTCGAAATTAGCCAATCCGAAACATCCCAATTTTGTCCTTTGTTTGAAATTGAAAAATCTGAATCCGAAACGTTTTGGATTTTAAAAAATGGCCCCGGGGGAAAACTAGTGGGTGGGGGTAGTAGAGTCCAATGGATGGAAACTACCACCCACATTTCAGAGGAATTGGGCAAAGCGCTGATTTTTGATGAATTTGTGAAGTATAGGATTTTTCCCATAGGAAAGAATGGAGGTTTCAGCAAAAGTATAGCTTCATATTGGGGGGAAAGGGGTGGCCCAGAGCAGAGTAGGGTGGGTGGTAGTGCCCAGTGGGGGCAAGGAAGCTGCCAGAAGTATTTCAAAGGAATTGGGCAGAGGGCTGATTTTTAAAGATGTAATGGAGTTTGCGCATCTGTAAAGTTCTTCCTCATAGGGAATGATAGACCTCCATAATTCCTGCCCCATAACTGCACTTGGGGGGCACCAGGGTGGCCCAGAGCGAGTGGTGGTGTAGAGCACATAGGGTGCCAACCACTCCCATGGGTTGCTAACCCATGGGGTACTGGGTTCTGTTGTTTCTGAGATGTTTTGAGTGTAGATTCAGATTCTCTGGTAGCATATGAGAGTGGATTCATGGTTTGTCATTGAAAATCTCAACCTTGGCTACAAAGTTTTCTGTTTTGAGCATTGGGTATTTTGTTTTGGCTACAAAACAGCTGAAATGGCCTGTTTTGTGCACAAAACACTTTGTATCTGAAATGCACATCCCTAATTGAAACATTTTGACGTTTCGAGTGTTATTTTGGAGGCCTGTTTTCCCCTTGCTGATTGGTTTTCTGGCAGTGGCTTCCAATTGGCTTGTGATTTCCTTGCTTCTTGGTTGGTTTGTTATCATAAAAATCCAGTGTAGTCATGGGCAACTGTGTCCCCAGTGGCTGGGGTGAGGGAGGAGGGAGGGGGGAACACAAAGGAGGGAGTTTCTAAATGTATTAAAAGAGACTGAGAGACAGAGAGAGGCCTTATACTGTGCCTCTCTTGTAGAAGAGGGTACATCAGGAGAGGAGGAAGGAAGGTTTGATTTTGTGGTTTTCTTTTCTCAGCACAGAATATAATATGCTGTTCTATTGCTATTATAACTGTCTGGTTTCGCCTGATCTTAGATTGACAAAGGCAGGACGTGGGTGCCTTCCTTCCTTGAGTTGTGGTTTGTTTAGTTTGTGAGCTAGTGTTGTGGCAAGAAATGCACAGTTACAGACGTGTGTGTGTGTGTGTGTGTGTGTGTGTGTGTGTGTGAGAGAGAGAGAGAGAGAGAGAGAGAGAGATTTCTTGGTGATTGCTGTGATGAGCTCCATGTCTGGCCTTGAGACTAACTTGTGCATGTGTGTATTCATTGCTCTGCTCTGTTCTGCAATCTGCATTGCAAGGCGTGCTCCATCAAAATGTGACTGCAAGTTTATTCAGTTGAGATTATGGCTATGTTTGCTGTTAAGGGTTCTGTTGTGACAGCTGTAGCAATGTTTGGAAGTATGAAGTCATAATTGTGTGAGAAAGAGCAACTTTTGCCAATGACGTTACTGCAACGCAGGCACTGTGGCTGGCAATGGATTCTGGGTCAATGATTCTTTTTGGGCCACTTTTGGACTTAAATGTTTGAAATGTGTGTTCTGTGTTTGAAATGTGTGTTCTGTGTTGGGAGGGACAGATTTCCTTTTACTGTGCGCTTCTACAGTGCTTTTCAAGGCAGGCTTGCAAAATGCATTGCAAATTGTAATTCAAAACTTGTGTGCATGCACACTAGAACCAGACTGGTTCACAGTGGACCATTTGTGCACACTCCTATTCCCTATGGCTGACACCCTCGAAACGTTTTGGTGTCAGCACAACTGGTTGGATTCAGACCGGTTGTTTTTACAAAATGCTTTGGCCATTTGCATTTCGTTTCAAGTTCAAAACAGAATGAAAAATCTGTTTCATGCACATCCCTATGCCTGAATTTAGGACAGGATGAGCCTAGGCTATGAAATGTAATGTAATTGTTGTTGTTTTTTACATTTCCCCCCAATTTTATTGAAACATATTGAAAACATAAGCAAAAGAAAAGAAAAATAGTGTCATGATATTTCTTTAAGCAAGTACTAGAAAGAAAACATTCTGAGTATTTTAAAAGTTCTAAGAAAATTCGATAGACACCAGCAACAGTCACTGGAAGTATTGTGCTGGGGGTGAATAGGTCCAGTTACTCTCCCCCTGCTAAATAAAGAGAATCACAACGTTCAAAGGTGCCTCTTTGCCCAGTTAGCAGTCATCATATGATGAGAATTTAAAGAAGAAAGAAAGTGGAAGAAGATGGAAGATGAGATAGAATCAGGGATGATTGTGGGAATGGATACAACTGGACTCTCATATCCTGGAAACTAGTTTGAAGACCCTGTGTGCTGAGATTCTGCTTGCGGGTGATTTCAATGCAAGATGTGGCCCGATAATAATGCAATAATCTCCTCCCATTTGTGGAGTGGGGGTGATAACTCAGATGGTTCCTTGACCCATATTCGCTTATCTAAAGATAAGAGTCCTCAATAAGGCAGGGGCTAAATTGTTACATCTTGCTAGAACTTTTGATCTGATTCCTTTAGGGGGAAATTCCTGTCAGGGGGGTACTGTCCCCCCTGACATCCCGGGTGAATTTACATATTTATCCTCTTGTGGCAGCAGTGTGGTGGACTATATTTTGGTTTCTCCCCTGCTGTTTAATCGTGTTGTAGTGTTTGAAGTGGGTGATCAAGCTTTTAGCTATCACCTGCCCTTTCTTTTTTGCCTTGATATACCACAAGCTAGGAAGGATTGTTTTATCCCTAGCTCAGTTGAATCGTTCCCTACTAAAACGGGATGGAAGGTAAAATGGTCACCTGATGTGGAAAGGACATTTAATCCCTTGAATTCTTCTGCAGTTGGCACTGAGTTATATAACCCTGTCGTACAAGCCCCGTCGGGAGCGCTAGCAATCTTCTGTTATAAGAAGCTTGAGGCTGAGGTTTCGCAAAAGATCCTGAATATAGGTCAACTGAACTCTTTTGAGAGAGGTAGGATGAACAACTCTGAGTGGTTCGACTTCCAGTGCAGGGATCTGCTTACCAGGCTGAGGGGCATATATAGGGAATACAGAGCTCATTCCAACCAAGTGCTCCCTCCAGAATATTTTACTACTAAAAAAGCTTATAAAATATGTGTGAGGTCTGCCAAGTCCCAGGGACAGAAAAATATCTAGAGGAGATTAATTTTGGCCACTCATAATAAGGATAGTGGTGCCTTCTGGCACATTATTTCAGGGTCTACAAATCCTAGAGTGCTCTCTGTGGTTCCCGCTCCCGCATGGGTAGCCCACTTCCATGCTCTCTTTACTGGAGCTTCGGCCCCTTTGGGTAATGATCCCTCCACCCCTGAGAGGTTGCCCTTGTGGCCACCTCTTACACCAGATGATATAGTTAATCTAGTTAAAGGTCTTAAGAAAAAGAAAGCGCCTGGTTCTGATCTCATTTTCCCAGAGACAGTATTAGGTAACCTTGATTGGTGGGCTCATGTCCTAGCCAGGTTGTTTACCTCGATTAATAACACAGGTGTTATTCCCTCCTCCTGGAGTGAGGCTATTGCGGTCCCTATTTATAAACATGGCTCCCACTCCGTCCCCTCCAACTATAGACTCATTAGCTTGTTATCGGTGATGGGCAAACTTTCTGCCCATTATCTTTTGGATAAGTTGGAGGGCTGGATGCTGGAGCACCATATTCTAGGCCGCAAGCAGGCGGGATTCAGGGCTGACCACTCGACACTACATCACTGTATGGTATTATACCATCTGGCATGCAAGTACACAAATGCCTCAAAGGGTAAACTCTTTGTCGCATTCATGGATTTGCGAGCCGCTTTTGATTCCATACCAAGAGAGGTACTATGGACTAAACTTAGTGAAACATCTATTGATAAAAGGCTCTTATTCCTAATCAGATGACTTTATGCCAATACTGCAATCTGAGTTAGATATGATCCTTCAGGGGCCCTAACTGAGCATATTCCTACCACCCGAGGAGTCAGGCAAGGCTGTCTGTTGGCACCTCTGCGTTGTTTAATTTATTTATTAATAACCTGGTCCAGGTTTCGGGAAAGGTGGGTGCCCATTCCCCTAAATTGGCAGTTGTACGAGTACCGGCGTTGTTATATGCTGATGACACGGCGCTTTTATCTCAGTCTCGGCTTGGCTTAATGAGACTCTTGGAAGCGTTTGCCCAGTATTGTAATATAAACAAACTTTCCATTAACTTTGATAAGATGAGATAAAATCAGGGATGATTGTGAGAATTGATACTTGTACTGTATAGAAATGCTACAGAATTCTATATAATCCAAGATTCATACTGAGGGATCTTAAACCCGCATGACTCTACAGTGAATTTCTGTGGGAGATCTGTTGCCTCTATATTTGTTAGTGCTACTGTACTTTACTACTGTGTGAGCACTGTAAGATATTCCCCTTAAGGGATGGGGCTGCTCTAGGAAGAGCGCTTGCATGGAGAAGGTTCTCCATGCAAGACAACCTTCTCCATGCAGAAGGTTCTGCATGGGGAAGAGGAAAGCTGGTCAGTGGTAGCAAGCATGACTTGTCTCCTTAGCTAAGCAGGGTCTGCCCTGGTTACAAATGAATGGGAGACTAGAAGTGTGAGCACTGTAAAATATTCCCCTCAGGGGATGGAGCCGCTCTGGGAAGAGCATCAGAAGGTTCCAAGTTCCCTTCCTAGCATCTCCAAGATAGGGCTGAGAGAGATTCCTGCCTGCAACCTTGGAGAAGTCGCTGCCAGTCTGTGTAGACAATACTGAGCTAGATGGACCTATGGTATATGGCAGCTTCCTTTGTTCCTATGAGATCTACAGCAGCATTCAGCTGTGATTTATATGATATGTAGCCCAGTCCTACAACTGTCTAACCAATCCAATGAGTCCAATGGGACTTATTCCCAAGTAAATGTGCACAATATTCCAACCTAAGTGCCTTTGTACTGGTGAGTTTAAATCTATCAGCATGGATTTGATTTTGTGCAGAGGAGGGATGCTACTGAACATTATCTGAGCAGAGCTCAGAAGTTAGATCTGGCAGATTCATAATACCCACCTCCAATGTGTGATAAGCATCATGACTCAAAGTTCATTAAAAAGAGTCTTCCAAATGCATCAGTATGGAGAAAAGCACATCATCTCTGGGGAACATGCCCCTGGGCCAACATACAATGACACATTCATGCATTCGTTTACTTCATCCCTTGCATGTTTTGTAAGCTGTCCAAAAGATATTGTGCAGGCAACTTGCACCTTTCAGGGTAGTCCTGTGAGTGGCCAGGTGAACCAGTTCTGGAAATTTTCAAAACAGTTATGAAATGAGAGCTCACTTTCTTTATAACACAGCACTGACTTTTACTTCTTATTAGTGTAGCTCTGACTATTTCATAAACTTGTTCCAAAATTTGATTTGCTCCTCAGGGAGAAGAGCATTGGAACACTTTTCATTACCTTTTTCTCACCGTATTTCTTACTTTAAAAAGTGCTGGGGAGAAAAAAATCTGCTTTCAACAAACCATGCTTCTTGCCACATCTACATAATCAACTGCATTTGAAAACAATGTTTTAATTAAAGCTTGTCTTTATTTAAGACAAGCTTGCCTACTGTTTTCATTTCAGTAGCAGCTGGCATTATTCGTAACACTGACAGTATGGGAGTGAAATGGTACAAGGAGAAAAATCAATTTTGGTTCAAGTTCAAAATGTGAAAAATAAATACAGTATTTAAAAATTAAAATATTAAATATTTACTCTTCCTTTTTTTGGCTGTTAAAAAAAGAATGAAGTTGGCTTCCGATTGCTGAGATTGGACATTACTGCCAGCATCTCTAATTATGTTCCTTTCAACTGCCAGCAGTATTCTTAAAGTGCAAATGTTTAACTTTTTTTCTCTCCACCTACATATCATGAGTTATCCCATAAGTATTCTGCCTCAGGAAGAGGACTGCAAATTTTCTTCTAGAATGAATGCATAGATACAGATACTGTGTTTAAATATTTATTTTATCAAGATAAAGGAGGAAATGCAGTGAAAGTTAATACTGAATGTGCTAGGTATTCAAAAGGCTAATAAGCAGGATGCCAATTGGAAAGAAAACATACATTATCTGTGTTATACATACTTGTTATTGGGTTGGATCCCATTATCATTCCCTCCTCTGAAAGAAGGAGATGTCTTGTTGGAAGAAAGAAACCTTTGGATTCAACTTCTTATTATATTATGGAACATACATGGAATAATCATCACATTAACATGAAAATTGTATATTAAATTTGTTATAAATGTTTAATATTATGTTGCTCAGCACAGTAGGGTCCTTAATATGGTGCTTGCAACATTTACTATCATAATAAATGTATGAATATAATTAAAAAAAATGATAACATTTGTGAATCACCATATGATGTGCACATATTAAAACCCAACATATGCAAAGGTAGAGGATACACTTTGTTGGGCAATATGCATTATAATTAGAGAACAGATGCCTTTCCAGCCTTGCTATGAAATCCTCCATGGTATTAGACTGATTCCACAAATCTCATCGGAAATTTCCTTATTTCATTGAAAATTACTTTTATAGAACCATTCCATGGGCAACATTTTAAAATTGTAAACCACCCTGAGCCATTTTGGAAGGGCAGTGTATAAATTAATTAATTAATGATATATTTGTGCAATCTGACAGCCATGTGCCCCTTTCGCCACATGTATATGCACTTTGAAGTGCATATACAGTGTGCTAAGGGGCAATGTGTCAGCCTACTTGGCTCTTTCCCACTCTTCCCAATTCTGAGGCATGGCCAGATAGGGCTAAGCACCTGGTTAAGTGATCCCATGCCTTGTGATGCCCTCTCCTCCTGAATTGTTCTGGCATGGGAGCCAGGGCAGAGCTGAGCTCTATTTCCTGGTCTCTGCTTGTAAGGGCTGGATCGTGTCCTCTGTTTTACTGTTTTACTCTGTTTTATATTCGTGTCATCTGTTTTACTCTGTTTTATATTATTCACCCAATCTAAAGGAGCAGCAATTGCTTTGGAACTTTTTGAAGATGAATTCGTCATGTGGGGGATGGGGGTCATTACAAGTGAGAGCTTCCAGAGAAGTGAATTGCCTCCACCTCTAAAAGGTAAAAACTCAACATAAACTTCCTTAATCTTTAAAACAAAGCATGCAGGGTAGCACTGTGTCTTTTAGGGCATATCACTCACCCAGACAATACTTTGACTAAAAGAAATGCTAATGGATGCTGCCTGATTCAAGAGCTCAACAATCACAGTGCAAGACGACTACTTTCCTCTGGAAATGAAGAACATTCATAAAAATTAAGCAGTAAACTGATATTTCTGTCTCTTTCACAATATAGCTTTGGAGATGGTAGCCTTCATTTAAGATTGTTGTTATGCAGCAGATTCTTATGAGCTGCAGCTGTACTTCTTTTCATCATGAGAGCTTATAAAGTTTCCAATCAATGCTAACATAAAGTTATGGGACTGAAGAAATTACATTTTAATCAGTATTTCATTATTCTGTAGGAGAAAGTAGCAAGTATGATTTGTAATGTACATTCCCTTGACAAATGGTGGTGCATGATATTCATAAGACCTGAGCTGGCACCGAGTTTGAGGGGGCCCTCAGAAAGGTGACTGCAGGCCAGCCCCCCTCCCTTTACCACAGCAGCTGGTGTAGTCTTCACACCTTCTCAGTAGGCTAGCAGCAGCAACAACAATAGTGTTCTTGTCAGCAACTACAACCTGTCTTGTTTTTTTAACCCACAGTTCCTCAAATAACATTGCAGCATTGCATGGGGCAACGTGAAAAGAAAAACATGGTGAGCAGCAGCTACCAGCAAGAATGTTGCTGTTTCTGCCAGCTCACTGAGAATGAAAGGAAATAATAAACTTATGCTTGCCACCACAAGGGGAGGGGCTATGTTGCCACAAGGGGAGGGGCTTTGTTGGCTTCAGCTTAGTTGTGGGACTAATTCTTTCCAAGAGGCCAAGGTAGATGACAGCACTGGAATCGCAGGGGCACTTGGTCTTCAGCAGCTTTCCAAGATCTGTTTCTAATTTTCACATGGGGAGGGGTCATCATAGGTTTAAATACAACCCCCTTACTTCTCCTTTCCCTCTCTTCCCCTTGGGCAAGAGGAAGATGCAAAATTGGGCTTTGGGGAGGGGTGGGAGACAAGTAGATTGGTATATGGCCAACTTGTCTGGTGGCTACTCGGGAACGGGCCTTCTCCGTTGCAGCCCCTGGACTTTGGAATGTGCTTCCTGTTGAAACAAGAGCCTCCCCATCTCTGGCAACTTTTTAAAAGGCACTGAAGACACATTTATTCAACCAGGCTTTTCATTAGATTTATAGTTTAAAATAATTTTAACACTGGGTTTTAAACATTTTTAATCTTTTAAATGATTTTAATTGTTAATTGGTTTAATGTTTTAAATGATTTTAATTGTAAACTACCCAGAGACACACGTTTTGAGCGGTATAGAAATATAAATAAATAAATAAATTAAATTGTAAGTCCACTAGTCTTCCATTGCAAACAATGACTAACACATTTAAACTATGGCTGCCTTTGAAAGTAAAGCAGAATTGCAGGTCTAGTGGACCCACGGTTCCACACTCCTCTCTCCCCGTGCTCTACCATCCATATTCAGCCATACTGGACAGCATTCTCTCTGCAGTCAGTCAGACTGCAGAGAGGTGGGGGAGCTGTCTGTGCAGGCTTCCTCCTTTCATGAAGTACAGCCCGCACAGCCAATAGCAGCTGGAGCAAGGGAGGAGCTTCCTCCCTCAACTCCGGTTGGGGAAAAGGCTAACTACAGTGCCAGTGTTCGGACATAACACTGCTAAACCAGTGGTACAGGCATGATACCTAATGAAAACCGAAGGTGCAATTTTCTGTTTTGAGAGGCAAACCCTGGAAACCTCAATTTTTTCTTTAACTGTGATCGCCCACATTCAGACATATGGTTAGAGAAACTGGAGGTGAAGGGATCTCTTGTTTCATGTTACGTATGAGTGTGGCCAATGGCTCTGATTCATGTATGTCCTATGGCCATCTGGGAAGCATTATGTTGATCTTCTTTTGCCAATGTTTTTGTGTGTGTGTGTGTGAGAAAGTTATATTATTCCATTAATCTTTAGGTCTTGTGAATAATACATACAGAGCAACACAAAGGGAAGCTGCCATTCATGTGCAGTGCAGTGAAACATTTGTTATATGGAATGCAGGCAGTTTGCTTCTGACACATAACTGATAACTTATGGAATAAGGTATTTTACTAAAATGAGTTGACCAACACTTTGTAATGCAGAGCTGATTCCTGAAGATTCATTTGATATTTGATGAACTTAATTTCCATTTTGGTTTTGGTTCATCTACCTTCATTGCTAAAGAAGTTTACAGCTGAATATAATTTTTGCAGAACTATGGTATTTTCTTGGATTTGCTATGTGTATCCAAGAAAATACCAACATTCTTCAAGAATTAATTAAGAGATGGAATGGAAATGATTGAAGCTGATGTCTGGAACTGGTTTAGCATAATTTATATGATTTGTTAATGTAATACCAATATGTCAAGGAAAGCATGTTCTTTTTCAGTTTAGGGTCAAGCAGCTGACTCAGCATAGATTTCTCTTCTTATACAAGAAGAAAGGCAACTGTTTTATGTTATAAACATTCCTTGGATTATTCAGAGGACCTCACTCCAGAGAAGAAGATGAAATGAATATTAGCAGTTTCTTACAGATTCCAGTATCACAAAATTCAGCAAGTCAGCTTTTCAAGTTACACAATCTTCTTCATAGATCATTAAATGTGTATGATCCATTGGTTGTATAGTGTGTAAAACCACCTGTTTACCTGTGGCAACCTTGTTCACCCAGACCTTGTGACACCAATTCTAGATTCCTAGGTTATGCCAAACTAAAATCACATCAGCAACAGGTCAACTTTTAGATTGTAACATGACAGGATGATGTTAAACATATATCTGTATATGACACAGGATATCTTGATATCTATGTTTTTGCAAGTATTTGAGTATTGATATTGACTCCCCCACAGCCCAACACACATGCATTTGGAAAGTGAATAAAAAGAATACTCATTTTAAAAATGCGGCAACAAAAAGATTGGTTGTATCAAATACACAGAGATGTCATTCTCACAACTAGGCAGGTGGGGTGGTGAGTGGGTGGGGGAGAAGGCTTGTTTTACTCACCTTCCCCACAGATGACCAAGTTCTGCTGTTGAAAGCATGAACCATGCTCCCCGATGAGCAGCGCTGCGTTCCTGCAGCGTTAAGCTCGGAGGCTGGGATGATGAGTCCTGGCCCATGGAGATCCCACAATGCACTGCACAAGTGCCCAGTGCATTATGGGGATCCCTCCAGCGATGGGTGGGTGCCTGTCAGTGCTTCAGTTCCTGCTTCAAGCCGGCACTGACACATGATCGAGTAAACACAGTTAAGGGAGTGCTCACTCTCTTTACCTCATTGAAGAGGCAGGCTCCCTAGGCAGATTATCTGCCAAGACACCACCGGGTGCTTGTCAGCTCCATGGGTTCCCTTGGGCAGCCAAGCCCAGGCTTTGCGGCCCTAACCTGGTCTTGGCTGTCTGTGAGAACAGTCTCAAAGACTGGCAGCACACCAAATTACATGAAGATTGTTTCCAATTCTATATTTGAAAATTTCTTTCAAAATCAGGAAACATAGTGGTCTTATGATCAATACATGTCCATTTAATTTCCAACTATTTGCTTTCTCTTTGTCATTAATTTATATTTGTTTCACAGGCAAATTCTTCCTTCTGCTAGGTAAAAAAATGTGAAGTCCCTCATGCCCTTAGGAGAAGCAGCCACGTCTGGGTGCTGGTGAAGAATGGAGTGCTGGCTGCAGTAAAATGAAGGAAAGGAGGGCTATTCCTTGAAGGGAATGCCCTGCCATTTTACAGTGCACTTGAACTTACAGTGCTGTGCTGCTTCGGTGGAGCACAGCACTGAAAATACATCCCTGAGAGCTGTACAGTTTCAGAAGCCTCCAAAGGAAAGGGGAGATCGATGAAAATATCCCTTTCCCCTTGCTCAACAGCAGAGCTTTTAATCTGGATGTCAGCCTGTGTTTCATCAATGCAGCACTCACCTGGATGTCAGCCAATATGTTGTGATTATGAGATTCTGCCAGCTATTGCTGTTGTCGTTACAGCTCTGTTTTGAGCATTACACTGCAAACAGTAACATCTGGAAATATATTGTTCCTTTAACTATAGTAGTATGATGAATAACAACTTTATTGTGACCTTCAACTTAGCAAAACCCTGCTGCTATATTGTAGCATATAAGAGCTCCCCCCCGCATATCGACTTTTTGTCTCACCTGATCTTTTTATTTTATTTTTTAAAATGAACAATAAATATCTGCAGGTGTTTCTTGCCTGGGTTCAAATGTTAAAAGCTTCCACAACTTGATGGTTGACAGCAGATTCAGTGTGGTAGATTGTGCTTGTATGATGGAAGGAGAGAGAGAGATCCCCAATTAGAATTCTGGTTGAAAAATGAAGCGAAGAATAATTGTGTGTGTATGTATACACACACACACACACACACACTGATTAGCAAGCACAGGGCACCAGCATATTTATTGCCTTGATTAACAGATATGGGTTGTAAATGTAGAAAAATGATACTTAATGTGCATTTATTCATCCAGTGCACCTTTCTCATGCCCTGTGCTGTCCTTCTGGGTCATTCTGGGCCACCAATATATTTCCAAGCTACTACTTACTGTCTGTGCATGCATAATTCATTTGGACGTTGGAAGGTGGTTAGATCAGTATGATTCAGGGTTTATAAAGTAGCCAAGGTTCAGATTTCAGCAAATAATTTATGCTGTATTCAGCATGTTTCCCTTGCAACTGACGAGGATATTCACACATATTTTCAGGTGTACACTTGAGATATTGTTAGTGTACACCAGAATGTAACATGTGACAAAGCAGTATATGCATATCATAGATATAAATGTACTGGAGAGTCAATACTAGCTAATTTGGTAGACAGCCTGGATTTTTTTGTTTTCCTCTGTAATGTGTAAAATAGTCTTGAGTTGCCCCAGGCTGTGGCCACATGGGCTTGATTTTCAGTATCTCTTCAACATTAGCCCCAATATAATGCAAGCCATTATACTGCAGTTAAAACAACTGAAAGCTCCCTGTTATGCTACACAAAGGTTAGGTACTTAAATAAACAACAAATACAACTTCAAATTTTCAGAGCTATGGAACACATAAAACAATCATCAGCTAAGCTGTCACTGTGACCATTTATAATCTTTTTTTTAACCATTCAAAAAGTAAATGTGTAGTGTTTTTTTAAAAAAGATATAATACAAATTGGTTGTTTTCTCTGAGGTGGCATGTCATGCTTCAACTTAGTTTCGACTTTTAAAAAAGTTGCTGAATGACAACCTCCCTGGAGAGAGTAATTTAGAACTGTGGTGGTGAAATGCTATTCAAAAGATTGCTTCAATAAGAGAAAGGCAATCTAATTTGGCAAATCTGACAGCCTGTTTTTCAGTATATATTTTTTAAAAATCTGCTTTCTTTTGACATATAACTTATCTAGTTGAAAAAGATGTGAAATGATTAATGAATAGGCATACATCTTATTTTTTAACAAGTTCCAGGTGTCTGTCAGTTAACATTTGTCAGTTCTCTATCATTACCTGTGAACAAATGTTCCTAGTTAAGCAAAACAGAAGGCTGGGGAACTATGAAAAGGTGAATTAATACTTGGGATATTGTCAGCTTCCTTTTTTACTGTTAAAACAAAATGTCTGGATTATTTAAGCTTATTTAAGATCAGAAAGCTGCTGTTGTACTACACAGTTTTCCTTAACCTTAACAATTTCACAAGCCTCACTGTAACAACCAACCAAACAAAAACAGAAAATTCAGCAGAACACAATCAATTGCAGAGTCAACCTATTCTTGAGTTATGGTGACCACTGATATGTTCACTATGGTCAACATACCTGTATTTGTTCACCCAGGCTTTTAATTAGATTTATAGTTTTAATACTTTTAATGTTGAGTTTTAAATGATTTTAATGTTAATGATTTTAATGTTTATGTGATTTTACTTGTAATCCACCCAGAGATGCAAGTTCTGGGTGGTATAGAAATGTGATAAACAAACAAACAAACAAACAAAAGCAACCTGCGGGCTGCCTCTCCAAACTCCAATTTGAACCTTAGGTTGGTAGTGAGTTTTGCTGCTGCAACCTGAGGAGTTTTGGTGGCAGCATTACGTCCAAACAAGGACACCACCATAACCACGGTTTTGTGCAGTTTCTGCAACCATAATCATAGGGATGGTGGCACTGACCAGCCTGATATTGCACCTGCTCCATGCCTGCCAAGCATCTTGCTGGCCACCTCTCTGAGCATTTGCCCTGCCCCCATCTCCGATCCATCAAAGCAGTTGCCCAGCATCAGGGACACCATCACATCCCACTCCAAGCTTGAAAGCCTATCAAATGAGAAAGTCACACAGGGGCATGCCCTCTTCACACTCTGTCCCTTGTTCTCTGCACTTGGCAATCAAGAGAGAAAGGGGATAGGATGGCAAGACGGGCACTATGTGCTTTGGTCTCCGAAAATGAAGCAATAAATATGCATGTTCACAGGCACAGGCACTCAAGGTGGCAACATAAGCAGGGTGACTCCATTAGAGCGCTTGGACAGCAACCTATGGAAGGGTGGTGATTCCCGGGATTGTGTTTAGAGGGCAGCCACAACCAGGAATTTCTGAATGGCTCTGCTGTATTCCCCTGGGAGGAATGTGTGCACCCCTTAGCTTGATTGTGAGAAGAGCCAGGCAGCAGGATCAGCATTGCCCCCAGTGAAAGGAGCTCATCTGCGATGATGATGGATGCTGATCCCATGTGGAACACTCACCCATGAGAGTGTAAGGCCATGGGGATACCCCTTCACAACTCATGAGAAGAACCATCCATGGGGAAAGGGATGTTGGGCTAAATCACTAATAATGTGTGATGACATCCCTTCTCCCATGGACCGCTCTTTCAAGAATGTCAGGCCATGGAGACACACATGCGGGCCAGACAGTGGAATCTAGTGCTGCCCAGCCTGGTTGCTCTACACAAGCAAGCTGCAGGGATGGGTAATAATAATAATTAATAATAATAATAATAATTATAATTAACAAACTGTATTCATTAGCTTCCCCATAACAAATTGTTCTCTGGGCAATTCACAGCACAGCACTAAACATGTAATAAAAACACATAACACATTAAATCTTAACAGACCAAAGGGGAGGTGGAAGAAAATAGAAAATACAATACAAAGTGATTTAAATACTCTTTTAAAATCAGTTAAAAATGAAATATGAAATCAAAATTTAAAGAGCCTGAGTGAACAAAAAGGTATTTATCTGGCATCTAAAAGAACAAAGTGATGAAGCCTGATGAACTGCACTGGGGAGGCTATTCCATAAATGGGGTTCAACCACTGAAAAGGCCCTCTCCCTAGTAGCCACCTGCCTCACCTCATTTGATAGGGACACTTGGAGGAGGGCATCTGAAGGAGATCTTAAGGTCCATGTTGGGACATATGGGGTAAGGTGCTCTCTCAGGTAACCTGTTCCCAAGCCATATGGGGCTTTAAAGGTTAAAACCAGCACTTTGAAATGGACCCAGAAACAGACTGGAAGCTGGAGCAGCTGATGAAGCACAGGCTTAATATGCTCAAAGCATCCAGTCCCAGTTAATAATCTTGCACCCCTATTTTGTACAAGCTGCAATTTTTGTACCATTTTCAAAGGCAGCCCAACATAAATGCATTGCAGTAATCTAAGTGAGAAGTTACAAGAGCATGGGTACCTCAGAAACAACTCCCCTTGTCTTGGTGACTGCTATGAAGAAGCCATCAGTGTGTCTTCCGCCAGTCCATCCGTCCATTTCAACATGTCCATCTTTATTTTTGCCCGGCATGGCAAATCCACTTTCTTGGAGTCACTGGAAATTGGGGCTCCCCTCTCCCATGATTTCCCATGGCAGCAGATCTGCATATGGCACAACGCTGGTCAGAACTTGGGAAATTTGGATGAGAGTAAAGATCTGGTCCTGGTGTTTCCCCAGTCTCTTTGCTACGCTGCTACGCCCGGGCACATGGAAGTGTCAAAATCTCCTTTGGGTGCATGAAAAGCTTCCCTGCAGAGGAAGATATGCAAACGTTTGATCATTAACCAGAGAGAACGGGGGCCTCACACAAGTGGGGCTTCCTTTGTTGGGGTAGCTCAACTCATGAGTGCGCAATCTGATGGAAGACCAAAGGTTGGTGCACCTAAGGTCCTCCCTAGTAGACTGGCTTTCTCATGAGAGTGCTAGTCTCCTGGCGGCAAGCTGCCATGAGGGCAGGAGTGTGTTTTGTTTTCCATGGATTGCTTTGCTGGGGTGAGCTTTTGCAAGAGCATCCTTGATCACAGCGGGCCAAACCCCAGGGTTCTTTTCCTTCCATCATGTCCCCTCCTAGGAAGTCATCATGTTCCCTTCCTTTTCCTGTGTAACAGGAAAAAAGTGCCCCCCAAGATCCGACCATGCCAGTAATTGTGCTAGTGTGGGACGATTTTGTTCCAGGGCTCTTACGAGGGTAGCAATGCGATCGCTGTCAGAAGAAGGGCTTGCCAAAGGTGGGTGGACCATTCGGAAAAGACATGAACGTCCACACCCCTTGAAGATCGTGGCCAATGGCTGCCACTCTGGAGACATGCTGATGTCTTGCCCACAAGTTGTGTGTGTGTGTATATATATGTGTGTGTGTGTGTGTGCTTTTTGTTACCACTATTCAGCCTCGTTTAAGATTTCTTTACTTCATGAGCTGAGCTACAGTGGGGGGCGCATTTTAAAATCTTGTGGCTGGGCCTACTACAACCTTGCTACGCCCCTGGCCACACAAGCTGGATACTAAGTGATAGGTGTCTCTGTGCCCTTATTTAGTATCCAGCTTGCATGATGCTAGTCACCTCTCTCAACCAAAAGAGAGGAATGCATGTGCCCTGGTTAGGCATTAAAGCACATGCATACATCTCATTTAGTATCCAGCTCATGCGACCCTGGGAAGTTTGGTCATTGCTCTCATCACTGGCAAGGAGGGGGGCAATTAACTTCTTAGTGCTGCAAGTGCTGGATACCCAGCGGGGCAGCAAGGTGGGGGGTAGGAGTGGCAGCGACAGCAGCAGTGGCAGTGAAGGAGTGCTAATTTGTCAGTCTGCAAGTTTCAACTTAGCTATTGCGTGACCTTCTGTGACATCACATAATCTCACAGAAGGGGAATGAGCCATAGAGATGCTAGAGGTGAATTGGGGGGAAACAGAATATTGCCCTATATTCACAGTTTCATACAATTTACCTGGGTAAGTTTATTTCCAGTTTTCAGGCCAGGAGTCAGATCTGGAAAATAAGCAAAAATGTGCTAAGTCTCTTCCCGCACCACTGTGTAACTATAGCCATCTCCTACATATCTGGGATTAGGCTGATCTGTATATGACTTTCAGACTTCCTGTTGAATTGCAGCATCTCTTGACTTAAAAAAACAGACGCTGCCGAAATGCCATGGAGTCCATACAGATGACCATTTCATCACACAGTCTAGCATATGCTTGCATCACTTGGCAGGATGCTGCAGACAATAATGCTACTGTAAGATAAGAGAGTTCAACCCAGGTAGTTTGGTTGTCTGAACATGGTCATTATCTCTAGACATGGAGGGGACGGCTAAGGGGGAAAGGCAATTGAGGAGGCAAGGGGACGGTAGGAGTTGGTTGTGAAGTTTGAGGGAAAGATGTTGAAGTGGTTAGAAGCTGATACCACTCTCACACCCTGGATGGGCAGCTATGATATCACACACTATTCTGAGAGGCAGAAAACCCAAAAGGTTTAAGAAGGGCTTTGTGCTTTTGTGGGGTTCAGATGTTTGGATGGCAAGTGGTCTGATTTCCAGAAGTATTATCTGTTTCTTTAGGAGCATTAATCTTGTCTTGTGATTTATGGAATAACCTCCTTATGTGTATCTTGTTGGTGGGATGAGATGGGCTTAATTTACAATAAACCAACAGGACTAAATATTTCTGCAAATATTTGCAGGCACCCACTTGTCTACATATAAGCTCCATTTATTTTTACTTTGAGAAGACAGTCAATCTGACACATAAAATACATACAGACTGTGTGACCTTGGACTCAAGTAGCAGTTCCATTTTATTTGTTTTTAGCCTTTCTTCATCATTTTTCAGAAAGTTTATTTGCAAATATATAAACCTGCAACTGCTGGAGCACAAAATATAATGAATGAAATGTCAAGGAAATGAAAATATATGATCTGTGATCTCCAAAGGGAGTGTACAGAGTGCTCCACACAAACCCTTTTATAATACACAAATGAAACTAGGGGAACTGTACAGTTTATTACAGTGTATTACAACATTCTGTCAATCAGTATCTGCCTGCCTTCACCCAAATGAAACAGTTCTCAAGGAGTGGGAGTGGGAATTGATAACGTTATTCTAGTTGCACATTTCTTATAAAAAATGCTAACAACAAGCAAAACAACACTTTCCATTATTCTTAATGGCTGACATCCTGAGGCTATTCTCACAACCAGGAGAAATCGGGCTAAGGGAGCCTAGCCTGCTTTTTCCTGGCTGTGTGCTGCAATGGGAGCTGCACGGCTCCCAGAGCAAACCTCCCAAAATATCCCTCCTCTTAAATGAGGTTAGCAGAGTGAGGGCTCTGCTAACCCCATTCTTCTGATCATGAGTTGCCATGGCTCTGCGCCATGGTGACTCACGAGGAGACCCCCAACCGCGAGACTGCAGCACGCCTCCCAGCCTTGTGAGTCTTTGCAAAATTCCCTGCACATGTGCTGGGCATCCTGAGACTTCTGGGGGCTGAGCCCCTGATCCCCGCTGCCTCTACCGGCTTGTTGACAGAGGCGGTAATTGTGTGGGTGGCCGATCCAGCCGCCCAGGGCAAGCTCCCTACTCGTCTTGGGCTAAGCCTGGTCTCCCCACAGAGCCCAGTTACACTCTACACATGGATCATATGTAGACCCTCCCTGAACAAATTACTCAGTGGAGTGAAGTCCCTTTGGAATTAATAGGATAAGTTAGTCAATTCTAACTCGCCATATTAATTTCAATGGGATCTCCATTAAATAATTTAGTCAGGATGTCAGCCAATATATATTTATTCAAGAAGAACTATCAAGCTAATGCAAGGGACCTTAAAAAAAATGGAAATAGAGTCCTCTGGCCCAATAATTATGAGAAAGAGTACAGTCAAATGTCAGTTTCTATCTTAGATGATGCATACATGTGCATCTTTGATGTGCCTGGCACTCCTCATTGGACAAATAAACTTCTCTTACCAAGCTCTGTCACCTGAACCTCCCACATTGTTCAAAGGCTCAATGTTGACAAATCTGCAGAGACATAATGGACACCCACATTCAATTAATAACCCCACAAAATGAGCCCCATTGAGGCATTTTATTGTAGCTGTGTTTGTATGTCTGGACACACATAGAGGTTTTTGTGTGAAAGATGGTACCCGTGTTCATTTGAACATAACTTTAACTATTGCATAACATAGCCCTAATCACATTATGTCCAGCACTCATACAAGTGTGCAGATCTGTACTCAGCTTCAGTTATTCACACATTGAGGCTATTCTCACAACCAGGCGAAACCGGGCTGAGGGAACCTAGCCCAGTTCCGCCTAGTCATGTGCTGTAAGGGGAGCTGCGTGGCTCCTGGCAGCAAACCAGGAGAACTTGCGTTTTGGGTGGTTTAAAAATATATTAAATAAATAATCCTGCCTAAATGCTCCTCCCTTTAAATGAGGTTAGCGGTGCAAGTGCTCCACTAACCCAGTTTGATCATGTGCCGCAGCAGCGCGGCTCCGTGCCGAGGTGACTCCCAAGGAGAATCCCAGCCAGGAAGCTACAACAAGCCTCCCAGTGTCAGGGGGCTCCCCAGAATTCCCCATGCACTTGCATGGGGTATTCTGGAACTTCCGAGGGCCCAGGGAACTTCTGTCGCCCCTACTGGCTCCGTGACAGACCAAGTAATTGTGTGGGCAGCCGATCCAGCTGCCAAGGGCGAGCTTCGTGCTCATGTGCAGGGAGAGCAGGTCAAGCCCGCTACCCCACAAACTTCCTGGAATGCTCACCACAGTGATTGTGTGGAGAGCCTTATTATGTTGAACACAGGTACAGGAGTACACTTCCTGGACACTGTAGCATGCATTTGAGGGGCCTGTGCCAAAGTTCACTATTAAAATGGACACAGGTATGTTTTTGTGTAAGAACAACATGTAAGAGTGTACAGGTGTTGCTTTTAACACAGATACAACATAATGAAGCTGTTCTCACAACCAAAACCTGGGCAGGATAAGTGTCATACACACGTTTGGGAGCTGTGTGCACTCACAATTTTCTGTTGTGTGGGATCAAAGAACTAGGGAGGAGGAGGGATAAGTGATTGTGTCAAATCAAGGTAGGAGGAAAACCTGAGTGTCCTACCCTACACTGTGTCAGCAGTGTCCTACCCAGCTTGCATACCCAAGATTTGACCAAGGCAGCTTTTCCTCATACCTTGATTCCACACAATCACTTCTCCCTCCTCCTACCTAGTTATGTGCTCCCACTCAACTGAAAATTGGAGCACACACAGCTTCCAAACCTGGGTAGGACACTTTTCCTATTCAGTTTTCAGTTGTGTGAATGATCTCAGTGTCTGAATAAGGCTAGATTGTACAACTGTTGAATGCCGTGTGTGAATAGGGCTGTGTGAATAGGGCTGTCCAACTGGCACTTCTGTCCAGCTCTGTCCAACATCACCCAGAATGAATCACTTGAAGAATTCCTGCACTCATTCTGCAAAAAAATGAAAGTCAGGGTGTATCATGGAAGTCACTGAGGTCATCCACACAATCCAGGTCATCCACACAATCTTACCCAGGTTTACTCCTATCTTGCTTCTACACCACCACTTCTGTCCAGGTTTTCCTCTTACCTTGCTTCCACACAGCCAAAAATTGGGAGCACACACAGTTCCCAAATCTGGATAGAACACAGTTTTTGATTGTGTGAATGACCTCATTATGGAGGACACTAAGCAAGGATCAGAAACTTAGAGTAGCAGGCAGTTAGTGTCATAATTGTAAGGGTTGTTCAACAGGGTCTCCTGTATATGTCATTTGTAAAGTTTGCTGTAGATCACACCTTCACTTATAAAACCCTATGCAACTTTAGGTTACACAACCACTTAATGGTACAGTGGGAAAACAACCTGCATAGAGAGCAGGAGGCTGTTGGTTTGAATCCCCGCTGGTGTGTTTCCCAGAATATGGGAAACTCCGATATCAGGCAGCAGCAATCTAGGAAGGTGCTGAAAAGCATCATCTCATACTGAGTGGGAGATAGCAATGGTAAACCCCTCCTGTATTCTACCAAAGACAACCACAGCGCTCTGTAGTTACCAGGAATCGACACTGACTTAACAGCACAACCTTAACATCAGGTAGGAATATGTGAAGCAGTTCAATCTAGAACCAGTTCTAGATCTGACCCCCCTGGCTCGAAAATTCTAGGTTGAGCCCAAACTCTAAAATAAAATATAGAGCCTGCTCTAGGCAAAACCAGACTGAGCACAGATCTAATAGAGCCGGTTCTGAGAGGCTCAAGCATCCATTTTGAGTAAAAGAGAGATCCACTTCTACAAGGGCTAAAGCTTAGCTTTTTTTTAGTTTTAAATTAAATCTGGGGATCCTTGTTAAGGTTAGGATAGGGCAACTTGGAATTCCCATTATTTCCTATGGCAGAAATATACAAAATCAGTAAAACCTAAGAAAAATAATCAATAATCAACCAAGTGCCCGACTGCCTTGAAATTTGGCTGATAGTTGGCACCCATGGGGATCTACCCAACACACAAATTGGGTGCCCCTAGGACCTTTATAAGTGGTATGAATCAATCTGAAACTGAATCAAATCAAATCCAAATCAAATCTGGGGTGATTCAGGGGGACAGATTTCGACACAAAACAAATCAGGGGTGATTCGATTCAGTCACAAAATGAACTGAAATAATCGATTTGTGCACATCCCTCAACAAGACAAAGCCATGAGAAATTGTGTTGGTGAAACAATCTTATAACATGGGAGAAATAATAAAGTTCATGATGTGGAGAATGGTACAGTGAATAAGTAAAGTGTACACAATGGTGACCCAGTGACCTCTGTTTTGAAATATATTTTTCAAGTGGAAGTTTATCCTGGTGAAATGACACTGGTCCACATATTTCAATGTCCACAGTTTTCTCTCGTACAAACCCTTCTAGATACTATGAGTATTTTTATATCTGATGAGAATTTGCTTGAGTGAGAGAACATTCTAGAAGGGTTTGTAAGAGAGAAAGCTGTGGACATAGAAGTATGTGGACCATTGTCATTTCACCAGGAAAAAATTCCCCTTGAATAAGTCAAAGCAAACAGAAATTTTCAAGCAATAACATAAAGCACAAGGGCATAAAGTAATCTTGGGCAAGACTTGGATACTCCTTCAGATACAACTTCTCTCTGATTAGTCAGCTATGAGAGCTGGGCCATGCACACAGAGACCTATTGACACATTGGGAATAAGAGGCACAGTTGTTAAGAGCATATTATCCCCCCACCCCCACCCCTTTGCTTTGCTGTTTCTAGACACAGCAGAAAGGCCTGGTTTCAGTGAATGAAATTCAAGGTAAGTAGGCCTACACTAGTAGACCTGTATTTTCAAATTTGTGTTCCAGTTAGGGTTGGCAACTCCTACTGAAGCTGTTCTTGGGTGGGCGGGGGGGGGACTCAATGTTTTTCTTAATATTAACCTAGTGGAAGGGCTTGTCTGCTTCTCAAAGCAGTTTACATAGCAAAAGGAATGAGAAAATGATTCTCTGTGCCCCTAGATGGCTTTCTGGAAGCAAGACTGTGGTTTAAAAACAAAACAAAACAAAAACCTTTATAACAGCAGTGCATACAGATATAATTTACATATTAAGGTCATGCACACCACCAGCTTGCCTTGCCCTCCCTCCAGCGATCCTGCCCTACGTGTGGGACACACTGCTCATGAATCCACAGAATCTGCATTGCCCCTGGCAGCGTGGATCCCTGGAGGCCAGGAAAATAAATCCTAGTCTCCATGAATCCCTAAATGCACCATGTGAGCTCTGGACACCCAGTTCTGTATATGCTAGGGCTGCATGCAGCCTGAGCATACCCCCAACCCTGGCTCTGGAGTTAAGGACATGCTCATGCCCTTAACCTTGGCTAAAGATCAGGGTAAAAGGGGCAGTTTAGATTTGGAAGAGTACCAGGATTGGGAGTGATCCTGGTGCTCCACACAAGCAGCCTAATTCAGGCTGAGCTGCCCTAGCCTGGGTTAGGCTGCTTGTGAGAGAAGCTTTATTGTCTGCATTAAAATAAGTTTTTGTAAAATGAATCACAGGGTATTGTTTTAAAAGATGTCCTTTTGCCCTGTCACTGAAGTGCTTGCTTATCCTTAAATCCTAAAAAATGAGGTAAATCCAAGTAAGGTTTGAAATCAGATGAGTGGTCAATATATATTTGCCTATATTATCTGCATTTTGGTGTCTTTCCATCTTGATCGATCTTTTGGCAAAGTAATCCTAATATAATTTTTAGTGAGGAAGAAGCTGTAATCCGTCCACTTGTTTGAGAATTTGAATGACTTCTTGACCACACTTAGTGGTATGCAAAGGTATACTGCCCCTGAATCTAGATGATTCACATTATAGCCGTCACTCTATTAATTTGTCTAATCTGTCTTTGTATCCCCTAACTGTGCTAAATCAGTGAGGCTATTCACACGATGGGGGAAAACCAGGCTAAAGGAGCCCAGCCAGTTTTTTCCCCATCATGAGAACCACTGGGCTCACGGGAGAGCCCGGTGGTTCTCTAGTGGCTAGCCCGCCAAAGTAGCCCTCCCCTTAAATGATATCATTTTGGCAGCTGTGAGTCGCTATGGCATGGTTCTGTGCTGACTTGTGAGGAGACCCACACCGGGAGCCTAAAACAAGCCTTCCAGTCTCGCAGGTCTCCACAGGATGCCCCATGCACTCTCGTCGGGCATGCTGGGACTTCTAGGGGCCATGTGGCCCCCAATCACCACAGGCCCTACCGGCTCCATAACGGAGCCGGTAGTCATGTTGGCAGCCGATCTGGCCACCAAGTGATCCGCGGGTGATTGTCTGTTCTCCCTGCCAAACCCCATTTGGCACTTCACACAGATCATGTGAAGCACCTCATTGTGTGTGTGTGTCCTTGGATAGACCTGCAATAAGGGAATTATGGATCCTTGAGGTGGGTGTTTGAGACCATAGGTAGCTGCCTTCTACTGTGTCTATGATTTTATATTTGTGTGTACTGTAGAAGAGACTTTGTCTATGGGAAATATGGGAACTGGGGTTCAATATTATTATTATTATTATTGTTTACACAGTCAGACAGGTGTTATTGACTGGTTTGTTTTATCCAGACATTGAGTCCTTCCCAAGGACCTGGAATGGCTGGATTTTATTCTCAATGTTGTTGCTGTTATTATTATAGATATAATCACAGAAAATAGGCTCTTCCCAGTAAAGTTGCTTTTTGTAATTGGCTGATGGTGATTTCTGTGGCCCGTATCGTGTTGAGGTGCTCTTCAAGGTGTTTTGGAATTGCACCTAGGGCGCCAATTATCACTGAGATTATTTTGGTCTTCTTCTGCCACAGCCTTTCTATTTCAATTTGTAGATCTTTGTATTTGGTGATTTTTTCTGTTTCTTTTTCTTCTATTCTGCTATCCCCTGGTATTGCTATGTCGATTATTTTGACTTGTTTTTCTTTCGTCTTGACTACAGTTATATCTGGTGTATTGTGTGGCAGATGTTTGTCTGTTTGTAGTCGGAAGTCCCATAATATTTTTACATCTTCATTTTCTTCAACTTTTTCAATTTTATGGTCCCACTAATCTTTGGCTACAGGTAGCTTGTATTTTTTGCAGATGTTCCAGTGTATCATCCCTGCTACCTTGTCATGCCTTTGTTTGTAGTCAGTCTGTGCGATCTTTTTACAACAGCTGATTAGGTGGTCCACGGTTTCATCTGCTTCTTTACAAAGGTGGCACTTGCTGTTTGTTGTTGATTTTTCGACTTTTGCTCTTATTTCATTTGTTCTTAGTTCCTGTTCTTGTGCATCCAGTATTAAAACCTCTATTTCTTTCTTCAAGTTGCCATTCTTAAGCCATTGCCAGGTCTTGGTGATGTCTGATTTTCCACTTATATTGTGCAAATATTGACCATGCAGGGGCTTATTTCTCCATTTTTCTACTCAGTTCTTGACTTGTTCTTTCTTGTAGGCCTGCTTTGTTTCGTTCGTGTTGAATAGTTTCTTGTTATTGACCATTTGAAGTGCATCTTCTTCACTTTCCTTGATATTATTCAAGGCCTCTTTTCTCCTCCTCTACTGTTTGATGGACTTGCAGCATTCCTCTTCCACCTGAGCTGCGAGGGAGGTATAGCCTATCTACATCACTGCGGGGGTGCAGAGCATGATTGATGGTCATGATTTTCCTGGTCTTACAATCTAGCGTCTCTAGCTCTGCCTGGGTCCAGTCTATTATTCCTGCAGTGTATCTGATAACAGGTATAGCCCAGGTGTTTATGGCATGTATGGTGTTCCCGCCATTGAGTTTGGACTTGAGGATTTTTCTAACTCTCCTGATGTACTCACTTCCAATTTTTCTCTTAACTTCAGTGTGTGCGATGTTATCAGCCTGGAGAATGCCCAAGTGTTTGTAATGTTTTTTCTCTTCCAGGTTCTTGATGTTGCTTCCATTGGGTAGTTCTATTCCTTCTGTTTTTGTTATGTTTCCTCTGTTTATTATTAATGCAGCACACTTGTCTAGTCCAAACTCCATTGCTATATCGCTACTGAATATACAGACAGTGTTTAGCAGTGATTTGATTTCTGACTGGGACATTCCATATAACTTCAGATCATCCATGTAGAGCAGATGGTTTATTTTACTTGATGTTTTAGATGTTTGGTATTATTATTTATTAATATTAATATTAATATTAATATTAATAATAATAATAATAATAATAATTATTATTATTATTCAATTTCTATGCTGCCCTTCCAAAAATGGCTCAGGGCAGTTTACACAGAGAAATACTAAATAAATAATATGGATCTCTGTCCCTATAGGGCTCACAATCTAAAAAGCAACATCAGATAGACACCAGTTGCAGTCACTGGAGGTACTGTGCTGGGGGTGGATAGGGCCAGTTACTCTCCCCCGCTAAATAAAGAGAACCACAACGTTAAAAGGTGTTAAAAGTTAGCAGGTTGAATAATTATGAATCACAGTATTTATATATTCTTTCTGAGTGTTAAAAGTACTTCATAGATACAATTGCATGAACCACGATAAAAGTACTGTAAAGTAGGTAAGTTGGGGCAATGAAGTTAAGCAAAATCAGTTGATAACCTACTAAGTCCATGCGGATGCTATACTATCACCCTTTGAATATTTAAGGGTTTCTCATTGACATACAATGGTTATCCAAAAGTGTGTTGCCCCCCACCCCAAAAGTTTGCATGTTGTGGTGTGGAGAAAAAAAACCAAATTGGCCCCACCAACTTCAGACTTCAGCCACCACTGGGGAGGTTATCGCTGGAAGTTTATCTGAGCTATCAAGAAAGGTGGTAGAAACCCACAATCAGTGTCTGGATGCAAATTTGGAGAGGTCAAAGAACCCGAAGCTTAATACAAAGGTCTTGGTGGCCAGAGGTGCAACTAATCTAGTTGGTTGTGTTTGACCTAACTTAAATGGCATTGTAGTCCCTCAAAAGATAAAGTAAACCATTTAGGAATATTCTTGCTTTTCCTTGGTTGAATGTGACATCTCTGAATGATATTTGGTTAGCAGTCACCAGAGACAGGGACTTCTCTTTTGTGGTGGCACCACAACTGGTGAATGTTTTCCCCTCCAAAAAGGTACTTGGTTCCCTCTCTGTCTACTTTTAAGTAGGGATGAGCCCAGACCATTCCGGAGGCCATTCTACAGGCCTTCAGACCCGGTCCGGACATCGGTAGTTCAGGTGATTTGGAGGGGGGTTCCTTTAAGAGTGGGGGGAGGGTTTACTTACCCCTCCCGCTGCTTCCCCCCTCTGGCGCCCATAGTTCTGGTAGTAATTGGGGCAGCAGGACTCCTCCCTGCCACCCCTTCTCCTGTTTGGCTGCAAAAAGGCTTCAATAAGCCTTTTGCGCACGCGCACATCGCAACATGCTCGTGCACATATCCCATCCGTAGGAATTCTTTGGTGACCCCTCTCCCTGTGATTTTGGAAATGTCAGCATTTCTTTTGTGCTATATCCAATTGAGAAAAGCCTAGCTGGCTCTTTTGCAAAAATGAGCACGTTCGGGACACGGAAATACCATGGCAAAACTAGAGTTCTTATAGTGTTTAAAACCAAAAGTGTTTATTTACGGTGGGGGGGACGACGATCCTGATTGGAGGGGGAGGTAAATTAACTCTTTCCTGTCATGCGGCAAAGCAACCCAGGTGGGCTTTGAGCACAGGTTAACAAATGCCATGTGCGTGCACGTGCGCAGGTTGCGGAGATACGCTTACTACCAGAACTATGGGCGCCGGAGGGTGAAAGCAGTGGGAAGGGTAAGTAAACCACCACCCCCGCTCTTAAAGGAACCCCCCACCCCACTGCCGGACCGCAGTTCCACGGTTCCGTGCACACCCCTACTTTTAAGTGGAATTTGAAGATCCTTTCTTTTGCACAAAGCATTTTAATCTTTGGTTTTAGAAGCTCAATGAAGTCTTGGCTTCAAGTGTCTTCTGCTGATTTTATTTATGATTTTGTGTATTATTTTGAGTATTGTATTGTGCACTCAGTAGCACTTTTCTCTGCCACTCGACATCTGTAACCAAGAGTTGAAGTGGGTGGCAGATGTCAGGTGGTGGAGGGAAGTACTGCTCGCCAACCTGACACTGGTGGATTTGCAGAACAAGGAAGTGGGGGGGGAAAGTCTGGTATGTGCTGGGAGTACACACTCACCTGGAACCATGGGTTTTTACCATCTTATTTGCTGCCATGATGTCTGAACCCATGCTATATTTAGCATATGTATACTTCAGAGGAAACTGACTCAGACCTGTGTAAATTTTTGGCTTTATAGTTTCTTGGCATCTCATCCTCCATCAAAGTAAATGTATACATAATGATAACAACTAAAGGAAAGATGGTCTTAGGAATGGTCCTCACAAGGGGCAGGCATGCAGTTGTCTCAATCCTAGTTGATGATCTTTGGGAGTTCTCTTTTTTCTCCTTTCATTCAGGTCTCAGATGTGATGAGCTACTAATAAAGTTGCACAACTGAGAAAAATGAGGTTATCGGAGCCTTAAATGCTGGTAGACCTGCAGCCTGCTGCTTCTTAAAAATGGGGAAGAAACCAATCTGAAATAAAGTACAGGTGTTTTTTAAAGACACAAGAACTTTTATTATATATATGCAAGACTATGAGTCATGGAGCAATTAAATCAAAGCATGCAGTTGATGAAGAGATGTGTTCTTTGAAAACATGCACATATTTGTATCTCTTATTAATGGCATGGTTCTGAGATGAATCCATTTCTTTTTGGGTGAAATAATTCCAAGAAATTGCACAGACAAGAAAGCAGACCTCTTAACTGCTCCAAATTCTTCAGGCTGTCACCTGTAGCTAACTCTACTTCTCTGGAAAATGGACTGCCAGTTTTGCAATGTTATGTGAGAAAACTAGAAGGAAGAAGATTGGGTTAGATTGGGTTAGCACAGCAATATCCACTGGTAGCTCTGGAGATGTTTCCTCAGCTTGAGCACAAGACTGTGATTGATAATGCTCCTTTCCCTTTTTTTAAAAAAAGCCAAACTTCTGCTTTTCTAAGCAAGCAAAATCCATCTTGCTTTGGATTCATTTTTCACATCACACCCCATGGCACTTGTCACTCAGCTGGATCTCAAATCTTCCAGATAACTTCCTATCCTGCAACAGTGTGGATAAATCCTGGAGAGGTGATTTTTCTTGCTTAACGTTTATAGATGCCAGAAGTGAGCAATCAGAAAGAGATTAGTATACATTTAGCACTCTCCAGTTGCTTGAATGAAATGTAGAGGAACAAGGGCAGCATGGGGTGGGGTGGGTGGACTCATTACAGCATCACCATCATGCAGAGTGTCCAGGAGTGTGTTGAGGCTAAGAAATGTGGAATGAATTAAAAATCTATTTAAATGAAAAATCTGCAAGCAAATAGTATTTCAGAGAGAAAGGAAAAAAGAAAGCAGCAATAAAGTACAGATTTACAGTTATTTGTTATTTTAAAAACCAAAAAGCGGTCGATTGGATCCACCCTCTCAGTCATGGATGTGCCCGCCATCATGGGAAGGACTTTTCCTTCTTCAGACAAGCCCCATTGAAACTGTGAGTGGTGAAGCATGTGGGTGAGTGACATGGCAGGGGCAGGCCTACCTCCGCCTTTGCCATGCTGTACATGGCTACCGCAGGGCTTTTTAAGAACATCTTGAGCATGCTTTTGTGATTCAGAATTCTATATCGAAGCAAAAGACAGCTGACTATTCAAGCACACCCACTAAGCTCTTTCCACTCACTCATTCTGCATCAGACAGCCAATGCTAGGGGAGAGGCGGTGACCTCCTGAGCCAATGTTAACATGACCCCCCTGGTCAGGTGACTACAATTAGTGAGTAAAATTAACTTCCTTAGAAACTAAAACTTATCAGAATACTGAAGCATACTGATATACAGTCGTCCCTCGCCGTCCCTTTCCATTCCTGGAATGGAAGAGACCCTCACAGTTGGCAAATTCACGGTAGGTGAGACATTAGTAATGGGAAACAGGGGGTTAGGGGAATCGCAATTGGGAAAGTACCTTAAAATTAATGAAAAAATAGAACAAATCCCCCCTGACCCCCCAGAAATGATCCCCAAACCCTCCCAATATCACCCCAACCCCCCATTTGCCCCCCAACCCCCAAATCATCCCGACCCATGGGAATGACTCTCTGACCCCCCAGAAGGACCCCATGACCCTGGAAATCCCCCCCAACTGCCCAAATTTTTGAAAAAAGGCACCAAACCGCGAATACTCAGGTCGCAGTTGGTGAAGGTGGTGACAGTTACTCAGTTGTGGATACTCAAATCTGTGATTGAGAAACCTGCCATAAGCGAGGGACACCTGTAATCTTTTAATGTAAGGTGAACAAGGCCCCAACTTAATTTTTGTGTAAGAACATTTCTAAGAAATGGGTGATCAAGCAAGATGAGTAGAGGGAGATCATCCAGGCCTAGAAGTTTATTTACATTTGCCAAAAACCTCCAAACAAAGGATATCCCAGACAAAAGGAAAGCTGATAATTAATTTGTATCCACATTCCACATACCCATTACTGAACAGCAAAGGGATAGATAAAATGGCTTCATTTCTGGCTCAAAGTACGCAGGACAGATCTTATAGGAATACTTAAGATTTAGCAATTATCATGTTCATGTTACCTTATAATAACATCATTTTGCATTATTACAGCAGGCTCATTTTTGAACTGTTAGAGTTACAGAAATCAGAGCAGCAACATGTCCATCCCCATGTCTATGATCCGGTAAAAACAAATGGCTCCTAGATGGGATGCAAGCCAGCCCACAACTCTGCACAATGATATGCACAATCACACAGAGACAAGAGCCCTATTCAGAATCCTGTTCATATAGAAAGGCGGGGACGATGTCCAAGACCTGGTTAAGATGCTTTGTTCGTCCCGTTCAGTCAGTGAGCCCTTTCTCACTATCGGTGAGAAAGTGCTTGAAGGGGCAGGTAAGGAAGCCTAAAAAAGCTTATCTCCTCTGCAGACTATCTCCTTCTCTTTGCTGTGCAGGCGAATCACCCAGATGATTTCCAGCTGCTGCCAGCAACAGGGAGGTTGGGGGGCCAGGAGGCCCCTGGAACTCCCATAATTCACAGCATAAGTGTATGGTGCATTATGGGAATTCCCCTGGCAGTGGGCGGCCTCCCGTCAGTGTTGCAGCATCAGCTGAAAGCAGCCGACGCTGCCAGACAACTAGAAAAATGGTGCTAAGGGATCACTTGCTCCTTTAACCTTGTTTAAGTGGGTGGCTGCCTAGGCAGGTTTGCCACCTAGGCACTGCCAGGATTGGGCGTGATCCCAGTGGTTCTTATGAACGGGCAAGGCCAGGCTTGGCTTCCTTAGCCCGGTTTTGCGTGCGTGTGAGAACAGACTCATTATTTTTAAAAAAGCTGTTACAAGTGCTGAAAGCAGGTTGGAAGTCCCACCCTACCACCTCCCTCACCTCCCTCATTGCACTGCTCATGGAAGAAGCAGTGTTTGTTTGCAGAGGGAGGCTCTCTGACTGTGACACCAAGTACTTCTGTAACCAGCAGCTGGAGCGATCCAAGCAGCCACTCATGAAAGTGCTTGTAATCACTGTTGGAGTTATGAGCCGGGGCAGGACGTCCAACCCACTGTTTATTTTATTTATGTATTTATTTGATTTCTATACCACCCTTCGAAAAATGGTGCAGAGCGGTTTACACAGAGAAATAATAAATGAATAAGATGGCTCCCTGTCCCCAAAGGGCTCACATGCTAAAAAGAAACACAAGATAGACACCAGCAACAGTCACTGGAGGTACTGTGCTAGGGGTGGATAGGGCCAGTTACTCTCCCCCGCTAAATAAAGAGAATCACCACATCAAAAGGTGCCTCTTTGCCAAGTTAGCAGGGTTTGCACTTGTAAGCACAAAAAGGACTTTTAAAAGAAAAGTCTGAATAGGGCCAATGAAGCATCTTAACTGGGCCTTGAACATCTTCCCCTGCCTATATTAATTACTAATAATTCCATCATTAATGTTGGAACAAATAATACTTGTGCAGGGTGGTTGTGGAATTACAGAAAGTCAGTCTTACTGTGGGTTGTACTGGAATGGTATTTGACCTAAATTTACTTCATATTTTTTTCCAGCAATGTCCATTTGCTAACTGATTCCAAACTGTTTAATTTAATAAATAATGTCCAATAAGGATGTATGACTATCTTTTATTGTGAGTCTTTTCGTGGAACAGACATTCATAAACTCTCACATCCTGCTTATACATATGTATATAGTGAGCACATGGGCTACTTTTCATGGCTTAATTATTTTCTGTCTAGCAATTTAAAGATTTCCTACTTGGGTTAATTAAGACACATCATCCCCTTCCTTGTTATAGAGTAAAATGACTTGCCAGCAGAATGTCGCATTGAAATTATGGTGCTGGACAAAGAAGAAATACTATAGTCATAGTTCTGTCTGGAATAATTGCAATATATGAAAGCTATCAGGAAGCATTCTGATATATTTCAGAAATAATCCTTTCCTTTGACGGGAATGAATGAACTTTGACTCATAATGTCAGAGAAATATTATGATATTCTAACTGTAACACAACTGGAGAAATGTATTAAATTAAATTGCTTAGTAGGTTTAGAAACATTTAATTAGTGCAAAGATTTGTGTGCTCTGGTTGTAGAATAAAACAATGGATTTAACATCCCTGTTTTGATACTCCTTTCCACTAATCATTATTTAAAGGGAGCCACCTTCTTATTAATTGTTTAAAGACTAATGCTGGCTTGGTCTCCTTTAATAATAATAATAATAATAATAATAATAATAATAATAATAATTTGATTTCTATACTGCCCTTCCAAAAATGGCTCAGGGTGGTTTACAAAGAGAAATAAAACAAATAAGATGGCTCCCTGTCCCCAAAGGGCTCACATTCTAAAAAGAAACATAAGACACACACCAGCAACAGTCACTGGAAGTACTCTGCTGGGGGTGGATAGGGCCAGTTACTCTCCCCCTGCTAAATAAAGAGAATCACCACGGTAAAAGGTGCCTCTTTGCCCACTTATTTCTAATTCAGGGAGGCAGTGATGCAGGGCACCCAAAGCAATGAGATGAGGGACTAGCCTGGACTAGCAGACTATTCCGCCCAGTAGCTGAGCGGGGAAGGAACCTGCAGCAGCCGGAGGAGGGAACAGGAAGTTTTCTGCCTCCGATTGGCTGCCTCTTTTCTCCCTTGGCAGGCTGGACACTGTAAGTTTTTATTGTTTTAAACTATCCATGGTGTTTTCTCTTTTTTTGGTGGCGGGGGGCACAGCCCATCCTGCCCTTATTGACTGGCCATCACAGTTTAATACAGGAGGACCTCTGTATTTGTGGGTGTTCCATTCTCTGCAATTACCACAGATAATGAAACTGCAAATACTGAATCATTATGTCTATGGGATCACAGGGGTTAGGTTCCCAGAGATTGCAAAAAAAGAGGATAAACAGGTGGAAATGGACCTAGAAACATGGGGGAAAGCGGCCTACTGTGCTCCATGGGTCCCCAGTAATCCAGCAGTACACCCAAGAATTTCTATTCTACCTTTTTCCTTTTTTTGGGAAAACATCACAGGTTTATTTTATTTTTTATTTCAAAACAAACCACAAAATGGCTCCTGAGCTCAAAAGGGTAGCCCAGCCACCCCCAATCCATGGATACATGAATTTAACCCTTTGTTCCCCTTCCCCCATAATTGTCGGGTAGCAATTACCAGACTGCAAATACGCGAAACTGTTAACTGTGGGTGCTGAATCCGTGAGTAATAAGATCCTGCTGTATCATCTGGAAGAAACAGCATCAGCTGTGTGCCTTTGTTGCTGTGCAGTTTGTAGTAGAGATGTGAAAAGTTGTGTATCATTTGTAGGCACAGCAAATTTACTGCTGTCCCTCTAATTACAGTGCTGCCTTCAGACTCATTTCTTGCCTTCCTCTGTTCCATTCGACTTGGAGAATCCTTACTGCTGGCTTGTTTTTGTCCTTGTCCAAGGGGCAGACTGGTAGCTGGGCTCAATAGAAGCAGTCAATGCACAGTTGATTCACTGTTCTTGGATTCCATACAACAGAAGCTGCACTAAACAAAATTATTTCATTCATACAACTAATGAAGACACAAGAATCTAATGCTGAAAATCCATATATAATTGAAAATACAGGTGCCTCATGTTCTGTTCTGTTCTGTTCTGTTCTGTTCTAATCTATTCAAGAGTTACTCACTAGGAATTCAAACAGGAAAAAGTAGTTTTAGTTTAAATATTAAGATCTTCATAATTCTAAGAATGATTTCAGTAGCAGAAGACACTACTTAGAAGCACTGAGGATTTGGCTTCCATAGAGGTTCTCAAAGAAGGGATGTTGTTCTTATGAAGTATCCTTGCTTTGGAGCCGCAATTTGGACTAGATGACCTTTCAACTCTTGATTTTACCAGTGTTTGATGTAGCACCATATAAATGTAATAGTCGGTAAACCAAATTGCAGTTGGATATGCTCCAAGTAAAATTTTCTTTTCAGCTCATATTGGCCTTGACAAAGGTGTATACTTGAAAAGTGCATTAAAATTCCACATGGCAACAAGGGACTGTCAATGAAGCAAACATTAAAATGGATTAATTGGCTCAGTACCAATTTACAAGAATGGAAACAGAGGTGATAATCATAAATGTATTCTTGATAAGGTATTAAAAACCCCTGAAGGAGTCAGTCTCTTTTCAGCAAGACATGCACTTAGCACTGAATTGTATTTGATAACTTGTTTTTTCCACTTTCCTGCCATTCTTGCAATTAGCCGACTGTTAAACCTGGAATGGATTCTCCATACAGATAGAAATTTAATTCAGATTCATGCAGATTCCATAGAACAAAGGTTGATTGCCCAAATTGCTTGAGAAGCAGGAGAAAATAAAACATCTGCTATTTGTTTTAATTAATATGTATTTAACAGAAAACATTTCATGCATTCTGTTGTTGAATCTTTTTTTTTTTTCCAGGCCTAGCAGTGAACATTTGCAACATGCACAAAGGAACGATTCTCTGACTACCAACACGGATGTAGGGTCTGTTTTTTTAAGGCAGGGCAGGGGAGCTACACGAATGTAAACAGTCAATGAACAGTGGTTATATCTATTATCTTGCTATTTTGTTTTGCTTTGTTTTAAATGCTTTAAAGTGATGCCTTTAGATATGCTTTCTCTTTTGTAAAAGCACCAATTGAACAGATTTAAATGGAAGGAATGAGAATGCTGTTAGAGGAACATTTGCATTTCATTCTCCATTCCAGTCACTAGACAGAAAACTGAAGAGTTAGATGAATGCAGTTCCATTTAGAGAACATTTTGTTTTCAATCTATGTTTGTGAGAAGTCTCTTTAGCGCTTACACAGAGTTTCAAGCTTTAATTATGTAAGGTTTAGTACTGCCTTTTAAACCTGTTCAGACAGTGTTGCAATGAAATCTCAAATCCCTGCATATAGCCACAATCTACCTAAGCAACTGATTCTGCAAGCACAGCAGGTCATGTATGTTATCTGCTTAACGGCAGCCATCATCCATGGCCTCACAAGCTGCTTTTGAATCTCAGGGGAGCTGAGATTTGAAGCAGTTTGAAGGGCAGCAAAGCAGAGAGCTGTGTGGAGACGTGAGGGGTGCAGGGCTACTATTACAATGAAAGTCTCACTTGATGTGAGCAAGTTAAGTCCTTGCCTAGCAAGCAAGTGGTTTGCCGGTTCGAATTCCCGCTGTTATGTTTCCCAGACTATGGGAAACACCTATATTGGCCAGCAGTGATATAGAAAGATGCTGAAACGCATCATCTCATACTGCGCAGGAGATGGCAATGGAAAAACCCTCCTGTATTATACCGAAGACAACCACAGGGCTCTGTGGTTGCAAGGAGCCGACACTGACTCGACGGCACAACTTTACCTTTACCTTACCCATTTCAGTCTAGGTTCAGGCTGATTTGATGGGGGGAAAATACTGCCAGACAATCTAGGCCAGTGCTTCATTGTAAGGCCCAGGGTTCAGTGGTGGTCCCCATCAACCCTAAGTACAGTTCTCTAACTAATTTTTTATTGGGCTGTGTGCAGCTTCACCCAAAGCTGAATATCTGCACAGTCCCTCTAGCACTATACAGAGATTATGATTCTCACCATGCAGTGCCGTGCTTTGTGGGGCTCCTTTAAGGGAGATGGTGACCTCAAGCCCCTGCATCATCTTGGAAGGTGTGCACAGGAGGTGTGCACAGGAAGGAAGTGTCGTGCTTTTCTCCTAGAACTGTCAACTCAGTCTCTCTCAAAAGCCCCTCCCAGCACTGAGAAAAGCACAGTACTGTGCAGAGGTCAGCAAAGTGGGGAATGGCTCTCATATTGAAGGTTTTTTTGTGGGTTTTTGTTTGTTTGTTTGGCTAAGTGGCCCTTGCTTGAAAAACAGTGAAGATCACTGAGCTAGGCTATCCGTGAATGACAGATATGTGTGATCCTGCATAATCTTCTATACCTCTTTAGAGGATTTTGTGTTGCTGACAATCAAATCCTTCAGGGAAGAGGAAGGGTTCGGAGTCTGAGGGACTACTTTGAAGTGCCTCTGCTGCATCCTGTCCTGGCAATCTTAGAGGTGGTATTGAGTGACTTCTATTCTAGTGCCTGGAACCTGCCTTGGGATTCAGCCATGTGCCTAATGCTATTTAATGTCTCTTTGTATGACATTTATATTCCACCTTTCACCAAGGAACAAATGAGGTCATTCACATAATCAAAAACTGTGTTCTACCTGGGTTTGGGAGCTGAGTGTGCTCCCAATTTTTGATTGTGTGGAAGCAAGGTAAGAGAAAAACCTGGGTAGAAGTGATTGTGTGGAAGCAAGGTAGGAGGAAAACTTGGGTAACTTTTCCTCCTGCCTTCCTTCTACACAATGAGCCAGGTCTCATGATTCATGAGACCCGGTTTCTTTGGGTGAGCGAGTAGGGAGTCCTGGGTGGCCGAATCGGCCGCCCACACGATTTCCAGCTCCGAGATGGATCCAGCGGGGGCTGGGGAGCTCAGGGGCTGCGCGGTCCCCGCAAGCCCCAGTATGCCCTGCACGAGTGCACAGGGCATACTGGGGAGACCCCCAACTGCGTGTGAAGGCGCGCCGCGGCTACTCACGATTGTAAAAAGCAGGTTTGCGGAGCGCTCGCTCCACAATCCTGCTTTTTACCAGGGGTTCCATAGCGGGTTAGCTTCTCCAGAACCACTGGGCTTGGCTACGAGCCCGGTGGTTCTGACGATCAGCAAAAATTGGGCCAGCGGAGGCTAGCCCAATTTTTGCTGATCATCAGAATAGCCCCAATCACTTCTACCTAGGTTTTCTACTTACCTTGCTTCCACACAATTGAAAATTGGGAGCACACACAGTTCCCAAACCCAGGTAGAATACAGTTTTTGATAGTGTGAATGAACTCCACATGTGTTTTTTCTTCCTCCCTCACCCCTAATCATTTTATCCTAACAGCACCCCTGTGAGGGTGGGAGCTAGTGAGCCTATTCTCACAACCGCTGGAAATGGGGCTAGCCCAGCCAGCTTTCCAGCGGCCATGTGCTGCAACGGGAGCCATGCAGCTTCCAGCAGCAACCCCCTCTAAATACTCCCCCATTAAAAGAAGTTAGCAGAGTTAGCACTCCGCTAACCCAGTTTCCCTGATCGTGAGTCGGTGCAGCTCTGCACCACAGCAACTCATGAGGAGACTTCCACCTGGGAGGTTCCAACAAGCCTTCCGGAATGGGGGTCTCCCCAGAATGCCCTGCGCACCAAGGTTGCCAGAACCTAAGGGGTATACTCATGGGTCAAATGGGCCGTAAGCCAGAATTTGGCTTTAAAAAAGCGCACTCATGCAGGGCATTCTGGGACTTCTGGGAGCTGGGGGGGGGGGCCCAGCCCCTGCCTCCCCCACCAGTTCTGCTCTCCCTACCAAGCCCTGCTTGGCAGTACACACTGCTCGTGAGGAGAGCCTCAGTGACTGGCCCAGGGTCACCTAGTGAATTTCGTGGGTATTTTGAACTGGGTCTCCTCACTCCTTGGTTCCACTCTCTAACCACTACATCATACTACTCCCTTACTATGTTTATGAAGCCACTGAAAGAAACTGTCTAAACATATAGGGTTTGGTGCAGCAGAGAGACAAGAACACAGAAACCTACTGTTGAAAACCAATGTATCATTTCCGTTTATGACACTCCATTGTGATATGTTGCTGTTGATTTATTGTATGAGTACTTCTTAGTCTGATATCCTCTCAATGCTTCTCATTTGGGAGTAAATCAATGGGGTTTTCTCTCAAGAATTGCAACCTAAAGGCTTTGCCTGCTACCTTACATTTCATATGCAATACCTACAGTTCAGTTTCTTGTCTGATTTTTCATTTTTCATCATCCAGACTACAAGACACTATTCATTCTAGTTTCCAGAAACCTTTGAAAATAATGATGTGATGGGTATTACACCGAGGCACAGGAGTGGAGGCATCTAACAATATCTGTTGTTTTGCTTTGTAAATATTGAATAGCTTTTTCAATACAAGGAGAGCGGTGGTTGGGGGGAAAAGAGTAAAGGAACAGGAAACCCATCCTGAGGAAAATTTAATTATACAGTAATAGGATTTAAGGAAGATGAGAGTGTTACTGATATCAACCATGTCCTAGAGCTGTTTCCTTTCTGCCTTTAGCTGAAGTGTACCACAGAGCAGCTTGGTCAACCCCGAACGAAACCTCTTGGCATTTGAGCTGGAAATATCAAAGAAACAACAATTGTAGGAGAAGCAGCTGCAGCAGCCCACTCTGTTTCTAACATCCCTTATGACTTCACTAGAATGTTTACAATAGCAGCATGACACCTACTTCTACACATGACCCATAGGAGGAAATGTGCTCTGATCAGGCAACAGGTTCCCTGAAAGCTTCCTCTTCCCAAAGATAAAAGGCAGAAGAGGCAGGCAGCTGGGAATACTCAGTCAATGCCACAGAAATGGGCGGCGGAGGGGGGGGGAGCAATGCCTCAGAGCAGTGTTTTTATATTCAAGTACCAGCAGTTCATGAATTCTTATCCATGAGCAGATCACCATTTCTTTAAAAGGACTCTGTTCATATATTCAGCTAGCAATACCTGGCTCCTTGGACTAGCTTCAGTGGTTATGATAACTGCTATTGCAAAAAAACAAACAAACAAAAAAAACCAAAAAAACCCCAAACCCAAAACAACTAGGTATATCTGTTCAAGTCGTTCCAGGATTGTTGCTGTCTGGTGCTCCTGCCCACCTAGTTCCAACCTGTCCCAGAACTATCATTTCCAGTGGACAGAAAGGATATCCTTTACGAAGTGCCAAATCTGTGACAGGAATATCTCACTCTGAAAAGAAAGGAGGTGGAGCATTGGAATAGCAAATAGTGAACTCAATTTGAATGGAGAGCCTCTTTGTTAATCTAGAAACTTGGCTTATATTTGCCAGATCTGCAACCTGAGCAGGAATTTGGGGTTAGTTGTGGGATGAAAGCACCCCAGTTTGATCCTAGTCCTGTCTTCAAGATGAAAGTCCTGTATTGCAAATTGCAAGCCACATCAATTTGAGAATTCGATGGGGATCAAAGCATCCCAGTTTGATCCTAATCCTGGCTTTAGTCAGAAAGCTCCATATTACAAATTGTATGCAAAATTAAACATAAATTCACAATCCAGCAGTTATCAAAATTCCGATCAAAAATTGTTTCAACGGCAAACTGTATCTCTGGGAAGGATTAGTTAGAATTTATATAACTCCTGCTAACTTGACAAAGAGGCACCTTTTACCATGCTGATTCTCTTTATTTAGCAGAGGGAGAGTAACTGGCCCTATCCACCCCCCTCACAGTACCTCCAGTGACTGTTGCTAGTGTCTATCTGATGTTGCTTTTTAGATTGTGAGCCCTTTGGGGACAGGGATCCATCTTATTTATTCTTGGAAGGGCGGTATAGAAATCAAATAAATAATAATATCATCATCATCATCATCATTTAGGTAAAGGTAAAGTGTGCTGTCAAGTCAATTTTGACTCCCAGCGCCCACAGAGCCCTGTGGTTTTCTTTGGTAGAATACAGGAGGGGTTTATCATTGCCTCCTCCCGAGCAGTATGAGATGATGCCTTTCAGCATCTTC
Source organism: Hemicordylus capensis (assembly GCF_027244095.1). Classification (NCBI taxonomy): domain Eukaryota; kingdom Metazoa; phylum Chordata; class Lepidosauria; order Squamata; family Cordylidae; genus Hemicordylus; species Hemicordylus capensis. The sequence goes on from NC_069661.1 coordinate 198,424,087, forward strand.
CTATACTGCTGATGCCCAATAGAGGTGTTTTCCCATAGTCTGGGAAACATACCAGTGGGGATTCGAACCAGCAACCTTCTGATTGTTAGTCAAGCATTTCCCCACTGCACCACTTAAGCTGATCTTGGTGGTGACAAATTATAGCAGCCATATTCACCCACTTGGACTTCTGCTCCCTCCTTTCTTGCAGAATAGGATATTTTATTTTATTTTTATTTTTAATCATATCAGATATGGGAACATTCTAAAATTTCTAAAGATACTGATTCAGAGAATATGAATTTCTATATCTCTAAGCTCATTCAAATTAGAAGGATTTTTTCCCCATTTGATTTTACTTCTGCTCTACTTACACTCCTCAGTGTATTGAAGCCATTGCACTGACAATACAAAAGGGTATTAAGGAAGACATTGAGGGCATTCACACAATTGAAAACTGTGTTCAACCTGGGATTGGGAACTGTGTCTGCTCCCGATTTTTGGTTGTGTGGAAGCAAGGTTAGAGGAAAACCTGGGTAGATGTGATTGTGTGGAAGCAAGGCAGGAGGAAAACCTGGGTAGCTTTTTCTCCTACCTTGCTTCCACACAATCACTTCTACCCAGGTTTTCCTCTAACCGTGCTTCCACATAATCAAAAATTGGGAGTATAAACAGTTCCCAATCCCAGGTTGAACACAGTTTTCAATTGTGTGATGACCTCAGAGTTGTACCAGTCAGCCACACCAACAGAGAATACAATTGGCTTATTCTAGAGTGTGCAGTTTCCTTAAATAAAGGGCTTGCACTCAGAGTAGCATAAGCAGAAGTCCACTTGTGTGATGGAACTTTTTCTGCCCCCACAGCACTCTATGGGGCTATTCTCACGATTAACAAAAATTGGGCTAGGAGAGCCTAGCCCGATTTTTGTTAACCATCAGAACCACCGGGCTTGGCTGTGAGCCCGGTGGTTCTAGAGCGGGTAACCCGAGCGCTCCGCAAACCTGCTTTTTACAATCATGAGTAGCCGCAGCGCACCTTCGCGCCATGCCTACTCATGAGTGGACCCCCGGCTGGGAGGCGAAAAGCTGCCTCCCGGCTCAGGGGTCTCCCCAGTATGCCCTGCAAAGCGGATGCTTGCATGGTGACATTAAATATACATGACTAGCTGAAAAGCATTATGGGCTGAAAGCAGTATTTTCAGGAATTTCCCTTGGCTGCTGTACACCAAATTCCCCGTGCAAGATGGTTCTGAAATGTTTTGAAGCACAAGACTGCAGCTCCACTGAAGCCCTATTCAGACTTAACATTTTACATGCATGATATAGATAGGAAGTGTCCAACTGTAGGGGTGTTCAACAGAATGTATGAAGAACTGCATACAGATCTGTGCATACTTACACGGCATACAGAGTGTATATGCATTGAACGTAATGTGTAAATAGGGCTTAAGTCTTAGTGCAGTGTTGGTCCATTTCAGTTCATGGCACTTCTCTCTTCCGTCACTCTTGGCCTAAATAAGTTGCTCCTTCTCATTGGCAGAGCCACCATTGTGTGAATGGGCTCAAAGAACCCAGGCTGCCAATGGAAAGGGCCGCCAAAGCCTGCAGAGGGGCATGACTCAGGCTCCAGAAGAGCCCTGAGTGAACTCCACCCAACCATGCCCGGGCTCTGGAGACCCCCAAGCTGACCTTTCCAGGCATCGTTTGCTGCCTGACAGTATTTATTTCCCTTCCTCTCCCTCCAGTGAGCACACACACACGGGACATTGCTAGAGGTGCCGTCGGGCGGGGCCAGACCCAGGCTGCCCATGGGCTGGCTCTGTGCCTGCTCCCTCCCGGTCATTTCAATCTCTGTGCATTACAAATGTCCTTTTACATGTACAACAAATGCAGTCACATTTGATTTTGCTCAAATCCAGTGCTTAATTGTGCCCATATATCATACAATGACAGGCTCTTGTGACATCAAGAGCACCACTGTGTATTTTGAATCCAAAATGCTTTAGCTGCACTTGGGAAACCACATTAGGAAACAATAAATAGTAAGGCTTAAATTCAGATGAATAAAAAAAGAATATTTAAATTACGCTTCAGCGTGGTACTACTGATGTCAGAAAAAGATAGTGCTGTAGGCAGTTACTGCAGTGGCCCTTTAGTTTACAGACACTTAGAATAAATATTGCAGAGTGTCACCCTCCACTTAAATAATTGATTGCTTAATGGCACTTTTCAGGGATTTTATTCCCATTGAGGCTGACAAAAGCATGAGGTGACCCTGTAATTGCATTTTAGTGTAGACTCTTTTTCTCACATGATTGAACAGGAAGCTGTAAGGGTCAAAATTCAGAAAGATTTATTGTCTCATTTTACTTTGGTAAGGCTAGAAACATTGATCTGAACTAAATATGTAACTGAAAGATCCATTTCTAACTGGCATTTTAATGTCAAAAATAGCTATCATAATGATGTATCTTTGTCCAAAGCTCCCCCCCCCCTCATTTGTTTACCAGTCTTTTAAAATATATGCCATTAATTTATTTGGCACTGATCTTTTTTTTTAAACCTCTTATCTTTTTTTTCTTTGCTAATGTCAACCCTCACCTGCATCATATGTAACCAAGTACATAGGGAGCTGAAATCAAGTACAGGTAAAATGGAGGTTGGAATTAGGTACAGATAGATCCACATGAGAATTTACCTGCAGTCAGAATTAAGTGCAGGCCAGGATCTGGGCTGAGAAGTCCATCTCAAGAATGATTGGAGTGAGGATGAAAGCAAAAATGTAGGGAAGCTGGAGGCTAGGAAGCCATACAAGCACACTGTAAGTGTAGCTGTTCACCAAGCAATGATCCAGATCTGACCTGGAAGCATTTATTGGCAGATTAATGCTTGAGGATGGGTTGCCTGTGGATAGGACCATTCAAGGAACTGAGAGGGCAATATTGACCTGTTCCCTTCACTCTGAAATCTGATGTGGCTCACCATGAGGGACATAAACACATAGACCAGAAGCCTTCTGGCTTATCTTGATAGCACTTAGCAATAGCAATAGCACTTACATTTATATACCGCTCTATAGCCGAAGCTCTCTAAGCGGTTTACAATGATTTAGCATATTGCCCCCAACATTCTGGGTACTCATTTTACCGACCTCGAAAGGATGGAAGGCTGAGTCAACCTTGAGCCCCTGGTCAGGATCAAACTTGTAACCTTCTGGTTACAGGGCGGCAGTTTTACCACTGCGCCACCTGGGGCTCTTATAGCGGCATTAATTGCATAAAAGTTTTAATAAAAAATCTGGGATGCTCAGACTTCAACTGGAAAGACCAAAAGGTAACAAAGAGGCCCAACTTGGACAACAAGTGAAACTGCATTCATGTACTGCAGCAAGAAGTGAGGATTGAGAACAGAAAGGTTGCTCTCTTGTATTTGTGTTAACAGTTATTATGCTAAAAAAAGACTCAAAACAAAACTTGTCATAATTTCCCGTAAGAGCACTGACTACAAATGTTTGTTTCTCTGAACCTGTCACGTATTCATTAACATCCTGCCTTTGCGAGAAATCTGCATCTCATACACACACATAGAGGCTAGGGAAGCCCAGCCTGGGTTAGGTGTGCATGAGAACCACCAGGATCAGGCTTGATTCTAAAAAGCGTCACATAGCCCAGCTTTTTAGCCTGTTTTTTCAGTCTGGGTCAATGGCACCAACTCAGTATTAGCCCAGGCTCCAGGATAGTGTGTCTCCTCTGGCTTCGTTTAGCCCATGGAGACACAGAGACAGGCGCCTAGAATGCCTGTCTCCTGGAGGAATCTCCCAATGCACCGCGCTCAGTGTGTGGTGTATTGTGGGATACCCGGAGGCTGGGACATGTACCTGTAGTCCTGGCCTCTGGACCTCCATGCTGCTTGGCACAGCAGCAAATCATCTGGAAGTGTGGTTCACACTCCCAGCAATATTACATGTGTCATCTGTGGGGGAAAGTAAGCTTTGTGCAGCCTTTTCCCCATCCATGCATTCCCCCTCTCGCTCAGTCATGTGAAGGGCCCCACAGACTCCTTGAGAGAAATGTTGGGCTATGATGAGGTAGGAAACATGCCTGGGTCCTTGTGCATCTCCTGCCTTCCTCCTTTTGCCATTAGGTTATGGACCAAATCCATCAGAATTGTTTTCTGCTATATTAGGGCACCTCAGAGCCTGATAGGCAGGCCCTTAGCTTGTGCCTAAATCGGACACTGGTGTTCAGTAGTGAGGGAATTTGCATTTATGAACTGGTGAACATGCTGAGAAGAACTTTCTTCTTTTTATTGTCTCCTAGGGCTCAGCACAGGTTCTAGGCTGAGTACTGATCACATCTCTTGTCCTCTGAAAGATTCTGCAGATACACATTTTGATCTATTACTAAACAACTGCAGTGAATCCTGTCATGAGAGTCTTCTAGTTTGTTCCTGCCACTGGCTAGAAATGTGCCTTGCTTCCTCAAGGGCTATAGGGTAATGAAAACTTCAATACAATCTCCCTCTGCACCTCTTAAATTAGTGGGGGCAGCATGACTGTTAGAATGAAGTGTCACCAGAAAATTGCAGTATTGATAGTTTAAAGCAGCATGTAAAAGAGACCTTTTAAAAAATAATGAATTTTGTTTATAAATCATCATCTTTGTAAAAGCGAACTCTGGTTGGTGGGATCAGTTTATCATACAATGCACATTTAGAATAGAAAGTCCAAAATTAGTTAAAAGAATTGCAATCCCAGAGCAAATAAAACAAGTCCAATTAACAATTGAGCTAAGATGCAAGGGTATTCAATGCATTGTCTTTGTTAAGTGCACATTTTTATGAAATGGGTCTTATTTCTGTAAGAAATCATTCAGAAAAATGTATTAGGATTGTTAAAAGCTATATTCCTTATTTTGTTTTGAAAGGTTTTCTGTTATGTTGAAAAATATCACATTTAGAAGTTGGAAGTGGGGAGAAATCCACAAAAGATGGGTTGCATACCCCTTTGAATGGAATTCGTATCTTCTCCATGACGACAAAACTGTGTGTGAACTTTAATATCATCCCATAGTCTTTCAGAAACTGGATATTAGTTGTGAAAAGGATTGCCAATAGATTCTGAAGCTCTTACAATCCTTGAGAAGAGCTTCTGTCGGGTCTGTGGGGAGAGCAGGCTTAGCCCACCTTCCCCACAAATGAACAGCCGCTCATTGCTGGGCAGCCGGATCAGCTGCCCACATGGCTGCCGGTTCCATCACGGAGCCAGCAGGAGCTGTGGGGGTAGGGGCCCCCCGGAAGGTCCACGATGCCCCGCGCGAGTGTGCAGGGCATCCTGGAGAGACCCCCGAGCCCGGGATGCTGCTTGCAGCCTCACAGCAGGGGGTCTACTCATGTGTCACCATGCGCCGTGGCAACACACAAGCAAAAAAATGAGGTTAATGGAGTACTTGCTCCATTCACCTCATTTAAGGGGAGGGGGAATTAGGTGGGCTAGCAGCCAGGGGAGCAGCGGGCTAACCTGTGAGCCCAGTGGTTCCCACAATCCCTGGAAAGCAGGCTAAGCTCCCTTAGCCCACATTCTAGGGATTGTGGGAATAGCCTCTCTGTATTTTATACAAGAAATTAATCTTAGAGTCTTAGGGGCATTTGTTTGTTTATTTACTTTCAAGACATATTTATATACATATTAATGTTGTGCAAGTGTGATTGGGGAGGAATTATTATTGCCAATCTCACTTTCTATCTGCAACCCACTGTGCCTCCCAAAAATGTGTGTCTGAGGGTCCCACAACCCTCAGGGACATTTTTTGGGAGTCACAGTGGACTGCAGAGGAAAGGAGAGGTTGGCAAAAATAATCTTTTTCCTGTTGCATGCACACACCATTAGTCTGGATGTCAACTCACATCTCTGTCTTGACTCTCCAGCTAATTGAAGCAATTTATAAAGAATAGCCAATTTATAAAGAAAAGCCATTTTCTAAAAATCTCAGTACATTACCTCTGTAGCAATTCTCCAGACATTTTTTTAAAACAGATCTCGGCTATGATCCTAAATGTATTTGTGCATATGTCACAATGACGTATGCAGCGCGCACGCCGCGACACGTGCATGCATGGCGCCAGCTTCTACTGCTTGCAAACTCTGCAGACAACGACAGGGGCAGGGGCGGCAGGAAGGAACTCTGCCACCCCAAAAATGTTTTAGCAAAGTCCAGTGCCAGAGGGGGAAGAGCAGTGGGGTGGTGGTGGTAAGTACTAACCCACCCTTAAAGCCACACTCCCCCCTCCCGCTGGACCGTCAGACTGGCCGAATTCCGGACTGGTCCGGAGGCCTCTTGCATGGCTCCGGACTGGTCCGTGCACACCCCTAAGGCAAACTAAGGCCTCCTTTGCTTGATCTTCAGAAGGGGAATTGTCAGATTGTTGGATGGAGGGGTAAGGCCAAGCTGTGCTGACCTCTCCTTGTGGCAGGAGCAGTGCAAATTGGGTCTTGGATTAGGTGGGAACATCTCAGTGAGAATCTTTGGGCTGGTTTAAAGGAAAGGAGCCAGTAATAGGTTCCTAGAGGCTTTGTGGCTTGATTGGTGCTCCTTCCTGCTTCGGGGGCTTCACAATCCTTAAAGGCTGAACAGCTTGAGGGGGTTAAGCCACCACTGAGCCCTGTCCCATATTGGACTGGCCCAAAGGGGGAGCAATCAGTTTGACTGATTGCAGTCTCTGAGCTGGGATGTGTTGTTTGTTTAGGCTTAGGGTAGGTTATGTGTATCTGATACCCAGTCTAAGGTAGGCCCGCTCTGCTTTGGGTGGAATTAATTATTCCTGTTGTAGCCCTTTGGGCCCAGACATTGTGTCTGTGATTCCATTTTAGGGATGTGCACAAACCAGTTCAGAGGCCCTTTTATGGACCTCCGAATGGGTTTGAAAGTCCGGCAGTTCATCCAGTTTGAAGATGGGGGGGGGATAGCTTTAAGGACTGGGGAGGGTACTCTCCCCCCCTGTTCCCCCTCCCACCGGCACTGTGTCTAAAAACAGGTTCTGCAAGGTGGCAGCATGCCTCCTTGCTGCCCCGGTGTATGTTGGACCAAAAGTACCCAGAAGTGCCTGGTGCACATGCACACTGTGATGTGTGTGCACGCGAGTGTGACGTGCACACACGCACCAAGCACTTCCGGGTACTTCTGGTCTGACATACACTGGGGTGGCAAGGAGGTACGCTGCTGGCCCGCAGGACCGTTTTTAGACACAGCGCCAGTGAGGGAAAGGTGGTGGGGGTGTAAGAGCACCCTTTCTGTTCCTTAAAGCTATCTCCCCCCACCTCCAAACTGTCAGTCGCCAGTTCCATGCACACCACTATTCCTTTGCATGAGGGCTATATGTTTGGCTCCTGTCCAAGCGGCTGTTGAATCGTTCCATAAATGAAATGCAGTTGGCATCTGAAGTTATTTTGTTACATCCCACTGTAAATGCTTTATATAAAATAATGACATCAGCATCTATCAAAGTTGGAAAGTCTTTGATCCTGACAG